>NC_138865.1:101891072-102228829 GCF_965194805.1 Balaenoptera borealis
CTAGAGGAAAATTTATAGCAATACAAGCTTACCTCAGGAAACAAGAAAAATCTATCTATATCTATGTTGATATATATATAGAATGCTATATCAAAACCTCACAGGAACTGCAAACCAAAAAACTACAATAGATATACACACACACAAAAGAAAAAGCAACCCAAACGCAACACTAAAGACAGTCATCAAATCACAAGAGGCGGAAAAAAAGGGGAAGGGAAGAAAAAAGACCTACAAAAACAAATCCAAAACAATTAAGAAAATGGCAATAAGAACATACATATTGATAATTACCTTAAATGTAAATGTATTAAATGCTCCAACCAAAAGACATAGACTGGCTGAATGGATACAAAAACAAGACCCATATATATGCTGTCTACAAGAGACCCACTTCAGATCTAGGGACACATACAGACTGAAAGTGAGGGGATGGAAAAAGTTATTCCATGCAAATGGAAATCAAAAGAAAGTTGGAGTAGCAAAACTCGTATCAGACAAAATAGACTTTAAAATAAAGGCTGTTACAAGAGACAAGGAAGGACACTACATAATGATCAAGGGATCAAGCCAAGAAGAAAATATAACAATTGTAAATATATATGCACCCAACATAGGGGCACCTCAATATATAAGGCAAATGCTAACAGCCATAAAAGGAGAAATCAACAGTAACACAATAATAGTGGGGGACTTTAACACCCCACTCACACCAATGGACAGATCACCCAGACAGAAAATCAATAAGGAAAACGGGCCTTAAATGACACATTAGACCAATGGACTTAACTGATATTTATAGAACATTCCATCCAAAAGCAGAATACTCTGTCTTCTCAAATGGAACATTTTCCAGGATAGATCACATCTTGGGCCACAAATGAAGTCTCAATAAATTTAAGAAAATAAAAATCATATCAAGCATCTTTTCTGACCACAATGCTATGAGATTAGGAATCAATCACAGGGAAAAAAAAAGCCTGTAAAAAAACCACAAACATGTGGAGACTAAACAATATGTTACTAAACAACCAATGGATTACTGAAGAAATCAAAGAGGGAAAAAAATACCTAGAGACAAATGACAATGAAAACACAATGATCCAAAACCTATGGGACACAGCAAAAGCAGTTCTAAGAGGGAAGTTTACAGCAATACAATCTTACCTCAGGAAACAAGAAAAATCTCAAATAAACAACTTAACCTTACATGTAAAGCAACTAGAAAAAGAAGAATAAAATCCAAAGTTAGTAGAAGAAAAGAAATCATAAAAATCAGAGCAGAAATAAATGAAATAGAGATGAAGAAAACAATAGAAAAGATCAATGAAAGTAAAAGTTGGTTCTTTGAAAAGATAAACAAAACTGATAAACCTTTAGCCAGACTCATCAAGAAAAAAAGGGAGGGGAATCAAATCAATAAAATTAGACATGAGAAAGGAGAAGTTATGATGGACACCACAGAAATACTAAGGATCATAAGAGACTACTGCAAGCAACTATATGCCAATAAAATGGACAACCTAGAAGTAATGGACAAATTCTTCGAAAGGTACAACCTTCCAAGACTGAACTAGGAAGAAATAGAAAATATGAACAAACCAATCACAAGTACTGAAATTCAAACTGTGATTTAAAAACTTCCAACAAACAGAAGCTCAGGACCAGATGGCTTCAGGTGAATGCTATCAAACATTTAGAGGAGAGTTAACACCTATCCTTCTGAAACTCTTCCCAAAAATTTCAGAGGAGGGAACACTCCCAAGCTCATTCTATGAGGCCACCATCACCCTGATATCAAAACCAGACAAAGGTACAACAACAACCATAAAAATTACAGGCCAGTATCACTGATGAACATAGAGGCAAAAATCCTCACCAAAATACTAGCAAACAGAATCCACCAATAAATTAAAAAGATCATACACCGTGATCATATGGGATTTATCCCAGGGATGCAAGGATTCTTCAATATATGGAAAATCAATGTGATATGCCACATTCACAAACTGAAGAATAAAAAACATATGATCATCTCAATAGATGCAGGAAAAGCTTTTGACAAAATTCAACACCGATTTATGATAAAAAAACTCTCCAGAAACTGGGCATAGAGGGAAACTACCTCAACATAATAAAGGCCATATATGATAAACTCACAGCTAACATCATTCTCAATGGTGAAAACTGAAAGCATTTCCTCTAAGATCAGGAACAAGACAATGCTGTCCACCCTCTCCACTTTTATTCAACATAGTTTTGGAAGTCTTAGTCATGGCAATCAGAGAAGAAAAAGAAATAAAAGGAATCCAAATTGGAAAAAAGGAAGTAAAACTGTCACTGTTTGCAGATGACATGATACTATACATAGAGAATCCTAAAGGTGCTACCAGAAAACTACTAGAGCTCAATGAATTTGGTAAAGTTGCAGGACACAAAATTAATGCACAGAAATCTCTTGCATTCCTATACACTAATGATGAAAAATCTGAAAGAGAAATTAAGGAAACAATCCCATTTACCATCACATTAAAAAGAATAAAGTACCTGGAATAAACCTACCTAAGGAGGCAAAAGACCTGTACTCAGAAAACTGTAAGATGCTGATGAAAGAAATCAAAGATGACACAAACAGATGGAGAGAGATACCATGTTCTTGGATTGGAAGAATCAATGCCGTCAAAATGACCATACTACCCAAAGGAATCTACAGATTCAATGCAATCACTATCAAATTACCAATGGCATTTTTCACAGAACTAGAACAAAATATTTTACAGTTTGTATGGAAACACAAAGACCCTGAATAACCAAAGCAATCTTGAGAAAGAAAAATGGAGCTGCAGGAATCAGGCTCCCTAACTTCAGACTATACCACAAAGCTATAGTAATCAACACAGTATGGTACTGGCACAAAAACAGAAATAGATCAGTGGAACAGAATAGAATGTCCAGAGATAAACCCATGCACCTGTGGTCACCTAATCTATGACAAAAGAGGCAAGAATATACAATGGAGAAAAGACAGCCTCTTAAATAAGTGGTGCTGCAAAAACTGGACAGATACATATAAAAGAATGAAATTAGAACACTCTTTAACACCATACACAAAAATCAACTCAAAACGGATTAAAGACCTAATGTAAGGCTGGATACTATAAAACTCCTAGAGGAAAACATAGGCAGAACACTCTCTGACATTAATCGCAGCAATATCTTTTTTGATCTACCTCCTAGAGTAATGAAAATAAAAACAAAAATAAATGGGACCTAATTAAACTTAAAAACTGTTGCATAGCAAAGGAAACCATAAATGAAATGAAATGACAACCCTTAGAATGGGAGAAAATATTTGCAAATGAAGCAACCAACAAGGGATTTATCTCCAAAATAGACAAACATCACATGCAGCTCAATATCAAAAAAAAACCCAACCCAATCAAAAAAATAGGCAGAATATTTAAATAGACTTTTCTCCAAAGAAGACATACAGATGGCCAAAAATCACATGGAAAGATGCTCAACATCACTACTTATTAGAGAAATGCAAGTCAAAACTACAATGAGGTATCACCTCACACCAGTCAGAATGGCCATCATCAAAAAATCTACAAACAATAAATGCTAGAGATGGTGTGAAGAAAAGTGAACCCTCCTGCACTGCTTGTGAGAATGTAAATTGGTACAATCGTGGTGGAGAACAGTATGGAGGTTCCTTAAAAAACTACATATAGAACTACCATATGTTGCAGCAATCCCACTCTTGGGCATATATCTGGAGAAAACCATAATTCAAAAAGATACATGCACCCCAATGTTCACTGCAGCACTATTTACAATAGCCAAGACATGGAAGCAACCTAAATGTCTATCAACAGAGGAATGGATAAAGAAGATGTGGTACATATATACAAGGTAACATTACTCAGCCATAAAAAGGAATGAAATAATGCCATTTGCATCAACATGGATGGACCTAGAGATTATCATACTAAGTGAAGTAAGTCAGATGAAGACAAATATCATATGATATGACTTATATGTGGAATCTAATAAAAATGGTACAAATGAACTTATTTACAAAACAAACAGACTCACAGATCTCGAAATCAAGCTTATGGTTACCAAAGGGGAAATGTGGGGGAAGTGATAAATTAGGAGATTGGGATTGACATATACACACTACTATATATAAAATAGATAACTAAATACAACTAAATATTCTGTAATAATCTAAATGGGAAAAGAATCTGAAAAAGAATGGAGATTATATATATATATATGATTCACTCTGCTGTACACCTGAAACTAATAACATTGTAAATCAACTATACTCCAATAAAAATTTAAAAAAAGAAATGAAAAAGTTACAACTGACACCACAGAAACACAAAAGATCAGAAAAGACTACTATGAGCAACTATACACTGATAAAATGCACAGCCTAGAAGATATGGACACGTTCTTTAAAACGTACAATCTCCCAAGACTGAACCAGGAAGAAGTAGAAAATATGAACAGACCAATTACCAGTAATGAAATTGAATCAGTAATTAAACCTCCCAACAAACAGAAGTTCAGGACCAGATGGCTTCACAGGTGAATTCTACCAAACGTTTAGAGAAGAGTTAACACCTATCCTTCTCAAACTATTCTAAAAATTGCAGAGGAAGGAACAGTTCCAGAGTCATTCTACAGGGTGAGCACCACCCAGATACCCAAACCAGAACAAAATGTTACAGAAGAATTCAGGCCAATATCACTGATTAACAGATGCAAAAATCCTCAAAATATTAGGAGACTGAATCCAACAGTACCTTAAAAGGATCATACACCACAATCAAGAGTTATTTATCCCAGGGATGCAGGGATTTTTCAATATCCACAAAAATCAACGTGATACACCACATTTTAAAAATTGAATAAAAACCGTATGATCATCCCCCAATAGATGCAGGAAAAGCTTTTGACAAAATTCAACATCCACTTATGATAAAATCTCTTCAGAAAGTGGGCATAGAGGGAATATATCTCAACGTATATGACAAACCCACAGCTAACGTCATACTCAAGGTGAAAAGCTGAAAGCATTTCCTGTAATATCAGGAACAAGAAAAAATACCCATTCTCATCACTTTTATTCAACATAGTTTTGGAAGTCCTAGCAATCATAGAAGAGAAAGAAATAAGAAATAAAAATTGGAAAGGAAGTAAAACTGTCACTGTTTGTAGAGGACATGATACCATACACAGAAAATCCTAAAGACACCACTAAAAACTACTAGAGCTCAACAAATTCGGTAAAGTTGCAGGATACAACATTAATATACAGAAATCTGTTGCATCTGTTTACACTAACAATGAACTATGGGAAAGAAATTAAGAAAACAATCTCATTTACCAACACATCAAAAAGAATAAAGTACCTAGGAATAAATCTACCTAAGGAGGTAAAAGGTCTGTACTCAGAAAACTATAAGACACTGATGAGAGACTGAAGACGAGACAAACAGATGGAAAGATATACCATGTTCATGCATTGGTAGAATATTGTTAAAATGACCATACTACCCAAGGCAATCTATAGATTCAGTGCAATCCCTATCAAAATACCAAGGGCATTTTTTCACAGAACTATAATAATTTTAAAATTTGTATGGAAACACAAAAGACCCCAAATAGCCAAAACAATCTTGAGAAAGAACAGAGCTGGAGGAATTGTGCTCCCTGACTTCAGACTATACTACAAAGCTACAGTAATCAAATCAGTATGGTACTGGCACAAAAACAGACACAGATCAATGGAACAGAATAGAGAGCCCAGAAATAAATCCACACACCTATGGTCAATTAGCCTATGACAAAGGAGACAGGAATATGCAAAGGAGAAAAGACAGTCTCTTCAATAAGTGGTGCTGGGAAAACTGGACAGTTACATGTAAAAGAATAAAATTAGAACATTCTCTAACACCATATAAAAATAAACTCAAAATGGATTAAAGACCTAAATGTAAGACTGGAAACCATAAAACTCCAAGAAGAAAACATATGCAGAACACTCTGACATAAATTGCAGCAGTATTTTTTTAGATCTGTCTCCCAAAGCAAAGGAAATAAAATGAAAAAACAAATGGGACCTAACTTAAAAGCTTTTGCACAGCAAAGGAAACCACTGACAAAACAAAAAGACAATCTGCTGAATAGGAGAGTATATTTGCAAATGACATGACCAATAGGGGTTAATATCTAGAATATATCAACAGCTCATACAACATCAAACAACTGGATTAAAAAATGAGCAGAAGACGTCAATATGCATTTTTTTTCAAAGAGGATATGCAGATGGCCAACAGACACATGAAAAGATGCTTAATATCATTAATCAGAAATGCAAATTAAAACCACAATGAGGTATCACCTCACACCTGTCAGAATGGCTATCAAACAGAGTAACAGATGTTGGCAAGGATGTAGAGACAAGGGAACAGTTGTACACTGTTAGTGGGAATGTAAATTGGTGTAGCCACTGTGGAACACAGTATGGAGGTTTCCCCCAAAAAACTAAAAATAGAACTACCATATGACCCAGTATTCCACTCCTGGGAATATATTAAAAAAAAACAACCCCAAAACACTAATTTGAAAAGATACATGCACCCTAATGTTCACAGCACCATTATTTACAACTGCCAGGATTTGGAAGCAACCTAAGTGTCCATGAACAGAGGAATGGATAAAGAAGATGCAATTTATATATACAGAAAAGAATGCTACTCAGCCATAAAAAAGAATGAAATTTTGCCATCTGCAGCAACATGGATGGACTTGGAGGGTATTATGCTAAGTGAAATAAGTCAGAGAAAGACAAGTACTGTATGCTACCACTTACATGTGGAATCTAAAAAATAAAACAAACGAGTGAACATAACAAAAAACAGACTCACAAATATAGAGAACTAGTGGTTACAAGTGGGCAGAGGGAAGGGGGGAAGGACATGACAGGGGTAGGAGATTAAGAAGTACAAACTATTATGTATACAATAAGCTACAAGGATGTATTATACAACACAGGGAATATAGCCAGTATTTTGTAGTAACTATAAATGGAATATAACCTTAAAAAGTGTGAATGACTATGTTGTACACCTGTGACTTATGTAATACTGTACATCAATTATACTCCAATAAATGAAAAGACTGTATAGAATGGCAGACATCTTTCATGCTAGATTTTTCTAATAAATATATGTAAATGCCATTTCTAAGGTGGAAATATGTTTTAAAGAGACTAGTATTTTTTTCTGAGTATAAAATTATAAAAATAAATGTAAAGATACAGACAAGCTCTGAAGAAAAAATAAAAATCCAACACAACAGGGAGACATAACTACTGCTAAAATTTTAGAACTTTGTCTTTAAGTTTAAAACTTATTTTTCCTCACTTAATAGCTCAAGGACATTTTCCCACATCATGAAATGACTATTCGAAATTCTTGACTGAATAGGAGAAGCAATATAAAGTGCTTGATAGTTAATAGAGCTAAGATTTTAAACTCATTTAACTTTTTAAAAGTGTTTTAGCTCTTATTTGAAAATATTCTGATAACTAATGAAGTTACAGAAGACATGTGCATTAGTCATGATAGGCTTGGTTATGCTGTAATAATAATTCCCAAATCTCAGTGGCTTAAAACAACCAAGATTTGTTTCAGGCTACGTTTCTGTCATGGGTTGTCAGGGGAGCTCTGCTCACTGTAGTCATCCAGGGACCCAAGCTGATAGAACCACCACCAACTCAAACATTTCTGGTCACCATTTAAAGAGAGCTCTAGAGATTCTCACACTGGCAATTAAATACTTGGCCTAGGAAAGTATTCCACCACCACTTCTGCTCAAAACTCACTGGCCAATAGACTTCATCCAAATTAGAAATGTTTGTGCTTTTAAGGACATCATCAAGAAAGTGAAAAGACAACCCACAGAACAAGAGAAAATATTTGCAAATCATGTTTAATAAGAGATTTGTATCTAGACTATATAAAGAGCCCTTACACCTCAATAATAAAAGAATAGATGACCCAGCTTTAAAAAGGGCAAAGGATATGAACAGACATTTCTCCAGAGAACATACACAAATGACCGATCAGCGCATGAAAAGAAACTCAACATCATTAGCCATCAGGGAAATGCAAGTCAAAACCACAATGAGATACTACCTCACACCCATTAGGATGGCTTTAATCAAAAGGACAATGACAAATATTGCCATCTACATTACTGGTGGAATGTAAAGTGGAACAGCCACTTGGGAAAACATTCTGGCAGTTCCTCAAAAGGTTAAACACAGAGTTACTACATGATCTAGCAATTCTACTCCTAGATGTTTACTGAAGAAAATTAACATATGTCCTTATATACACTACAAAATGTAAAATAGATAGCTAGTGGGAAGCAGCTGCATGGCACAGGGAGATCAGCTCGGTGCTTTGCGACCACCTAGAGGGGTGGGATAAGGAAGGTGGGAGAGATCCGCAAGAGGGAGGGGATATGGGGATATACGTATGCATATAGCTGATTCACTTTGTTATACAGCAGAAACTAACACAACATTGTAAAGCAATTATACTACAATAAAGATGTTAAAAAAAAATGTCCTTACAAAAACTTGAACATAAAAGTTCATAGCAGTGCCATTCATAAGAGCCAAAAAGTGGAAACAACCCAAGTGTCCGTCAACTAATGAACAGATACGCAAAATGTGGTATATCCATACAATGGAATATTCTTCCACCATAAAAAGGAATGAAGTGCTGATACACACTACAGCATGGATAAACCTTGAAACCATTAAGTGAAAGTCAGACACAAAAGGCCCTGTATTCTATTATTCAATTTATATGCAGATTAGGCAAATCCATAGAGACAGAAAATAGACTTGTGTCTGCCAGGGACTGCAGGGAGGGGGAAAATGGGAAGCCTGCTAATGGTAAGGGGTTTCTTTTGGGGGTGATAAGTGTTCCAGAATTATACAATGGTGATGGTTGTGCAACCTTGTTAATATATAAGATCCACTGCATTGTATACTTTTATTGAAGTACTGTTGATTTACAATGTTGTGTTAGTTTCAGTTGTATGGCAAAGTGATTCAGTTATATGTATCTTTTTTTTTTTTCTTCTTTTCCCTTATAGGTTATTACAAAATATTGAGTATAGTTCCCTGTGCTATACAGTAGGTCCTTGTTGGTTATGTATTATTATATACAGTGGTGTGTATTTGTTAATCCCAAACGCCTAATTTATCTGCCCTCCCCTTTCCCATTTGGTAACCATAGGTTTGTTTTCTATGTCTGGGGGTCTATTTCTGTTTTGTATATAAGTTCATTTGTATCTTTTTTAGATTCCACATGTGATATGACATTTGTCTCTGTCTGGCTTACTTCACTTAGTATGAATCTCTAGGTCCATCCATGCTCCTGCAGATGGCATTATTTCATTTTTTATGGCTGTGTAATATTCCATTGTATAAATATACCACATCTGCATTGGCTACATTAAGGATGAATTTTATGGTGTATCAATTATATCTCAAATTCTAAAAATGGACTCAAAGCAGATTGTTTTTAAAATCAATGTTTTTAATGGTGTTTCAATGACTTATGTAATTTTATAATTTATTCTAATTTTAGATATAATCTTACTCTGAGTATGACCAAGCTTTTAAATCATTAAAAGATTTTAAATCTTTTTCCACTGTATAAATTTCATTTAAAATATGTATTACATTCTTGCTTGTCACTTAAAAGTAGAAATTGCTCTGGAAGCAGTTTTTTTTTAATTGTAGCACATGATTTAGTTTGTAATTATGCCCACGTTCATGTCATTGTTTTATCAGTAATATTCCTCACTAGAAATTTCCATGAGGATAGAACCCTGTTTTGACTCTCCAGCATCTAGCAATCTGATATTCAGCAGATATTCAATAAGTATTTGTGAATAAATCAGTGGATAATTAGTTAAGAGCTACAATTTCAAAGTCTTTTCTAAAGCCGTTTAGCACTTCCTGGTCAATAATAAAAGATACTAATACAGACGGGAGGAAAGATGAAAGCTGAAGATAAAGTCAGTTTTCTCAAATTGATTCTTTGTTTTGAAAAGGTGTTCTTTTTAATTTGTTGGGTGTTGGTCTGCACCCTGCAGCCTGCAAGCCTTGTAGTTGCCCCGCCTCGAGACCAAAGAAAGAGCCCACAGACAGCGACAGAGACATGGTTTATTAAATAGGGGATCTTACACGTCTGAAGCAAAAGGTCCTGGAGCAACACCCCACTGTCTATGGCAGACAGGACATGGCAGCACTACTCGGGCGTGAAAGAGGCTACCATTTATAGGGGAACTGACATCAGATTAGCTTATCAGTTACCAGGGAAACCAGCAACTGAGGCACGTCCCTCACAGCCCCTCAGGTTAACAACCATCACAAGGGCAGATACTCCCCTTCAATAAGCTAGCAGGTGAAGCCGTTCTGGCCTAAGGATTTGAACAATCACTAGCTGAGGCAGGGGGCGAAGCACATTCCTGTGAGTAGGGAGCAGGAAAGCAGGGACTGGTGGAGCAGGGGATGTACAAAGAGCAAGAGAACAGCCATCTTGAGTGGCCTGACCACACACTCCAGCCCTACATACTCTGCACGACCCTTACCATCTTGGTCCACTCCTCTTCCGCTATATCCTTGGGGTTGGAACGTAGAGATGCACTGCAACCCAATACCACAAATGCGATACAGATTAACAGCCGCTAACGAGTAAGCCAGGCGCTTATCGGGTCAATTTTTCTTGTCCAGAGGAGGACAACGGCATCTCGTGTAGACCCAGCAATCAGACTCATTTCACAGTGAGGCCACCATTGTCCCCCAGTCCACAAACAGATTCCCTCCGCTCAGACTAGGGAGGAGATGTCAGATGTTAAACAAGCATAATACAGGGACGATCAGGACCAGTAAGCCAAATACCACAGTAACAGCATTCTGAGATACCACCACCCCTGCCTGTGGTTTCTGCCCTGGCCTGCAGGACCGCACCACCCGGCCACCCTCAGTCCCCACAGCCGGAGCCGAATCCTGGAGAGGCCGTATAACAACAGACCACAGGGTTAACATGATGGTGGCTTTCTCCAGGAGGGGTCCCGTATAAATTACCTTAGTAATCTCAGGCGGGGCCAGGTAGAAGACAGGTGAGATCTGTTAAGTTATTCCCCACGGGGCCGCAAACCCAGACCACCTGGAACTTATCTGCCAGTCCCAGGGCCATTTTATAACGTGTTCCCCTGGGGGTAGATCCCGTGGCAAAGGCAAAAGTAAGTTATGGTCCTGACAGTTGGCCGGTAAAGTGGGTTGCTGTCAATGTCCATGGGGGTCCCGTATTGTTATACAGCTGTTCTAGACCCCAAATAATGGTTTTTCGCATTGCTCGACAACTCGGGTAGGCCTTCTGTAACGTCTTCCACCTGCTGTAACACATTGTAGGCGGCATATAGCTGTTTTCCATCGCATATATCATTGCTCAGCACCCACCCCCACCCCCATAGCTGAGACCAGAAGCCCAAGGGTACTTTTATTATTTTGCTGTTGCCACAGACCTCATCCAAACCCTTTTGGGCGACTGGCCATGTCCCATTCACAAGCCTGTCCCTGAGTTAATATCCCTAACGCCTATGTCTGTAATTGTTTAGGGGTGGTGGGTCGGGTGTATGCTCGTATTTTGTAGATAACCCAGGTCCTTACGTTTTGTCTGTACTCACCAGCCATCCCCGTGCAGTCAGATGAGCCAATGAGCACAGGGCTGCTACTTTTAAACTTGAAAGGGACTCTGAGGTCAACAGTGTATTATCAATGTAATGGAAGAGGAAGACACCTCTTATGGTGGTCAGCTGCCACAGAGCCCCACTTGCTAGCGGTCGGCCACCTCGGGTCACCCCCGCCTCTTTCCATTTCCCATCCTTATTTCCCAACATCTCGGCGCTCACAGGAGTTTCCTCGGCCTCCCGGCTGGTATGCCAGTTGTTAGGCTGCACTTCGCAGGCCAGCAAGCCTTGTAGCTGCCCAGCCTCGAGACCAAAGAAAGAACCTGGAGACAGCGACAGAGACATCAATAGTTTGTTGGACAGGGGGCTCTTACACGTCTGAAGCAAAAGGTCCTGGAGCGACACCCCACTGGAGCGGGCGGGCGGGCGGGCGGGCGGGCAGGCAATGGCAGCAACCTTTCCTACTTAGCGGAGAGGCTACCATTTATAGGGGGAATTGACGTCAGATTAGCTCATTAGTTACCAGGGAAACCAGCAGCAGGGGCATCACAGCCCCTCACAGCCCCTCAGATTAACAACCACCACAAGGGCAGATGTTTCCCTTCAATAATCTAGCAGGTGGAGCCGGTCTGGCCTAAGGATTTGAACAATTACTAGCTGGGGCAGGGGGCGAAGCACCTTCTGTGAGTAGGGAGCAGGCAAAGCAGGGACTGGTGGAGCAGGGGATGTACAAAGAGTAGAACAGCCATCTTGAGTGGCCTGACCATATACTGGGCATCTCTAATCATCTTCCGTATTTCTTTTTTTTTTTAAATGTAAATGACTGCTTATATTTATTTATTTATTTATGACTGTGTTGAGTCTTCGTTTCTGTGCGAGGGCTTTCTCTAGTTGCGGCAAGTGGGGACCACTCTTCATCGCGGTGCGCGGGCCTCTCACCATCGCGGCCTCTCTTGTTGCAGAGCACAGGCTCCAGACGCGCAGGCTCAGTAATTGTGGCTCACGGGCCCAGTCGCTCCGTGGCATGTGGGATCTTCCCAGACCAGGGCTCGAACCCGTGTCCCCTGCATTGGCAGGCAGATTCTCAACCACTGCGCCACCAGGGAAGCCCTCTTCCGTATTTCTTAAAGATGACCAATTATTATTTTGGGTTTATATCTGACTGTTCTTTCGGTGTCTTAAAATATTTTTCATCTGGGCTTTAGATTAGGATTAAATCAAGTAATTATAAACTCTTGGGCTATCTTCTTCTCTAACTTTGGGCTTTAATTCCTTTTCATCATGTTTATTTTTCCCTTCTAAAAGTTCGAAGATAGCTTTCCTTGCCCTGGAAGGCAGTGTAGTGTCGTGGCTAAGAGCACAGTCCCTGAAGTCAGATTAGTGCCTGAGTCCAGGCTCTGATGCTTACTGATTGTATAACCTTAGTCTCTCATACCTTAGTTTTCTCATCTGTAAAATGGGAATAATCTTAGGACCTACCTCAAGGGTTGTTGTGAGGAGTAAATGAGTTAATGCATGTAATATGTTTTTAAAAGTCTCAATAAATGTTGATTTCTATTATCAACAGCCTGATGGAGAAGTCAGAAGTTAATTTATGATTTTTCTAGCTGACAGTTGTAGGTTTAACTCTTCCTTGTTTATTTTCACACTGTAATCAGGGTTTAACATCTCAATCCTATCTTTTGTATTCATCTTAATCTCCAGAAGCTTTGGCTCATTTAGGGATTTAGTCTTTATTGACCAACTGAGGCTGTTCTGGGAGGGGCAGTGAGGATGGCAAAGGGAATTCATATTCAGGTCATTTGAGGATCTGTTAAAAGAATCATGCTTTTTAAACAAGAAGAAAGGAGATTAAGTGATGAGGGTAAAATGGGGCAGAGTAAAAGAGGTGGTGGCACAATGCATTCCTTAATCTCCTTAAAGGTTTACCATGTTGATGTGGACTTGACTTGTTCTTTGTGGTCCCAGAGAAACAAACAGCTGGGGCCACTGGACATGTTTGACTTTGATATAAGGAAGGAATTTCTAATAAAGCTTTTTAAACCCACCTCTGTACAAGCCACCGGCTTCTCTCTCCCCTGATCTATTTCAGTAATCTCCCAACTTGTTTCCCACATCTCAAAGGCTTCTCCAACACATTAGCCACATTACAGCCAAAGTGATTCCTTTAAAGAACAGGTATCATCCTGTCATTTGCCGGCTTACAACCCTTCAATGACTTCCAGTTATTCTTAGAATAAAGACCAAAATCCATATTATGGCCTGAAGACTTACCAGGTCTGGCCCTCCCTACCCCTCCAGTCTCATCTCACTTGACCCTCCTCCTTGCTCACCGTGGTCCAGCCACATTGGTTTTCATCATTCACTTCCTTGAACTCCCCACAGGGCCCCTAGAACATGCTTTTTTCTCTGCTTAGGACATTTCACTTCCATTTTATCTAATCAACGCCTACTCTCCCTTCAAATATTAACTCAACCATCCCGTTCTCAAGGAAGTCTTCCTTGAACTTCTTGTTTACGTCTATTAGATGTTCTCATAACACCATGTACTTCTAATCGGTAGTTCTTTCCACTGTTATAATTTAATGGTGTTTGTGTGAATTTTTGATTAATGCCTGAAAGTTCCATGCTTTTTTCTTTTTATCCTCACCTGAATCTTCAGCATGGAGCACAGTGCCTGATACATAGGAGGTGCTCAATCAGTGCTTCTTGATTGACTGTACAGAGAAACGACTGAACGGCTGACTGAGTTGTTTTAAGTGGGAATTATACTCCTTCCACTGGAAGATTTTTTAAGGGGAGGCTATGCAAACTCAAAATTTCTTTTAGAATCTGACTCTATAATCCCAGGACGTTTGTAATAAAAAGGGTTACTTTGCTAAGAAAATGGCAGTGAGCTCACTGAATGGAATCTCTGAACCACTGCCAGAGCGGTAGTTGAAAATTGCTAGAGCGCCACCTAGTGAGCAGAGGAAATGCTCCTTTTCCCATTCATCATTGTTCATTTTATTGATATTATGTGCTCTGCTCAACTCCAGCGGGGAGGGGTGGGGGAGGGGGGCGCCATTTACATAGACGATGATGTCAATGGTGCCTTGTAGAGTTGTGCAACATGGCATCCCTGACCTTCAAGTGTGGTTACTGGGAAGGATTTTAGGCTAACGGGAAAGAGCCAGTGGAAAGGAACTGGTTGAAGAATTATCATGGAGAGGGAACAAGTAATGGATCAAGATCTTATGGTAAAAAGGAAGGGATGGAGGTGCTGGCCTCCCTCTGAACTAGAGAAGGTCAGAGAAGAAAGTAGGATGGGCCAGATGTAGATGAGATATTATGTGGGAAGAAGGCACCATATGGGAGAATATCTTGTTTTCTGGACATTTTTGAGCTTTTAAACTACTCAAAGATAAATACTTTTCCACTGCACATGTCTTGGGAAAACATTATATAAGTTTTCCCAAACTTACCACTTTTCACCAAGAAAATGAAACCCACTCTAATTGTTTTCTGAAATCAGAGATTCTTGACTCTTGTCCCTCTGTCATGTAGGAGACCAGCAAGCCCAAGTCTAGACTTTTTATGGGGTTGGGTCCAGAGGACAAACAATTACTCATTCTCTCCCAATGTGGGAGAAGTTCCTTTCTACTGGTTCACTTCCCTCAATATGGGAATTCTCTCCAATCCCCTATTAGCTCACTGTTCCTCTTTTCCCTGAACCCAAGCTTACACAACCCTATTTTGGTATCCTCGGACCTCAACCCTTCTTAGCTGAGGCCTCAGTTGTTTTTTTCTGTTTGTTTTTTTTTTAGAGATAAGAGAGTAGGGCTCAATCTCTCACCATCTTACCACCTTTGAGGACCAAGACACTGGAGCACCTATTGTGTTCTGAGAGAAGGGCTCGGACATGGGAGCCTCCAGTTCAGGAGTTTGCGAGTGACCTGGATTTGGGCCGACAATCTCCTCCATATCAAATACGAAGTCTTGGCTCAGAAGAGGGAGATGGGGAAGGGGGGTTAGGAGAGTCCTGTTATACAGGATACTAGAGGAGCAATCATTTCTGTGAGGACCAGGAACAGCTGGCAAAGTGGGGCACTGTCGAGGCCAGGGAAAGAATAGGGGTGTGTGTGTGTAGTGGTGACAGAGATGTTGAATCTGGGATTAGAAGGGGAGTACAAGTGTGTCTCGGGGGTTTAAGAGTCTTGCAGTCTAAGGAGCTGGGGACTGAGAGTTGAAGCTGAAAGTAGGTTCAGGGTGCAGGTCAACAGTCTAAAATCTGCATAGTCATGTTGGAGGGGGGTCATTCGTACCACGCCCTCCGTAGGAGTTGCCCAGAATGAGATACATCTAAAGTTCAGAGAAAGCACACGCCGTGTGAACTGAATCTAACTTTTTCATTCGCTTCTCGCACAGTGTTTGTTGCACGTGCATGGTGGGGCTTTCCCATTGGCACCTTTTCTATAGGCCATTCACCCAGTGTTCAGTAGTCTCAAATCATCTGGTTGGAACTGACTACATTTACAAGGTCTTTTACATAAATCTCACAGCTCATAGGAGCAAAGCTGATAGCTAGACCAAGATTAGCAAGTCCCCCTAAGCCAACATATGTGCACTTGGCTGCTCCTTCTGACCTCACAGTGGTGTATCTTCTTTGTTCTTCTATCTCACTTAGGTATCAACAGAGCTTTCCTTACCTTGTTTTGCAAAAGATTAGAATGAACTGAAAAACAATTTAACCTATATAACATTTATGGCTAATAAAGTTTTTAAGTTTTTTTTTTAATCATTAAAAATAAGACAAACATTCTCAACTTCTAAAAATAGTCCAGGGACTTCCCTGGTGGCGCAGTGGTTAAGAATATGCCTGCCAATGCAGGGGATGTGGGTTCAAGCCCTGGTCTGGGAAGATCCCACATGCTGTGGAGCAACTAAACCCACGCGCCACAACTCCTGAAGCCTGCACGCCTAGAACCCACGAACCAAAACTTCTGAGCCCACGCACCACAACTACTGAAGCCTGTGCTCCGCAACGAAGAGAAGCCACTGCAATGAGAAGCCGGCACACTGCAACAAAGAGTAGCCTCCACTTGCTGCAACTAGAGAAAGCCCACGGGCAACAATGAAGACCCAACACAGCCAAAAATAAATAAATAAATAAATTATTTATTTATTTATTAAAAAAAAAATAGCCTAGGTTGCGTTCCCTAAGAAGCAGATTCTGAGACAGGGATTGTGTGCAGGAGGTTTACTGTGGGGTGCTGTGGGGATGAACGCCCTTTGGGGAATAAGAAAAAGGGCTCAGAGGGCGGAGTTGAATTGGCATGTGGTTGCCATAAAGGCTCAGCTGATTTTATGGGCAGCTTGGATGATCCTTCAGGGCTGTCCCACCTTGAGGCAAGGGGGCCAAGCCTTTATGCTCCCCTCCCCACAAGATTGATCAGCCATTCGATTCAGGCTGCCCTGGAGAAGGGGGCGTGCCTTTGGGCTAGCTGAAGCCAGCTCCCAGAGGAGACTCAGCTGAGAGCTGTCAGCCATCAGCACTCTAGCATTTGAGGTGAATAAGCACAACATACAGGATGCCATGGAGGAAGATAAAGCCAGGAAGAGGAGCAAGCCAGGAGGGCAGAAGGGCCACTCCTCAGACTGGGCCGGGTCTTGGGGGGTGGCTGCCATAATTAGGCTTTGCCTCTGGGAGGGGCAAAGCCCTGAAATCTGAAGGTTTGTGCCCCACCAAATTCACACACATATGTGCTTCCCAACCCTGTAACTTTAGCTCTGCATGTCTAGAAGGGGCCACTGCCATCAGGGTACACAGTAAGAATCCCATCAAACTTTAAGCTATGGCTGTTGCTCAGGCCCCATGTGCCAAGAGAAAAAGGAAATGTAGGGGTAAATAGGGCTGCTGCTACTCAACGGGGCAGGAAAGAATATGTTTGGTGCTCAGGAGATCCATGGAGTGTCTCTTGGTCTTTGCATGCCCAGTTTTAATGGTAGTAAATGGACAAGGGAAGTGGCCACAGCCTGAGGAGGACATAGTAGATTTGGGCACAGACACCTTAGGGATGATGATCTGGGTCACTTCACCAGCCACTTAGACCAGCAGGGGGATGAGGGAAATATATAATGGGAGGTGGAGGAGGGAATATCATTCAGGGCCTCAGTTTAGCTGTGGCAGTGGGGTCTGTAGTTCATCACACTAACCTTTCTCTTGTAAGTTTCCCTGCAAACCAGGTCAACCAGAATTATGGAATGGATAATTCCATGGATTGTGTAGCAATGTAGTATTTACTATTGGAAAAAATCCTGGTACAAATGAACCCATGCAGTTCGCACCCACGTTGTTTAAGGGTCAACTGTATTTATGAATTATGGAATTCAGAATTATGGAATTCCAGAATTATGGAATGGATAAGATGGATCTGAGAGGTGCCAGATGTGAGCTACAATGGATATTGTAGTGTTTACTCAGATCCCCTCTTCAGAGCCAATGCACCTAATCCCTAGCTGCTGGGAATATCAGACACTGCCCGCCCACAGCTGTGTCCCTCAAGGGTAATTCCACACGGCACAGTGGACTGCTTTGTCCAAGTTTCCACGCCCTTCCCAGGGAGCATCCCCCAGCTAACAACTGGCTATTGAGAGGATACAAAAACCCAATTCCCTTGCTTCAACTTGGGACAACTCCAGAGGTCCTTATCAGAGTTGTTCAAGCTCCACAGAGCTAGGTGTCAATTGCAATCTCATTACAGGTCAGCAGCTCCCTCTGCCCAATCCTGCCTTCCTGGTTTCCTTACAAGGGTACCTCCAAGAACACTCCTCAATAAACCTTCTACAAGCAGTTCTCTGTTTCAGAGTCTGTCTCCAGAGAACCCAATATAAAACAGTGTCCATCTCCATGAATGAGCAATGATCAGGGGTGATCACTGGTAGACTGAACCCAATAGTGCCAAAATACATTTGACCCTTAAACAAAGTGGGTTCGAAATGCATGGGTTCATTTGCACCAGGATTTTTTCCAATAGTAAATACTACATTGCTACACGATCCATGTTGGTTGAATACATGGATGTGGGACCACGTATACGGAGGAACCAAGTATATGGGGGAAATGTGAATACAGAGGGCCAACTATAAGTTATATATGGGTTTTCCACTGTGCAGATGGTGGGCATCCCTAACCCCCACGTTGTTCAAGGGTAAACTGTAGTTCTTTATGAAATGAAGAAAAACACTTTGATTACACAAGGATTCTTATCAGGCAGAGAACTGTCTTTTGTTTAGGAAACTATCTTGATAAACTGATTGGTAGGGAATGGGACTCAATAGCAAGAACCACGGCAACAAAGTGGAATGATTGAATTGCTCTGCTGCAATAAAGAATGAAATTTGTTTGGAGAGCTTGGAAAAGAAAGGATGGAGCGAGGTGGTATGATCAGATGGGGTGTTCTATGTAGCTGATAGTTAAAGGATATTTTAAAGAATGGAGATATGTCAAGTTCAATGGAGATATCAAGTGAGGTTGCTTCCATTACTGACTTGCTCCAAATTTTAAAGAAAATATAAAACACTTAAGTTGTTTGTGTAAATGGGAATTCTGTGAAAAGTGTAGAAGGAGCAGCCCACGAGGAGGCTGGAGCATGGGAGCTGAGTGAACATGAGAATATACCCTCTGGGTATTTGTAGGAAATGTTGAAAAAGCTTTGGACTCCCATAGACTCTAGAAGGGGGGTTCAAGCCAGTGTTCTCTAGAACTTAAAGGGCTAGAAGCACCACCTAATAATATCTGGATTACATTCATGCAGAATTGACCCACTAGGGAAGTTTAAACATGGAAGTTGGGTCTACAGTTCTGGAAATGAAGTAGGAATTCTTGGAAAGAGACTATGGGTATATGTGGCAAAATTTTGCATCACCTGAGGATATCTGATCAAAACTGGGGATCTAAAGGTTGAAAGGCCAGTGATCCCAGGTCTGGATAAGGGAGCCAATACTTCTTCAGTGATTTCTTTTTTTAAAATTAGTTATCTATTTTATACATATTAGTGTATATATGTCAATCCCAATCTCCCAATTCATCCCACCACCAACCACTACCCCCCACCCCGCTTTCCCCCTTCTTCAATGATTTCTGAGGCCAGAATTGCATTCTGGGAGAAAACTCAGATACCAGACCATCAGAAAGCTGATAGGAATCAGGAATATGGAGTTTTTTTCTCCCATGGCTGTGCCTCCTTATCATACTAACACTCTGTTCTCTGCTAATGATTTGATAGCAGCTGCCTCACAGCTATTCAGTGTTGAAAACATTGTGGGAAGGAACTGCAGCCCTGAAATGCCTATGGAGAGTAACCTGTTAATGGTGATGTATCTGTCCCTGAAGTCAAAGCTGCCAAAGGAGACAAAGAAGACCTTTCCTGGGTCTCCAAAGAAGGGAGAGCAGGCAGAAGCCCTCAGAGTTACATCTTTAGCCTTCATCCTTTTCTGGGGTCATAAATAACATGATCTCATACTGAGGAGAGACCTCATCTTGTCCATGGGCAGCAGCTTAGAGAGTGCGCTAAGCCCCTGAGGGGCTCTTGCCAACCATGCATAGAGGGTGTGTCGCTCCTGTGGCCAGCTGCTCTCTAGGTGTCCACACTGGAGTAGCTCCAGAGGAAGACCTACAGTGGCACCTTCCTTCTGGGCCAGCCTCAACCCTGCCAACGCTCTGTAAAGAGGTTTATAACATTGCTGTTATTCCCACTCTTCAGGCAGAAATCTGCTTGGTGTTTGGTTTTTTGAAGTAATGTGGTAATTGAAATATGTTTAAGATATGGCCAGCAAAGTCCAAGTATACTTGGGAAGAACACCCACAGGATTATAAAGTCTAATTTTGTCGTGCAAATCATGTAAACACAAAATTTTATTATGCTATATTTGAGAAGACACTATCTTTAGGTAACTGGCATGGCTTCCTCAGTTGGTATGTAGAAATGCCTTCATCCTTTCCTTCATTCAGTGAACACTGTTTGAACATCTGCTTGTGCAAGGCACTTGTAATGTTAGAGAGACCGCCTGCAAGATCACCCTCACTTTTGACAGCAATGGAAAGTTCGGGGGGTTCCCAAGTCCACCCTCGGGTTTGATAATTCACTCAAAAGACTTGCAGAATTCACTGAAAGCTGGAATACTCACAATTATGCTTTATTACAGAAAAAGCACACAGATTAAAATCAGCCAAAAGAAGAGATGCATAGGGCAGAGTCCAGGGAGGTTCCAAGAGCAGAGCCTGCAGTAGTCCTCTCCCAGGGGAGTCATGGAGAGCGCTACTCTCCTGGCTAAAATGAATGACAATATGCATGGAGTATGGCCAACCAGAGAGGCTCTTCTGGGACTTGGTGTCCAGACTTTTTGTTGGAGCTCCATTATGCAGATATGGTTGACAGCCCATGTAGCTGACCTGTAGTTTCTAGCCCCTCTGAAGGCCAAGGTAATACTGCATGGCCCCAAACCCCCATCATACATCACACTGTTAGACTATCTTGTGTGGCCCAAGGCTCCTAGGTAAACAAAGACACTCTTCTCTGGTAGGATATTCTAAAAGCCTAGAGATCACCTCCTAGTAACTGAGGGCAAAGGCCAGAATTCTCTTTGGGCAAGGTTAATTCTTTACTACACAAAAATATTCTAGGCTCTGGGGATACAGCAGCAATCAAAACAGATAAAAATCTCTACCCTCCTGGAGTCCACTCTCACATATAGAATATTGCTCCAAGGTTGCATGCTCTAAGCCCCTGCTGGTTTATTAGCCTGAAGCACATTATTTTGCTGGAACAGCTCCCCAAATAATCCTAGCCATTTCCAGATCCTTGCAAATGTAACCCAAGTGTTACTTATATTAGGATCTCTTATCCTCTTGGAATCCTGGGATAAAAAAAGTAGAGGAGAGATGTTTTTCTTACAGAACAGAACACCTGTCAGTTGGGTCTCTAGTGACAGAACTCTTTGTTTTGTACTCGAGCTCTCCCCTTTTCATGATCAAATCCTGGAAATCATACCCTGTGCTTAGAATGACTGCTCATTCCAAACTCTAGGCTTGGTGATTTCACCTGGTCTGTTCTGCCAGCCTTTTTTGTCTGTGGTTGCTCTATCATCCTAGGTTGGCCTCCTTCAGATATGCAGTCTATCTGATGGGTCTGAACACCTATTCTCTGCTGTTGGGGATCCAGAAGGATCCAGATGCAAGTTTGGGCTACGAAAGCCAAAGCGGCCATGGAATAGAGTTGAGTCTGCATTTGGAAGATAACTGCATTCCCTCCAAAAGGCAGGGCAAAGCCGACGCATTCTCAGAAATGGTTGCAGAAAATGTTGGCCAAGATTAACAAGAATCCTGCCCAAGAGGATGGCCTTGCAAGGGAAATGCTGGGATGCACTACGGGAAGACAGATGCTAAGTGGGGGTTTGGCTACAGATAGGAAGAAGCCAGTCAAAGGAGCACTGCCTCCAGCATGGGGTGGTAGTCAGTGGACCCTCTCAGGGGAACCACCATGAGAAAGGATCAGCTTTAAACAGCCATCAAGTCCAGAGAGCACAAAGTCACCTTAGGAGAGTATCAGCCAAGTGTGAATTTTTCACTCCTGCCTATTCTTTCCCCCTTCCTGTGCTCCCATCTCAGAGAAGCCAGAAACTGCCCTGAGGAATCTGAGAGAGGAGAAGTGGGGAAAAGCAAAAAACTCTCCCTTGAAGCCTACAGTGGCCTTGGCCCTGGGAGAAGGAAGAAGACCAATCTTTGAACTAAGCATGGAAATGTTGAATATATTGAAGTGGACATTCTAATTGCAGAATTAAGACTATGTGACTTAAAGTAACTCCTGACATATAAAGGTGCGTTTGATTAAACAGTCCTCTATTGATGAGGACACTCTGCACAGACAGAAGAGGGAGAGAGATTTTGTTCTCACGCTCCTCCTCCTCCTTGTGTAAATGGTTTGATCTCATCCTCATTGGCCTGCAGCCACCCCCTGCCCCTCACATGTTTCTGAGATTTAGATCAGAGGGCTCATCCTGATCAGCCATGAGTACCCCACAAACTTTGCCTGTTTTCAGCTTGGACAATGTCCCCCGAGAATCCACTTTATTTGGGGAAATATGTACTTAAAGTAGAAAATATGTGTTTATTAACATTCATGCTCCCCCAGTACAAGGCCATAGAAAAACTTCTCAGCATTTTGATGAGTCTAAATGCTGTCTATATAGTTAAAATAGCATATAATTTAGTGTCTCACAATGTATTACTATCCATCACAAATTCTGTTAAATACAGGTGATCATTTTCCAATCAAATATTTGAAAAGAACAGTTTCTCTATTCATACTTTGACAGTTTAATTAGTACAAAAGATTTTTTGTTTAAAAACACGATCTGAAACTCAACAGAAAGTTGCTCAAGTTCAGCATTTCTACGCATGAGTTTCTTATCTTTCTCATTTGCTCACGCTTAATCAAAATCTTAAAGGATTCTGGCACTTGACAAATAAAGGCCAGAGACATGTTAGTTTAGCTGTTGAATCAAATTAATGTATAACACTTCTGTGTAATGAATAATCCTCTTAAGGCCATTATTTTGTAATCTGCGTTACCCTAGACTGTTTCTGCCAGTGCAAATCTATTTGGTATTTGGAAAGATGGCTACTGAAGGTACCTGTTTCTCTTTGAGAAAAATGCTAAATGACTTATGTTTCTCTAACAAATGGTGGCCATTTGGGGAAGTCTCCAAACAGAGAGGCATTCCAAATCAACACTGCTAGATAATTTTTTGTTTTATAAAATAGAAAGTTGGCCCAGGTTGACTGTGGTAGTAGCAACACCTGTCCATTGTGTGAAACACATTTGCATATTGGGATCTAATTTGATTTACACAAGCGATACTGTGAATTTTTTTTTGTTTACAGTTTTATGCTATGTGTTATGCCGAAGGGTGGTCTGATGCTTGAGCTACAGCACCTTTATAATATTGCTCATAAGTGAAATGAAGTAAAGTCCCATGTGTTTACACTTGATTGAAAAACTATGTTAGCAATCTGATTCAGCTGTGGAATCATGTAATAAATTATTTCTACAGAGATATCTAAAGGGGGCAGAAAATGCAAGTAGATGCTTAAACAAACATTTTAAAGGGAATAACCTGAAGCAACCCTTCTCGCCACAGTCCCTCCTGAAGTTTGGGTAAGTTCATGGCTGGATCCTCAGCTGCTGAAAGGCGTAAGCCGATCCTTATGCTTTCTCACCTAGACTCTGGCATTCGGTCGCTGAGGGTCTCCCCAACTCCAGAGCCTCTCCCACAGCGTTCACAGAAGTTCTGATCACAGTAATCCCTTGCCTAAAACTCTCCTTCAGCTCCTGCTTTCTGCAGAAGAGAAGCCCTCAACTCCCTCAGCATCAAGATCCTTTGTGGTTCAGCCTCTATTCCCTTGTCCAAGGTCATCGTTGCCACTTCCCCACAGACCCTCTTTAATTTCTCGGCTCAGAGAGAAAGCAACTTATTGGACATCACACTGAAATCAGTTTTTTTGGTTGCACTACCTGGCTTGTGGGATCTTAATTTCCTGATCAGGGATCAAACCCAGGCCCTGGCAGTGAAAGTGCCACAGTCCTAACCACTGGACCGCCAGGGAATTCCCTGAAATCAGAGTTTTGTGGGGCCTGAAGCTCATGTAATTTGCAGGACCTTCTTAACAAAATTCCAAATTACCCAAATAAAAGTAAACACTGAAGTAAGTACTTATTAAGAATGAGAAAATAAATCACAACAAAGTACAAATTCCATGAAGCTATTGATAAAATATACCTCAATATCACCTCACACCAGTCAGAATGGTCATCATCAAAAAATCTACAAACAATAAATGCTGGAAAAAAGAAAATGCTGGAGAGGGTGTGGAGAAAAGGGAACCCTCTTGCACTGTTGGTGGGAATGTAAATTGATACAGCCACTATGGAGAACAGTATGGATGTTCCTTAAAAAACTAAAAATAGAACTACCATACGACCCAGCAATCCCACTACTGGGCATATACCCTGAGAAAACCATAATTCAAAAAGAGTCATGTACTACAATGTTCACTGCAGCTCTATTTACAATAGCCAGGACATGGAAGCAACCTAAGTGTCCATTGACAGATGAATGGATAAAGAAGATGTGGCACATATATTCAATGGAATATTACTCAGTCATAAAAAGAAACGAAATTGAGTTATTTGTAGTGAGATGGATGGACATAGAGACTGTCATACAGAGTGAAGTAAGTCAGAAAGAGAAAAACAAATACCGTATACTAACACATATATATGGAATCTAAAAAAAAAAAAAAAAAAAAGGCTCTGAAGAACCTAGGGGCAGGACAGGAAAAAACATGCAGACATAGAGAATGGACTTGAGGACACAGGGAGGGGGAAGGGTAAGCTGAGACGAAGTGAGAGAGTGGCATTGACATATATACACTCCAAATGTAAAATAGATAGCTAGTGGGAAGCAGCCGCATAGTACAGGGAGATCAGCTTGGTGCTTTGTGACAACCTAGAGGGATGGGATAGGGAGGGTGGGAGGGAGACGGAAGAGGGAGGAGATATGGGGATATATGTATATGTATAGCTGATTCACTTTATTATAAAGCAGAAACTAACACGCCATTGTAAAGCAATTATACTCTAATAAAGATGTTTAAAAAAAAAAGTTTCATGGCTGAGCAGAATCTTCGGAGGTGGTTTTGGGGGGACACTGAGTCCACCATCTCCCCAGATTGCTGGCATTCTGATTAGAGTCCACCATCTCCCCAGATTGCTGGCATTCTGATTAAAGGCACCTTTTTCTTCTACCATTCGTAAGTATGTAATTGATTTTGTAAATGGCGAGCAGTGGGACCCAATTCACCTGATTTATTCAGTAACAAAAGCAGCACCTGGGAGGTGAACCTGCCGGGAGCCTTCCTACAGGAGGAAAACCCATGATATATCTCTCTCAAACTGTTGCAAGAAATTCAACGGGCTGACTCTGCCATCCTCAGCCAGATGGTTCTGACCACTCTGAGGTGGCTAGATACAATCCAGCTGGTGTCAGGGAACAAACTAGACTGACTGTCCTTAGGCAGACCCTCCAAATGGACATAATTGGGAACTTGAAGGCTTACCAGTTGACTGGTAACTACTGTCAACCTATGCTTTCCGACTGATGTATTGATAGATCCTATTTCAGAGGCCCTCCCCCCTGCCCAAACTGTAAACTTTCCAAGGACACTATCTGTGCAATTGCTAATACATCCTGCCCCACTTGGATTAATGTTTTGGATAATACAGAACCTTAAGGAGAAAGCCACTTGGCTTTCTAAGGTAGACACTGATAGTTGAACTTTGTTCAGCTGGAACCTTGGGGGACATAGCTGAAGTCAATATTTCAGGGTGACCAGCAGGTCTAATTCTGCATAGAATACAAATTAAATGGATCTGGTGTGAGCTCCTGTTGGCTTAATTAATCATAATGGCTGACTCAATGGTATATTCATAGGAAAACTTGCCAGAAGCCAGATAATATAGAAACCAGGGGTGGATATCATTGGGAAGGTAATCCTCAATAGCATTTCTATATATCTTGTGACATTTGTGTGGCAAACAGCCTGGGAAGACAGATAATGTCCCTCTCTAGGGCAGAGGACATGTCTATTTCTTGACCAGGATTGCAAAGATAGTGATCACCATTGGCACTTGGATGTCCAATAGGCATCTCAAACTTATCTAAATCTGAACTGATCTTCTCTCCTAAGCCTGTAACTCCTGTGGTTTTCAACTAATGTCAACTCAACTTTTCCTGTCACTTGGGTTGGAAATCTAACATTCTTATTAGAATGTCATTCTTTCTCCTCTTTCCCTCACACTATGTGTCCCATCCATCATGAAATCCTATTGGCTCTCTCAAAATAATTGTCCCTCATTTTTACAGAACTAGAATAAAGAATCCTAAAATTTATATGGAACCATAAAAGACCAAATATTGCCAAGCAATTTGGAAAAAGAACAAAGCTGGAGGCAGAGCCCTCCCAGACTTCAGACAATACTACAAAGCTACAGTAATCAAAACAGCATGGTATTGGCACAAAAACAGACATATGGATCAATGGAACAGAATAGGGAGCCCAGAAATAAACCCACACACCTATGGTCAATTAATCTTCAACAAAGGAGGCAAGAGTATACAATGGAGAAAAGAGAGTCTCCTCAGCAAGTGGTGTTGGGAAAGCTGGACAGCTGCATGTAAATCAATGAAGTTAGAACACTCCCTCACACCATACACAAAAAATAAACTCAAGATGGCTTAAAGACTTAACTGTAAGACACAACACCATAAAACTTTTAGAACATAGGCAAAACGTTCTCTGACATAAATTGTACCAATGTTTTCTTAGGTCAGTCTCCCAAGGCAGTAGAAATAAAAGCAAAAATAAACAAATGGGACCTAATCAAACTTATAAGCTTTTGTGCAATGAAGGAAACAATAAACAGAACAAAATACTTATGAACAGCTAGAAAATATTTGCAAATGATGCGATTGACAAGAGTTTAATTTCCAAAATATACAAACAGCTCATACAACTCAATAACAAACAACCCAATCGAAAAATGGGCAGGGGACCTAACTTTCTCCAAAGAAGACATACAGATGGCCAACAGGCACATGAAAAGATGCTCAACATCACTAATTAGAGAAATACAAATCAAAACTACAATGAGGTACCACCTCACACTGGTCAGAATGGCCATCATTAAAAAGTCCACAAATAACAAATGCTGAAGAGGGTGTGGAGAAAAGCGTACACTCCTACACTGTTGGTGGGAATGTAAATTGGTGCAGCCACTATGGAAAACAGTATGGAGGTTCCCCCCAAAACTAAAAATAGAGTTGCCATATGATCTTGCAATCCCACTCTTGGGCATATATCCAGAGAAAACTATAATTTGAAAAGATACACACACCCTAATGTTCATAGCAGCACTATTTACAATAGCCAAGACATGGAAGCAACCTAAATGTCCATCAACAGATGAATGGATAAAGAAGATGTAGCACATATATATCAATACAATGGAATACTACTCAGCCATAGAAAAGAATGAAATAATGTCATTTGCAGCAATATGGATGGACCTAGAGATTATCATACTAAGTGAAGTAAGTCAGACAGAGAAAGACAAATATCATATGATATCATTTATATGCGGACTCTAAAATATGACACAAACGAACTTATCTACAAAACAGAAACAAACTCACAGACATAGGGAACAGACTTGTGGTCACCAAGGGGGAGGGGGGGTGGAGGAGGGCTGGAGTGGAAGTCTGGGATTATCAGATGCAAACTATCATACATAGAATGGATAAACAACAAGATCCTACTGTATAGCACAGGGAACTATATTCAATATCCTGTGATAAACCATAATGGAAAAGAATATGAAAAAGAATGTATATATATAACTCAACCACTTTGCTATACAGTAGAAATTAACACAACATTGTAAATCAACTATACTTCAATAAAATAAATTTAAAAAAACAAAAAACCAAAATGGTTATCTCTCAGTATCTGCAGGGGGAATTGGTTCCGTTCCAGGATCCCCTGCATTTGCTCAAGTCCCTTATATAAAATGACATAGCACAGTTGGCCCTCCGAAACTGTGAATGGACATCCAGACATTTGCCACTTCTCACTGCCTCCCCTACCCCTACCCTGGTACCAGTCTGGATGGCTGGCGGCAGAGGTGGTGCCAAAGGGCATCTCTGATCCATCTTCCAAGATGAACAAGAGAACAAAACAAAGAGAAACAGTAATACCATTGAACATATACAATTGCTAGGCACTGTTTTACATGTGTTAATCCTTACAAAAACCAAATGACGTAAGTACTTTCATAATCTTATGTTACAGATGAGAAAACAAGCACGGGGAATAGGAAGCTTACTCAAGATCACATATCTAGACTCTGACAAAGCTGTGATTCAGCCCTGGAGAGTCAGGATTTGAGTTCATGATATTAACTACCATGAGAGACTCTTCTCTTCATATAAAAGTTGAAATTGATGGATTAGAAAAAACAAAGTTGAACAAATAAAACCCAAAACTGGCTCTTTGAAAAGAGCAGTAAAGTATAAAAATCTCTGGCAAGATTGATTCAGATATTCAGTAAAAATATGATTGAGAATGAGAAAGGCAACATACCTCACAACATAATTAGAAGAGACGAGATGTATACATGAGAATATTAGGTATAACTCTGTGGCAATAAACTTGAAAACCTAGAGGAATTTTGCTTAGTGTCCAAAATGGACTCCATGTATTCGGCAGGATAGTCATGTTATATTGTGGTAACAACCTTCAAATTTCAGTGGCTTACCACCATAAAGGTTTCTCTCTCAAACCAAACCACCCATCACAAGATGGCTGAGGACTCCAGACTTTGGACCATCATTCTCTGGGACCAGGTAGATGGAGTAGCCATGGGGTGCTGGCAATGTGACAAAGGGAGAGATGGATAAATTGCACACTGGCTCTCAAAACTCCTGCCAAGGAATGACACACATCACTTCTCCTAACATGTTACTGGCCAAAGAAGTCACATGTTCACACTCAACTCCCAGGTCAGGGTGTGGGTGGAGAGAGCAAACCTACCGTGTGCCCCAGGGGAAAAGCAGAAATAAAGGCATATGCTACAGAATGTTCTCCCAGTCTTCTGGTTTTTAATATCCAAATCCTTATGGAGTATTTCTCTCTCTCAATATAATGGGGTTTTTTGGCAGTTCTTTGGGGGAAAACTTATGTTTACATTAAAAAAATACAGTGCAACATTTTTAACAATCCGGAAAAAGCTTAGGTTGTATTCCACATACAACTGGTAGAACTTCAGGATCATCAACAAAAGTGATATGCATCTCATATTCTAAGAAAAGAATCACAGGCTTAGGTGAACACAAGGTAACCCTGTTAGTTTTTGGTGATGAAATAGCAATGTTTTAAGCTTTTTATTCCCAACATTACTGTTTACTGTTTATTTCATATAAGCACTTAATGTGTCTTATCTGGATTTTAGGAAACTGTTGGGAAGTTTTGGGTTCTGTGTTACACACTACAATTTTTTCTACTTAAAATTCCAAGTGTTGGTGAGGATATGGAGGAACTGGAACTCTCATAAACTGCTGATGAAAATGTAAAATGGTATGACCACTCTAGAAAAATCTGTCAGCTTCTTACAAAAATTAAACATACACCTACCCTATGACCCAGCCATTCCACTCCTAGGTATAACCCAAGAGAAATGTAAACATATGTCCATAAAGGGATTTGTAAATGAATGTTCAGAGTAGTTACTTGTAATAGCCAAGAACTAGGAAACAACCCAAATGTCCATCAACTGATGAATGTGTAAACAAATTGTGGTATATCCATCCAACAGAGCGTTATTCAGCAATAAAAAAGAACAGACTATTAATAAACACAACGTAAATAAATCTCAAAATAATTATGCCAGGTGAAAGTAGAACAACAAAAAAGTACATACTGATGACTGCATTTATATAAATCTCTAGAAGACGCAAACTCTAGAGACAGAAAGTGGACCGGTGGTTGCCGGGGGGCTTGGGTGGCACAGTGGGAGGAAAGGATTACAACGGGACAGAGAAAACTTTTGAGGACGATGGAGATATTCAATATCCTGTCTGCGGTGATGGTTTCATGGGAACATCCATGTAAAAACATCAAATTTTATACTTTAAATATGTGCAGTTGGCTGTCAACTATACCTCAAGAAAGCTATTATTAAAAATAGGAAATAACTTTCCAGTTAGCATTTTCACACAGAACCTCTGATTTCATGAACCTGATTTTCATTTCTGATGTTAAGTGGGAAATGCCTATATTTGGAGGACAAAACTAATGACTTCCCCACACTGTCCTGACTCACGGGCCTCAGAGAGGAGGCTGGAAGGCTATTGTGGGTGGGTGCTTCCTTAGTTCCTAAAGGCATTGGGGTCGCTGGGTAAATGAAGACTGCAAGTTCACTCGCTTCCAGCGCGATGCTAGTTCCCCACCAGGCCCTGGTTCTGAGGTTCCAATTTTGGACATAGCTAGGGTAGCCCTGGGCTCTGATAGGCAAAATTTCTGGTTCCCAAACACATCTGGGGGCTACCTCTAACCCGCAGGCAGCAGAGAACAACCAACCACCCACTGGCTGTAGGTTCTGCCAACACAGGGCCCCTGCAGGCCCTAATTCTAAGCTCTGCAACTCCTGCGTTGAGAGGTCTAGGGGATTCTAGACACCCAGGTTCTAAAAAGATTCTGTACCAGCCTCATACTTCCCTGTCAACCCACGGCCCTCTTGGGTGGCCTTCCCCTCCATGCTCCACATCGACTTAGTTTCTCCGGCTCGCAGGGAATCCGAGGGACCTCAGCATGAGCCCCTGGCCCCAGGCTTTCCGGAAGAGGCCTCCCAAAGTGGCGCGTGGCCTCTTCGCTCCGGACCCTGCCCTGGCCCTAGGACACCGGGCTCTTTCAGAGCAGCGCGCGGGCGGCAGCGGCTGCGATGCGCGCGATCGGCCACCAGGCGGCGCCAGGCCTCCCGCAAATGTCCTTGGGGCGTCGCGCCAGGCTCCGCGCCTCTGCCCACCCCGAGGGGCCCGCCACCGGCTGCATCTCTCCCAGCTGCGTGGAGACAAGCCTGAACCATCGGCTTTCGGGAGGCCACCTGTGAGGGGACCTAAGACATTCTCTGGTGCTCCTCTGGGCACCGGGAGAATACGAAGGGGCCAATCTGCAATTTCGTCTCCTACTGTTTACCTCCCGGCCGGCAAGCCTGCATCTGCAGAGCATTGTTTGAGGTCTCCGCGGCTCCAGTTCTAGAATTCTAGTTTAGAGATATGTGGTGGAACCAACTCATTCCATCCTTACATAAGCACTTTTTCAGCTTTGGCTGCACCTTTGAATCACGTGGGGAGCTTTAAAAAAATCTTGATGCCGGGGACATATGGAACTTCCGCTCACTTTCACTGATTAAAGCAAGGCACAAGGCCAGATCTAATTTCCATGTGCCTAGAAGAAACATAAATCTTTGGTGGACGACACAAATATCACAGCCCTAGAGGAATAGAAAACTAGAAGAAACCAGTTACCAAAGATGATGGCCCAATGGTTTTACGGACACATTTTTTGTAATTTAATGATAGTCTCTAAAGAACAAATCCTCCCAAAGCTATTTGAATCATTTTCGGGTGGAAAACTCCCTTATATGTTTTATGAAGTTAGCGTTATCATAAAATCAAAATCTGATAAGAATCATTCAATAAAAATACACTATGGATGAATCTCAATTATGGAGATAGATACAAAAATTACAATTATTAGCAAACTGAATCAAGAAATGTATTAAAAGAATAATAACAGCCAACACATTAGATAGTACGTACTGTGTGTCAGGCCCTATTCCAAATGCTTTGTAATATTAACTAATTTTATCTTCACAATAATCTATTATTTAGGTATTATGATGATTATTATTCCCCTTTTACAGATAGGGAAGACATAAGTGGACTTGTATTATATTCCTTGCTTTAGAGCTGAGATGAAAAAGTACAGTGAAGGAGTATTGCAAGCAGCAGCTCAGTGGTGGGGGGAAGCTTTCTACATATTTTTTCCTGGCCTTAAAGGAATGTGGAGATGTGGACATAGCTGTCAGTTTGCGGAAGAGGTATAGCAATATATGTATCATACAACATGACCACTAATGTAGTAATTTCTTTGTTTTTGTTGAGCTGAGACTCATTTATCTACAAGAGTCTGAGTCAAATTAGTCAAACTGATTTGAGGGAACATAAAACAGTAAAGCACACACTTTACTGTCTGTAAAGGCTGTCTCCTGAGCCTCCCACACACAGTCCCTCCTTTTCTTCTGAACCCTGCAAATCTGCTCTTCCATTTTTTTTTTTTAATATTTTATTTATTTATTTATTTTTGGCTGTGTTGGGTCCTCGTTTCTGTGTGAGGGCTTTCTCTAGTTGCAGCAAGCGGGGGCCACTCCTCATCGCGGTTCACGGGCCTCTCACTGTTGCGGCCTCTCTTGTTGCGGAGCACAGGCTCCAGACGCGCAGGCTCAGTAATTGTGGCTCACAGGCCTAGTTGCTCCGCGGCATGTGGGATCCTCCCAGACCAGGAACCGAACCCGTGTCCCCTGCATTGGCAGGCAGACCCCCAACCACTGCGCCACCAGGGAAGCCCTGCTCTTCCATTTTTATCTGTATATACAGAGACCTCTAGTGCCTTCAGCCCACCCAGGCTCAGCACAGAAGACTGGGTCACATTCCAGAAACATCCATCTCCCTCCATCTGGACAAGTTTTGTACCTACCATGTCAGTAACTTCTTGAATCTCAGCTTTTTTCAAGACCCCCAGGAGGCTGGACAGAAATGGAATGGGAGTAGCACGATGGCCGGGTTGTAGGAGGCGGGGAAGAAGGGTCATGGATTCCCTGCTCTTCTCTCAGAGGTTGACTGCTAAACCTGCTCTTCTTGTGTGTGTGTGTGTGTGTGTGTGTGTGTGTGTGTGTGTGTGTGTGTGTGTGTGACAACTAGGCCCCATTCCCAGAGCCCAGTGTTTTATGAAGAGATTTTCTGAAGCAATCTCCTTAGAGTTCCCATCTCTCCAATTTCACCAATGGGAAAAATGCTACAGGCCCCACATTCTTTGGTGTGAGCTGAGACACACTTGTGCAAATATTAGGACAAGACAAGGGAGAAAGAGGATGGGTTCTCTAATCCTTCCCGTGTAGGTCAGGAAGGCCACTTATTGAGGCAATAAACATGGCACGCCTGTGTCATGCTAAGCGCTGTTTCAGCTGTTGGATACGCAGTGAATAAAAGAAACTCCTTGACTTTGTAGCATTTACATTCTAGAGGGAGTGGGTATAGGCAATAAACAAATAAGTATGAGAGGCCAGTCAGGAAAGGTGGGGAAAGAGTGCTAATTATACTTGGGGTTTGGAGGAGTCCTCTGTGTGAGGTGACACAGAGGGGCCAGAAGGCTGTGAGGTAGCAGGTCATGCAGGTATCTGGGGGACGAGTATTTCATACAAAGGAAGCAGCAAGGACTGGGGTCCAGAGATGGGTTTGCTCGTGGGGTGTTTGAGGAAAACTGTGTGCAGAACTAGTTCAGGTTTAACGGAAACATGGGAAAAGGAAGGTAGTTGTGTTAGGTTGTGGGAACCCTGGCAGCTGGATAATCCGCATCAGCACTGCTGACTAGACCTTGTTTCCGGGGCCAGGCTCTCCTGAACAAGCCGGCACTCCATTCTCTGTCTTTCTTTACCAAGTGGTTAGCCAGTGGTTGTCTACTATTACCAAAATAGATCCATCATACATATTTGAAACCAACAAAACAATGTTTCTGAAATGCCAAATTTTAAGAACGACAGCTAGCATCCTGATGGGGCTGCCCCCAGGAGCAGACAATTTCAACTAAAGATCTGTCCTGGGACACGAGAATCAAGTGACAAAGTCCCCTAAGCCAAAAATAGAGATTTGGAGTCTTCATCATGGTCTCTGAAACCCCCAAATAACCTCAGGGTGTCCTAGTTTGATATTTATTCTGGAAGTTTATTTGACATTTATCTAAATTCCCTCCATTCAGGTTTAAGTTATTCATAATATTTAAAGGGGAGCGGTAACAGAACAACTTAAAAATATCTCCTTAATCCACAATCCTATCATTTCATGCCCATTTAATTGAAGGCATTCTGAGGGGTTCAATTTGAGGAACTTGTTTATTTGGGAGAAAATGCAGTACAAATAACTATCGTAAATAACAGTCAGGGGAAAGAGCAGGATGTAGAAAAGGGAATCAGCAAACTTTTTCTTTAAGGGCCAGATAGTGAATATTTTAGGCTTTGCACGCCAAGAGGCAAAATTGAAGATATTATGTAGATACTAATATAGTAATAGAGAAAACCCATTTCCAAATTTTCTGATAAAATTCAAAATATAATATTGAGGACAATTTAAAAAAAAACACAGGCCTATTAATAAGAAGAATACAATTCTGTTTTAGACTAACATCTTGCTTAATTGGGGTTAAAAATTAGTGTTTCTAATCTCACATCAATTGCAAATGTTCTTGGCTCAGGGCCTATAAACAAATAGGCAGGGAGCTGAATTTGGCCTGTGGGCCATAGTTTGCCAACCCCTGGTATAGAAAATATGGTTTCAATAGTTAAAGTATTCCTGGAGGTTCTGGCTGAAGTTGTAAGAAGAGAGGAAAAAAAAGAGATGTGTAAGGATTGGAAGAGATACACTGACATTACTTGCAGATAATATGATCATATATAGGTACCCATAAAGCCAACAGAATCCCCAAAGTATTAGGACTAATTTTATTATAACTAACGAAAAATTTCATCAAGGTTGCTAGAGAGATCAACTTACAAAACTCAGTAACATTTCTCTATACCAGCAAAAACTCATGATAATAACTAACAGTTAAAAAAACAAAAAATTAAACAACAACAAAAAACCTGTGAAAGTATATAGGAATTAACAACTGAGAATACACCAGAAGATCACCAAGGAGAGACCTTTAAAACTCTAAGAAAAGACATAGAAGGTGATTTGAACACATTTATAGACACTGGGCTCACTTGGTTTTGGTCCAGGGAGCCCCATGTCATATTTCTGACCTCCAAAACTGTAATATAATAAACTTGTGCTGTTTGAAGCCATCAAATTTGTGGTTATTTGTTGCAGCAGAAACTAATATAGGACCCATTTCTCCTGTCCAGCTGGATGCCAAGAATAGAGCTTCCTAACTGTATCTTTGATACAGCAGCAGAGTTTCCTAACATAAAATTTTAACTCTTGGAAGGGAGTGCAGCACATATGATCTACTGTGCAATCCTAACTCACACTTGCCTGCATTTGGAATATGATTTTGTGGTGCTCTTTGCAGTAGACTTATTTCCCTTCCTTTAATCGACTCAATTTGTTTTCAGGCCCTAAGAATGTGTTCATGGGCAGTGAGGTGGTAGTAGGGTGATAAGGAACTAACAAAACACAATTTAGGATTTCAATATCATGATGGAAAATCCCCTATGGCTGCGGTCCCCAACCGTTTTGGTAAAAGGGACTGGTTTCGTGGAAGACAATTTTTCCACGGACGGGGCAGGGGGGATGGTTCAGGCGGTAATGCGAGCGATGGGAGGGGCAGGTGAAGATTCGCTCCCTCGCCTGCCGCTCACCTCCTGCTGTGCAGGCCGGTTCCTAACAGGCCGAGGACTGGTACCGGTCTACGGCCCGGCCAGGGGGTTGAGGACCCCTGCCCTATGGGACTTGGCTGTGAGCTTGGCCCTCCATCCCTGAGCAAAGTGGACCAGGAAGCAGTAGAGATCCCAATGATGGCTGATTCCAAGATGGGCTGGGACCTGGCACCCTTTGCTGCAGTGCTTGCACCTGGACAAACGTCTCCTCCCACAACAGAATACAAAGAAACGATAAGGGGCTGGAAATAGCTGCACACATGCACAGTCAGGGTAATTATGAACAATAAGATACAAAAAAGCCACAAACAAACTGCCATTTCTGAGGTGCTAAGAGCAAAAGCAGGGTACTGCGCATGGTCCCTGCACACAGCACCCCCACGGGGGTGCGCGGACCATCTAAGCCGCCCCTCCCGCTCAACCTGCAGACCCGCCCCTGTTGTTATCCTATTTAAGGAACAAGCTCGTCCCCTCTCCGGGAGAAAATAAGGGCACCTGTTTCTTGTTTTCACTCCCTCACGCTGCAGCAAGCACGAGACCCAGTAAAGCCTTGTTTGAATTCCTCGTCTGGCTTCTTACCAATTTCTATTGATTAAAGAGTCCGAGGACCCAAATCAGTAACAATTCCACCGTAAATTTCATTTGATCCCTGATTTCTGTAGATATTCTAGAAAAATTTTAAAGTTTTGAAAACTCAATGTCTTTCTCTCTGTCTTTTGGGTAAAATGATAACTGATTTGGGTTGACATTAGCGAGATGGTGGAATAGGAGATGCCAGCCCTCGTAACCCCACAGACGCACCTATTTTAACAACCACTCATGGACATGAATACCTTTATGAGTGTCCGGAAGTACAACAGAGAGGTTCTAGCACCCAGATAGAGCAAAATAATTGAAGAAAGTAAGAACAGTTTCACTTTACCTGCATCTCCCCTCTCCCAAGGCAGCGTAGCACTGGCGTCTCTGGGAGCTTGTTAGAAGGTGGAATCTCAGGCCCCACCCCAGACCTGCTAAATCAGAGCCTGCTGTTTAACAAGTTCCCAGGTGATTCGTATGCACATTATAAGAAGCGCTGTGTTATCTTACATATAATAGAAATCCATAAATAATGTATTGCATTGTTCTGTGTGTTATTTTAAAGTTATATATGGGACTTGCCTGGTGGCGCAGTGGTTAAGAATCCTCCTGCCAATGCAGGCAACACCGGTTTGAGCCCTGGTCCGGGAAGATCCCACATGCCGCGGAGCAACTAAGCCCGTGCGCCACAACTACTGAGCCTGCGCTCTAGAGCCCGCGAGCCACAACTACTGAAGCCCGCGTGCATAGAGCCCGTGCTCCGCAACAAGAGAAGCCACCGCAATGAGAAGCCCACGTACCGCAACGGAGTAGCCCCGCTCGCCGCAACTAGAGAAAGCCCGCGTGCAGCAACAAAGAGCCAATGCAGCCAAAAATAAAATAAGTAAATAAATTATTTTTAAAAAATTATATAAATGGTGTCATACTGCACATATCATTCAACAACTGGCTTTTTTCATCTTACAATTTGTTTTTGAGATCTAACAATGTTAATATAGGTCTAGTACATTTCCTTTTAACTTGCTGAAGAAAATTCACATTTATGTTACTGATAATGAAATCTATTATTAAGTTATGAAATTAATTCTATCTTCACTAACCCATACTAAATTATGGTTGGGTCTCTTTTTTTTAATAGTAGCCTAGCTAGATAAACAAATTAAATGTCTGAAACAGAGATTTTTTTATCCTTCCCCGGTAAACTGGCTCCTCTAGGTAACTGGAGTAAATGGCAATTTCCATCCTTCCAATTGCTCAGGCCAAAAGCCTTGGGGGCATCCTGTGTGCTACTTAAGTGCACAGCATTAAACCAGGCCTTGCATTTGTGATTTAGCTTGGTGCTTCCCAGAATTCCGGGCGGCACATGCATGAAGTGGGCCTGGGTTCAAGTCCTAAAAATGTTAATACTCTTCAGCTAAAGACCACCAGGAACATACATGTAATTGAAAAACTGGGTTTATTACTGCAGCTGGGAAGAACACTCACCATGGGGAACCATGGGTGTCTCAGTAGGGGCATGTTAGGAAGGACCTCCTGCAGGTTTGGGGGAGGATCTAAGGAAGCTCTAGATTGGGTGCTGTCAGAAAGCAGGGGCAAGTCTATGAATGCATCTCTCAGTAAATCCTATCTATAGGAAGAGAAGACCAGCATGAGGATAAAGCTGTAATTAGTAGAGAAGTAGCAGTGACTCATTTTAGCCAAGAGGGGGGTGTGTTTCTGGATTGCACAATGATTTTTTTTAATGATCTCTGAGTGACCTTGTCTGTGTTGATGTTTCAGGAGATTGTTTATGTCCAACAGAATAACCTGGCCTAGCTGTGAGCATCAGGCCAGCTGGTGATAACCTTGAAGCCTCATGATGGGAGTCAGGCCAATTCCAGGAGAGCAGGGACTGCTCTTTTCTTTCTCAAATGAAAGAAAGAGGTGGTGGTGCCTCCTTTGCAGTCAGCTTCTCTCTGTGACTCCAGGTGAGGGAGAGGAACTGTCCTCAAATTCATTCAGGCTCAGCCCCTGCTTCTCAGAGGTCCACATCTTCAGTCTGCAGCCCCACATGATCGGCCCCAGCCCTGCATGGGTGATCCAGATCCGTCCCCAGACCCCACACCCAGAGGACGATGCTGCTCTGGCCTGTTTACCCACATCGTTCCTGTCTGTTTTCTTTCTTTTTGTTCCTCTTGAAAAGGACTGCTCTGTTTCTGATCCACAGACATCTTCACTCCTTGCTTTTGAGTGTCCTTAACATTTCATGCCTCATTTGCATAAAATGTTTGGGGTTGAGGTATAGGTTTCAGTGAGAGCTCATCTGCCAACTTGATCTGGGAACCCCTGAGGGTCTTTTTGTGCCTCCCGATTGGCTGTAGTTTCCTGACACGTGTATGGCTGTAATCTCCAGCCATTTCCCATCATCAACGTGGCCCTCTTGTGCATTGATTACTATTGTTGTTAATGTTCTAAGCATTCTCAAGGATATGCTAGGCCATGCCCTTCTGGGTATCAGCTGCTCTGTCCCTTAAATGCAAACTTTTAAAAAATAGGTGATCCTAGCATGACTGGTTGACTTTCTACATAGCCTTTTGTCATATTTCAGCAAACCAGACTGAGCACTTAAGTCAGGAGCAATAAGTCTGAACCTAACTTACTCTTCTGATCTGGAGGCAGAGTAAGAGGTGAGGAGAGTCAGATGCCTAGAAAGCCTCCTCTTGTTAACATAAGCCTTATGTCCATAATGAATGAGTCATTCTTTCTGCATGACAACCCCTACCCACATCTTGCTCTGCCCCAACATCCATGTGTAACTCTTACACTGTTTTTATCATCAGCTGATGTTGGGAAAGGATTATAACTGGAAGAGGATCTTTAATTTCCCTTTCTCCAAAGTCTGTAAGCTCCCCAAAGAAGAGGTTAATAACACTTAGCCTCCTTGATGCCTCCTGAATGTACCACATATAGATTGCTGAAGATAAGTGTTGTTCACATTTCATGGAATCTCACTTAACACGTTCACAGTAGATAAAAGCAGTGGTTGAAGGAGGTTTTCCAAGAGTATGAAAAAACACTGACCAAGAGAAAGATAAATACCATATGATATCACTTATATGTGCAATTCAAAACATGACACAGGGACTTCCCTGGTGGTCCAGTGGGTAAGACTCCGCGCTCCCAGTGCAGGGGGCCGGGGTTTGATCCCTGATCAGGGAACTAGATCCCACATGCATGCCGCAACTAAGAGTCTGCATGCCACAACTAAGAAGTCCACATGCCGCAACTAAAGATTCCACATGCTGCAACGAAGATCCCACGTGCCGCAATGAAGACCTGGAGCAGACAAAGTAAATATTAAATAAATAAATAAATATGACACAAATGAACCTATCTGTGAGACAGAAACAGAATCAAAGAGAACAGACCTGTGGTTGCCAAGGGGGCTGGGGGCTGGGGGAGGGATGGAATGGGAGTTTGGGATTAGCAGATGTCAGCTGTTATGTATAGAATGGATAAACAACAAGGTCCTGCTGTATAGCACAGGGAACTATATTCTATATCCTGTAATAAACCATAATGGAAAAGAATATGAAAAAGAATGTATATATGTAAAACTGAATCACTTTGCTGTACAGCAGAAATTAAAACTGTAAATCAACTATACTTCAATAAAATTTAAAAAATGAAGAATTTCAGAAACTAACAGCATCTTATAATGGTAATTTTCAACTTAGATATCATAGATGTGCTTCTACAAAATAAAAGAAAAGAAAAGAAAGAAAGAAAGAAAGAAGGGGCGCTGACCATCTCATAGGATGGATGAGTTAGAGAAGCTGGGGTATAAGGGCATATTCTGAAACATATCGAGCTGGCATCAGCCCCAGCAGCATCTATCTCTCAGTACCCCCACTGAAAAAGAGAATTCTAGGATGGAGCAATTTATAGGGCAAGTCTTATAGTTTGCCTTATCAGGTCACTAAGAAATGGGCAAATCAAAAGGCAAGTAGCACTCATGGGGACAGAGAATTACTGCAGACGAGGGAGAATCCTGAAACTCAGGGAAGATTCTGAGAAGCTAGAGGAAGATTATGGACACATGGCCAAGGAAGTCCCCACATTTGCTTCCTGTCAACCCCACATCTCTTAACATAAACAAAGACAAATCACATGACTGAAAGGTGAATCATTTATTGACCAGGTAGAGGAAGGTCTTATTCATGGTACTGTTGTCCTGAATATGGCAAAGAGAGTTAGAAATTTGCAGGAAACTTTGATTCGTGGTGAGCTGATGAGTCTTCCTAGATAATTAGGGAAGATCCTGAAGATGCAGAGTTGATGCCTTCACGTGCGATAGTGATGGAAATCAGGTCACAGAACTTGTTGCAAGATGATGTGGGGACCATGGAAGAGAAGATCCTGGAGCCCAAGTGAGGTGGCACTCACTCAGTGCTAAATAAGCAGATGAGAACAAGAACACCGAAACTTATTAAGTGCTTCTCGGACTGAACTGAGGACAAAGAGAATTTCTATTACAAAAAAAAAAAAAATGTTGAAGAAATAGTTATCAACCTGCATTCTAACCCATGTTATTTGCCAGAATAGGGGTAGGGAAGGTGTTAAGTAAATGACTTTTTTTTTTTTTTCTATTGCTGATCCCACCTTAACCTTCCCCCAGTTGAGTCTATGAAAAGAAGAAAAGAAGCAATGAAGGATCTTAGGCTTGCTTCTGCCATCCTCAGCATTGGAAATTTTAAAGAATTTTTGACAAATTGAGGAATAATGGCAAAAGCCATAGCAATCTTTTATTAAATGCTTACTTTATGTAAGGCATAATTGCTAATGAAGCCCCAAAATAAATCTGAGGTAGGAGACAGATGAGGAAACTCAAGAGTCTATTTTCCAGGTTGGAAGACAACTGGAAGGTCCGACAACTCTATTCCCAGATTAGAAGTTAAGGATGTGCAGAAAGAAAGGAAGAGATCGAAGGAAGAAAATTTTTCCATAAATTGGAGGGTGAGATGGCCCTCTGGGCGTGGAAGATGGACCACGAACACAGAAATGTATTTGAGTTTCACACTCACACCCTTTTCCCATTTAAAACTTTAAGTCATGATTTTTAGCACATTATCAATTACTGAGCCCTTTTCTCCAGCGTTATATCCACACAGTAACTCTGTAAGGTAGACATCATTCTTTCCCTTTTAATTGCTACATCATTTGCTCAAAAAGCTCATAGCAGGAGTGGATCCTGAACCCAGGTCCTCCAACTCCGAATTTCAAGCTCTCCCAACAGGCTTCCTTACCAAATTATTTTTATTGTAATCTTTGGACATAAACCCCTAATGCTTTTGGGAGGCACGGATCCCTGAGCCAGCCCCTCTCCAGCAGAGCTCACCAACCTGGAGGCCTGGGCCACTCCACTCCCTCGGGCCTGGAGACAGTGATCTACAGAGGCAGAGAAGAGCACATTCAAATACCAACCCTGGTTTATTTCCCAGAATGAAAACAGATGATTCTCCAGGGAAGGACCAAGGGCACTGACTGGGATATTAACTTCTCTTGGATTTTTCCCTTCAGGAACATTCCCATTCAGTAAAATGGGAATTTAGGCAGAGAAAGCCAGAGAGAGCTCAACTTACCGACTTTGGTAATATGGAAACATGTGGAAATATGTTTTCCTTAACAATCCCATATTTTTGGCAAATTTTCACAAACTTTTTCTTGATTTTGGACCCACGTCTGGTTCTCGGGCTGTGGGAAGAGTGACAGTAACTGCTTTGTCTTGTTTATTGGTCACTGAGGCTCTTCAGAGGGGTGGGGTTCCAGCCAGATGGGAAAATGAATGGTACTGATTGGGTGCTTAGGCAGAAGTCTTGGAGATGAAACAATAACCTGTCTTGAATTTGACATCTTTAGGATATCTTTCTGGCATGATGAGAGATTCATCATCTTCCCAACACTGAGCCTGAGAGATTTTACCAAAGGTGAGCATCTATCTTCAGAGGAGGAGAGATGTCCCAGGATAAGATTGGGAAGACCACTCTGTCTCCAGGCTTCCTTCCTTCCCCAGTCTCCCCACCCCACGATGAGTGTCAGCATGAAAATACTCTACCATAGAGCTCCAGCAGTTGGAATGATTCATTGTTGTTGACATTCATGAGATAAAAAATAATATATTCAGTATAGTTCGTTTGAAGTATGCGAAATTTATTGTCTTCATCATCTGTGGAGGAAACAGAACACAGCTCAGAACTCCTTTGGTCCATGGGAAGGAAGTGAAACCCTTTCACTTCCTATTCTCTCCCACAAAACAAATTCAAGTGCATATCCTGGAAGAAATAGAGAGTGATATCTACTGCCTTCCATTTGCATCTCTCTGGGATTCATGAGGCAACGTCTAAGGAACACTGGTAGACTGACCACTAGGGGTAGAAAAATTCAGCCACAGCAGCAGCTTTCCCTCTATCATGCTCCCTGAAACTCACCTACCCTCCCTCAGCCATCTCTGCCAACTGTGTGTCTCTGTCTTCTCTATAAGCCCCATTGCATTATATACCCAGGGTTGTATCCTGAATAATGTGCTGTGGCAATGGCCATCAGACATCATCAGAAAGTGGGCAAGGAATGAGAAGCTGTCCTGCCAGTTTACTTTCTTTTTTTTTTTTTGCCAATTTTCTTTTGTTGCAGGAGGTACATGTGACCAAACTGCCTTCTATACCTGATGGTACTGTGTGCCAGGCACTGGCTTTTACACACACATTTCTCCCAAATTCAGGATATTGGCTATTAGATGGCCCCACTGTATTACCTAAACAAGCATATCAGGAACTGATCAAGATCCTGAAGATACTGGGTTTTAGCAAATTCCTTGCAGTTGGAAGTAGAATTTAGAAAGACCTTTTTTTTTTTGCATACTTACAGATAACACTATATACACCATTCTCTCCTGCTTTGTCAGAAAGCAAAGACATTTCAGTACATGCTCCACTTACCCTGTAAAACAGAATGAGCTGATGCCCAAGAGATACTGATGGGGCTGGCTCCTTCACACTCTACCTGTAACTTGAGTTTACGATTCCACTGATTAACTGTTGAACATTTTTGGGTATAGTTTCCAAAGAACTTTTATTTACATTATTCACTTTATTTGCTGCTTTGAGAATGAGTCAACTACTTCTATCACTATTACTCTACCACTACTTCCCACTATTACTATTAAGATAGCTACTTGTTGAGAGAATTAGCTGGGTTCTTACCACGTGCCAGCCTCTCAGATATGTGCCTTATGAACATAACCTCACTTGGTCCTCACAAAAAACCATGAGAGACAATTATTATCATCTTCTTTAACTCTAGGGAAAATTGGGGAAGAAACAGATGAATTTTCTTGGTCACACATATAGATTCAAGAACGAGATAGGCTGTTGATTCTGAATCCTATGCTGTTAACCTATGCTGTCTTGCCACACTACTTATGATTCTGATGCCCCTCTACCCCTTACCTCCTCTACTCCTGTTTAAATTCATGCCTGTCACCAATTCTTATCTCTGAATCTAGAAAAGCCACAGGTTCACCAAACCCCAAATCAGTGCCAGATGATGGACCCTGATTTTAGGTACAGGCCCAGAATGTATGTATACGTGTGTGTGTTTGTGTATGTGTGTGTGTGTGTGTGTGTGTGTAGAGGTCCAAGACCATATTCGGGCTTCTGTTTTTTCTTTCCCAAGCAAAAAACCCACTTACTTTGTATGAAATTTAAAGAACAAAGAAAAATTTTCCAAGGCATGGATGTGCTCCACAAAAACTCTCATGCTACCATTTTCTTCTACCTTTTCTTCGGTGTCTGAGGCCAAGAGGATGGAATATCACTCCCCTGAAATCTGCAATAAATCAATAAAATGATTGGGTGAGAAAAGAGGAAAGAGATACAACATGAACACTTGTCTCCTTGAACTCTGGCCTGTGGGCCAGGACTCATCATGGTGATGTGAAGATGAAATTAGAACTCAGATCAATTGGCACCACACCTAGGACTCTTTCCACTGTCCCTCCAGTGAGAATGGAGGTACCCAAATGTTGTCGTCTTTTAACATGGCACAACTGCCCTTAGTCTAAGGTCTGAAATCACCCCTTTTGCCTAATATGTCAAGGAACTGCTGCCCTCCAGGAGGGTCACCTTGTTTCAGAATCCTCCAAACCACCTCCAAAATCCAAAGTCACTACTCTCCACTGCCCCTACCTTTGAAATATCGAAGTTGCTTCTCACAACATCAGGGTTTCCTTCCTTGTGGGCACAGACTAGAGTCAGCCCCAGACACAGCAACGGCAGCTTCATCTTGGCAGGGGACAGTGCTGTCTTCTCTGTAGTCACTGGGAGTGAGTCTTTCCCTGACGGTGGCTCCTCTCCCCAGAGCCTCTGTTTTTATATCTGTTCTGGGTCCAGTTTTTTGTCCACAAGGCACCACCTTTCCTCCATGAAGTGGGAGAACCCAAGACTATCTGATCCCAGAGACCCTATAATTATTGACTCCACGACACAGGTTGAGGCTTGATGTCTTTGGCATGAAGGACAGATGGAAGAGGAATAAGTAATGCTTTAGACCCTCAGGTGTGTCTGGCTGGTAGTTACTACTGAAGAAGCTGCATGTAGATTTCCCTAAAATGTGACCCTAGGGATGTAGCTGTGAGTCTGATCAAGGGAAGGGCAAGTAGCAACTCTCTCTTGGTCAAAAAATATTTGACGGATGAATGGATAATTTGAGGAGTATTGCTCTTCCAATAAGGAATTAGGAGATGCTTCCATACCAAAAAAGCAAAAACTATGCCCTCCCATTTGTGGCCGCAAGTTAAGTAGCTGGTCACCAACCACACTAAGACTTCCTTGCCCAAAACCAAAATACTGCATAGAGCATTTTATAAGTGACCCACGGGAAGGGTGACAGTCTGCCAGGAGGCCGAGAAACAACTAGCCTAAGTCATGACTCAGCATGGGTAAAGGGCTTATGGAGTCCATATATGACCAGATAACAATCCATTTATAACAGGTAACTTGATTGAAACTAACGGCTGACTGGAAATGGACTTAGTGACCTTGTCTTTAGTCACACTCTTAATTAATTGAACAAATGACTCATTGAGAAAGCCAGTAGGAACATTCAAGCCATCTTATATAATAGCAAGACATAGTCAGTGCCAAGAAGAATACCAAGAAATAAAGCTTATTTGATTCATGTGCCACAGTGGAAGTACTCCCTGGTCCCTAGCACCCGGGGTGATTATATTCTGCTGGTATTAGCTCAAATCCAGTTCTAAAATATCCATTCTCTTCACTGATGAAAGGTTGCTTGGAGCTAACAGCATCCCATGGTGTCATCTGTGTCCTTCGGAAAACAGATCCTGAGACAGATTTAGGAGTATAAAAGCCTTACTGGGAGTAACACTTGTGAAAGGAAAAAGGAGGAAATGGGATTAGGGAAGGGGAGTTGCCAGACCATGACATAGATCTGACAAAGTCTTTGTCAGCCCAGCAGGGATCTCTGAGCATGTGAGAAGAGTCCTGTGTTAGGCAGAAATGGATGGGACCTTGTACCACAGTCTTGCAAAGTCATTGGATGGGGCCACCCCAAGAAGACCACTACCTCAGCTCAGGAGTTGAGGCCAATCTGAACCAGTTAACAGTGGAGGCTGTGAGCCAACCACACTCCTCAAGGCTGCGCAATGAGCCCTTTCGTGAAGAGGGAATCTGAGCAATACATGTCTATGTCTGGCACACCATCCTAATATCCAGAAGGAGGCAGTCCCGTCAAAAGGGATCCAGAGTTCTCTTCCCACATGGGGTAGGGGTGGAAGCAGAAACCCTTTCCTTCTTTTCTAGTTTGAAATTTCTACCACAACCTGAGGGTTCCCTGTAGGTAAGAAACCCAAGGATAACAGTGATTGTCACCTCCAGATTCACTCATCAAAATTCAGCAAGTACTTACATACACATGGGCCCAGGTTACCCAGAGGTCCATCTGGGACTCTCCTGGTAGCACATCAGTTGCTGGTCAGTAGTAAGACCAGTTTATTCCAATGGTACTGACACCACCAGGCTTGGGGGGGCAGGAACAGAGTTTGGGCAGTGGAAGAATAATCATAAGTCTCGGATTCTGTGCCCTTCGGGAAAGGGTCAAGGAGCCCCAAAGATAAAAATCATTCATGTAACCATTTTGCCATAGGCTGGACCTAATTTGAAAAATAAGAAAATCTGCTTCATATCATCAATGTAAGGGTCTGATGGAATTATTTATGTAAAGCGCTTGGCATATGGACGGCTACATGTAAAAGAATGAAATTAGAACATTCTCTAACACCATACACAAAACTAAACTCAAAATGGATTAAAGACCTAAATGTAAGACCGGACACTATAAAACTCTTAGAGGAAGACATAGGCAAAATACTCTCTGACATAAACCGCAGCAAGATATTTTTGGATCCACCTCCTAGAATAATGAAAATAAAAACAAAAATAAACAAATGGGACCAAATTAAACTTAAAAGCTTTTGCATAGCAAAGGAAACTATAAACAAGATGAAAAGGCTACTTACAGAATGGGAGAAAATATTTGCAAACTATGCAACCAACAAGGGATTAATCTCCAAAATATGCAAACAGCTCATGCAGCTCAATATCAAAAAAAACAAACAACCCAATCAAAAAATGGGCAGAAGATCTAAATAGACATTTCTCCAAAGAAGACATACAGATGGCCCAAAAGAACATGAAAAGATGTTCAACATCACTAATTATTAGAGAAATGCAAAGCAAAACAGCAATAAGGTATCACCTCATACCGGTCAGAATGGCCATCATCAAAAAGTCTACAAATAACAAATGATGGAGAGGGTGTGGAGGAAATGGAACCCTTCTACACTGTTGGTCGGAAGGTAAATTGGTACAGTCACTATGGAGAACAGTATGGAGGTTCCTTAAAAAACTACATATAGAACTACCATATGATGCAGCAATCCCACTCCTGCAATCCCACTTCAGGCATATATCTGAATAAAACCATAATTCAAAAAGATACACGTCCATCGACAGATAAATGGATAAAGAAGATGTGGTATATTTATACAATGGAATATTACTCAGCCATAAAAAAGAATGAAATAATGCCATTTGCAGCAACATGGATGGACCTAGAGATTATCATACTAAGTGAAGTAGGTCAGACAGAGAAAGACAAATACCATATGATATCACTTATATATGGAATCTAAAAAAATGATACAAATGAACTTATTTACAAAACAGAAGCAGACTCACAGACATTGAAAACAAACTTACGGTTACCAGAGGGGAAAGGTGGGGCAGAGGAGGGATAAATTAGGAGGTTGGGATTAACATAGACACACTACTATATATAAAATAGATAATCAACAAGGACCTACTCTATAGCACAGGGAACTCTACTTAATATTCTGTAATAACCTATATGGGAAAAGAATCTGAAAAAGAATAGATACATGTGTATGTATAACTGAATCACTTTGCTGTACACCTGAAACTAACACAACATTGTAAATCGACTCTACTCCAATATAAAATAAAAATTTTTTCAAAAGAGCTTAGCATAGTGTCTGGCACATAGTAAGTGGTCAGTTAATGGAAGCCAATCATATTCTTTTCTTTTGATCACCTTAGTCATTCAATAAGCAGTCATTGTTGGCTTACTATGTCCAAGCTCTGAGAGTACAATGTTGACAAAAATAGCTCAAACTCCTGCCCTTACTGAGCTTCTACAGTGGTCCATTTTCTTTTTAATCTTCACATTCTGGATCCTATAAGGTCAGGAGCATCACCTGAGGAAAAAGACCAAACTAGATGCCTCTCCTTTAATTGTAGCGTCTACAAAAACCCCTGACTTCTTTCTTCTTTTCCTCATGCTGCAACCCCTTCTGGAAAGCCCTCCCTTCTCTGCCTGTTCAAATTTTACCCTTCCTCCAAGGCCCCGCTCAAGAATTCCTTTGATTCCCCAAGGCTCACTCTTCTCATCCTTTGTATGTCCCCATAGCACCTAGAGTTTCACGCTTACTTTATAGCAGTCCGTCACTTATTGGATTGTGCTACTGTCAAAACATAATTCTCAAAGAGTTAAAGAACATAACTCTCATACAACTATATGGCGAGCCTGTGTCAAAGATTTAATGTTAAATCATTTTTTAAGGACCCAAAAGAATGACAGCTGATTCAAAGGAGGATATGAGAAGCTGATGTATATGTAAGTCAGTGAAAGAAAAAACTGCTGGGATAAAATTGCTAAGTTAGACACACGTGGTTAATGTCCTACAGGGCAATAAATCCACAACTTTTGTGGTTATTGTCTCCACTGGACAGAAAGCATTTACATATTTACCAGACAAAAATAATTTGCACCTTCTCAGTTTTTTATCAATTAATCTCTAACTTCACAGAGCCTGGCCCCTAAACAACAGTAAACAGTAAGTTAAACACAGTCACATTTGCCAAGAGTGTGGTGTGCTCCAAGGACAAAGAACAAGATAAACTCAAAGGGCCAATGTCACTGGAACAGAGGGTTACCAGACCCTTGTCACTCTGTCACGCAGCAACCACCCAACATCTCTGAGCTTTCCCAAGCAGCATGCCTTGCCCCTTTCCCATCCCATATACAGAAAGGTATTCATCCCATTGGAAACATGCAGACCCTACCCAATCAGCAGGTGACTCAGAAGTCCCTTTGCTCCCTGGCTATAAAAACAGACAAGCAACCCGTGCTCATGGTCGACTTTCCCTGGCTACCGGGAAGTCGGCCCGCAGTCCTTGCAGCGAAAACTCTGTCTTCCTCACATTCTGCCTTGTGTCTGGAAATTCTTTTCCAACCGGCGCTCGGACCACGACAAAGAGAACCAGGTGACCCTAGGACGGCTTATTAGGTAGCGCTCTTGTATGACTCTGAAAGGAGACATGGTTATCTTTTACCTTTTCTCCATTTTGGGATAACTTTATAAAACACTGGTTTCTGTGTTTACACACACACTGGAAAGGTGATTGTGAAAAGACAGGCTCTGGAAATAATAGTAGGGAAGTTGAAGACAAGGTTCTACCATCAGGAGGGAAAAAAACAAGCTTATAACATAGGCAACACCAGTGTTCCAGGAGAAAGCTTGGGGCATCTTAGCTGCATTCTGAGTGAATCCCTTTCAAAAACACTGCTCTTCTTTTCATTCTTTTGCTTATGGCCTTGCATTAGGCAACTGTCTTGATCTCTTCCCCACCAGATACTGACTTGAGCTCCAAAGGGAAATAACTGGTCCCCGTTCTTCTGTTTCCTCCTGGGCTTAGTACACAACAGGCACTAAATTTATACTTTTTACACCAAATCTAGTTTGCCTACCAATTCTCCTTTTTGCCTGGCATCTTGAAAAGAAGCAAGTCCTTTAAGCCAAGGAACCAAATACTTTTCCTTTGGAAAAACAAAGTCTTCATAAGACCATTGAGAGTCTTTTATTAAAAACTGGCAAAGCAGGAAAATGAAGTGGCCACAAGGTGGCAGAAGAGGAGAGATTTTATTTTCCTCCAGGAGAAAGAACTAATGAGAAAGTGTCTTAGCTGTTTTCACTTAGAAACTTGCTTGTTTGTGATGTATTGATAAGAATCATGATAACACAGGTGAACAGTTAAAATCTGCTTATCAGTTTAAATGCCTTTTTTAAAGGAAATAATTTTTCAATTTTAATTAATTCAATGTGAAGTGGGACAATTTTGTTTGTTGTTAGTTTCTCCAGCTTTCTCCAGCTTACTCAGAAACCTATACCAAACTCATTGGATCATATTCAGGGGACAACTGCAGAAAACACGACATGTATTGAGTTGAACCATATAAAATTTTCATTTTATAGGTGAAAAGAGTTGATAATTGGCAGTCTCTTACGGTTCAACTGAATAGTAGTGATGCTACTGTTGACATTAATGATCTTCTTTTCCTGACGTGTAATTATTGTTCTTAAATTATAGGATTTTATCAGAAAGATACATGCACCCCTATGTTCATAGCAGTACTATTTACAATAGCCAATACATGGAAACAACCTAAATGTTCATCCACAGATGAATGGATAAAGAAGATGTGGTTCATATATACAATGGAATACTATGCAGTCATAAAAAAGAATGAAATAATGCCATTTGCAGCAACATGGATGGACCTAGAGATCATCATACTTAAGTGAAGTAAGTCAGAAAGAGAAAGACAAATACCATATGATATCACTTACATGTGTAATCTAAAATATGACACAAATGAACTTATCTACAAAACAGAAACAGACTCACAGACATAGGGAACAGACTTGTGGTTGCCAAGGAGGAGGGGGTTGAGGGAGGGATGGACTGGGAGTTTGGGATTAGCAGATGCAAACTATTATATATAGAATGGATAAACAACAAGGTCCTACTGTATAACACAGGGAACTATATTCAATATCCTGTGATAAACCATAATGGAAAAGAATTTGAAAAAGAATGTATATATGTGTATACCTGAATCACTTTGCTATACAGTAGAAATTAACACAACATTGTAAATCAACTATACTTCAATATAAAACATAGAATTTTAAAATATATTTTTGTCATTAATGTCAGAAACTTTTTAAAATGCCTAAAGAAATCCTTAAAACTGGACTATTAATTGTGCCAAGATGAATTTGGAAATGACTGGCATTTCCTGATTTTTGCCTTACTTAATTCACTTAATAGACATTAATTCAGAACTTGCAGTCTGAGCTTGAGAGTCAATTTTCTGGGATGATCATAGTTTTGATGCTGGCATTTAGGTTTTATTTAGAATGTAAAACAATGAAAAAGTTTTTGAATAGTATATATGGAACAGATTTTTTTAAATATATGCTTTAAAAATCTACCAGTTTCTTCAAATACATTATTTGCAAATCTAGTAACATACACTTTGTTTATTATAAAGCAAGTATATAAACAGCTTTGTACAGTGAGAACTGCCAAATTTAAAAAAAAATTTTATTGGGGAATAATTGATTTACAGTGATGTGTTAGCTTCAGGTGTACAGCAAAGTGAATCTGTTATACAAATGCATATATCCATTCTTTTTTAGATTCTGTAGAAGTGCCGATTTGTGTGATTTTCCATGTTAAACAACTGTAGTGTTCAGTCTAACCGCATGTGATGTAGTCCATCCAGTCATGTGTTTTGGAGAGGGTTCTTTATTCAATGAAGTTTTAATTTAGTATATAGAAAAATGAAGGAGGGAAGGGGCAGGTCAAATGCTGATGAAAAGCCAAGTAAAATGAGGACTGAAAAAAGGTCTGTGCAATTTAGTATTCTGAAGATAACAGGTGGCCTTAGAAAGACCTGTTACTATGAAGCTACAGGGGCAGCAGCTTCTCCAAGATCTCTGTAACTGTCCATGCTTGGATCTGTCCCAGATCATCCAGAGATGAAAGGGGAAGAATTCATAACCACATTTTCCATCAGCAGCGTGGGACACAGCTGAAGCTGGTTGAAGTCAGAAGAGGAAGACGCGCAGAGCGGAGCAGAGGCGGAAAGTGCAGCAAGGTGCAGGATCGCCCCCTAGTGGCCAGCCGGAGGGATGACCTGCTCCCCACAGCCACACTGGCTGCTCCTGGCCCCGCAGGCGCAGCCTCTTCCTGCTTCCTCTCCCCCTCTGTGCATTGTGAGAAGATTTCTGAGGTCAGGAGTACTGAATGCTTATTTTTGTCATATACACACATGTAAATATAATTTGCAACTATTAGCTGAGGAGTCTCAGCAGAGTACAGAAGTGTTACCCATTATGGCGACCTTTAAAAACTGGAAAGTCTGGGGGCTTCCCTGGTGATGCAGTGGTTGAGAGTCCGCCTGCCAATGCAGGGGACACGGGTTCGAGCTCTGGTCTGGAAAGATCCCACATGCCGCGGAGAAACTAAGCCCGTGCGCCACAACTACTGAGCCTGAGCTCTAGAGCCCGCGAGCCACAGCTACTGAGCCTGCACACTGCAACTACTGAAGCCCGTGTGCCTAGAGCCTGTGCTCCACAACAGGAGAAGCCACCGCAGTGAGAAGCCCGTGCACCGCAACGAAGAGTAGCCCCCGCTCGCCGCAACTAGAGAAAGCCCACACGCAGCAACAAAGACCCAACGCAGCCAAAAATAAATAAATAAATAAATAAATAAATAAATAAATAAATAAATAAATAAATAAATAAATAAATAAATTTATATTTAAAAAATTGGAATGTCTGTTATTTTAACAAATTTGAGAACTGCAGCAATGGCTATTGGCTCTAATCTTCATCTGGTTGATTTTCATTCACGAGTGTAACCTATTTTCTATACAACTTCCAGAGAAAACTTATAAAAATGGAAATGAGATCACTTTACCGCTGAAAATCTCGATCTTTCCATCACTCCTAGAAAAACCATCCAAACTGCTTCCAGTGTTGACCTCTCCAAGCCCACCCTCATGTCCTGGCTGGCTCCCTCCTTCACTGGGCTTTTTGCTGTTCCCTGAACATGTCGAGCTTGTTTCCATCCCATGACCTTTGCAATTGCTATTCCCTCTAAAACACGTTTCTCCTACCCGGTGGCAAGGCTTGTTCTTCCCAAAGTCACTGCCTAGCCTGCTTAGTTCCTCCATTAGCACATCGTCCCTCCAATTTTATTATACATTTGTTTCATTTGTTTGCTTATTGTCTGTCTCTCTGAATAGAATATAAACTCCCCAAGTACAGAGATTTTGTTCGCTTGTTCCCTGCTGTGTCCTTAATGCCCAAAACAGCACCTGGCACAGAGCAGGAGCTAAATGAACACACGGCAAATAAAGAATAAAGGAATAGTAAGACACTGGCTATGTGGCATGTCAAAAACCCTGCTTTGGATGTTTCATGCAAAAGTTGTTTGTTTTTTTGTTTGTTTTTTGTTGCATCTTCTCAACTGAACATTTTTCAACTTTTCTGAAAAGAGAAAAACAGCCAATCAAAGACCTCGGAAAATTGCATATCAGAAATAATCAATAAAAATGATTAATATACTCTCCCTCAGATAGTTCAAATTGGATAATTTGTGGGTATCCAGTCTTTTTTCTCCTCCCAGGGGCAAATCATCACAGCCACTTTGCCCAATGTGTGTTGGGGACCAAGAAGCATAACAGGCAGGAGGCCTCTGAATTATCTCATTTCCCTGTTTTACTGGCTGCACTGACCACCTTTCACGAGCCTCAGCTTCTCGGTGCCCATGTGGGGTGGGATGCCTCAATCACGTCCCTTGCCTTTGCTGCAGGTGGGCCTGAGGCTGTCAGCAGGGCCAGGAGTCAGAAAGAAGAGCCAGACACAGTGGGATGAGGGTAGGGAGAAAGACTACCAGCTGGAATCTGCTGGGCACCTCTGCATCCATCTGTCCATCACCACATCTGACTACCATGACCTTCGGAGAGCAATGAGCCCTGAGCTGAGGCCTGAGGTCGAGAATATGCCAACCACAGGAAGAATCTAGGCAAGAGCTTTCAGACAGAGGGAACGGTATGTGTAAAGGCTTAGCTAATGTGAAGAACAGAAAACAGCAGGACAGCTGGACCATAAGGAGCAGGGGAAGAATGGTATGAAACAGAGTTAAGTTATAACCAGGGAATGGTCAGATTATTGTGGGATTTATAAAGTAACGAGTTTGGACTTTATCCAAAGTGCAAGTAATTGAAGGGTTTTAAGCTGGGAAGGGAACATGATCAGATCAGATAAAGTTTTCCAAAGATCACACTGGCTGCTGTGAGCTAAGATGCAGGGTTGGTGGGACAAGAGAGGAAGCACTGGTACACATCCTCACACATATATTTGTGTGCGTGTACTTCTGTAATCTGGATTCCTCAAAGTGGGAGTTCTTGGTCACGAGGTAAGCACTTTTGACCTTTAGATATGTACCCAAATTTGCTTAAATATCACCTCCTTGAAGAGCTTTCCATGACCCTGCCATCTAGGTATGCCGACCCCTGTGCTTTACTTTGTGGCACCCTATTTGTTTTCTTCTTAGCATTGATAATGATATATAAGATCTTGTATTTATTTACTTTTTTATCATTTGTCTCTCCCATGAAGGCAGGACTTGTCTTATTCCCCATTATACTCATTGCCTAGGACAGTACTTCGCATAGTAGACAGACAGTAAGTGAGGATTTGTTGAATAGATAATTGCCCTCCAAAGGGCCTGCACAAATTTAAACTTTCAGCAATAATGTGATAAATATCAAAATGTCATTTATGTTTGCTCCCACCGAAGAAAAAAGAGTAGTAATATTGTTTTTGGTTAAGCAATTTGGAGACCAAATTGGTATTTTATTGTTTATTTACATTCTTTAATTAAAACTACAATGTGATATTGCTATGTGCTAACCAGAATGGCAAAAAAAAAAAAAAAAGGCAAAACCAAAAACCTGACAACATCACATACTGGAGGAATGTGGAACAACCAGGATTCTCATACATTGCTGGTGGAAGGTAAAATGATACAATGACCGATTTATAGGCCAATGAATGAAAAAAATCTAAAAGCAAGGACCATCCCACTTAAATCTGAGAAAAACAAAAGAACCTAAGAGTTACAAAGAAAAAAATAAGTCACATACAAAATCAGAATGGCGTTCCTCACAGGACCATTGGAAGTAAGAAAATGGTGGAGAAATATCTTCAAAATTCTGAGAGAAAATGATTTTTCAACCTAGAGCTCTACATCCAGCCAAGCTATCCATCAAGGGTAAGAGTAGAATAAAGACAGTTTCACAGATGAAGAGTGAACATTTTTACTTCCTTGTATCCTTTATCAGGAAGTTTCTGGAGGAAGATATTCATGAAATGAGGAAGGAAACAAAGAAAAAGAAAGATGTGGGAAATGGGGTGATATACAAGAGAGAAGCAAAAGGAACTCTTAGGATAATGGGAAAGGATCGTCCCAAGACCAAAGCAGCAAAGTTGGCACAAGAGCAAATATCTGACTGGAGAGGGTGAAAAGCTCCAGGAATATGTCTCCAGGTTTAAAAGAAGAAGGAGGAGGGGCAGAAGGAAAAAACCGAGAAAGAGGAAGAAGAAAAGAAATAACTAAAAGGCAATTTACACTTCTGCCAGCTACTCGAATGAGGGAGATGTACATAAAGAAACTAAACCTATAAAGAAATAACAACTCCAAGGAAAACGTAAGTTTTTAGAAGAAAAGATAATGTAATATTACACTATGACGTTCCAGTGTAAATCGTATTTAAAGGGACCAAATAATGTAAAGTCTGGGTTCAAGCCACCTGTCTTGGCAGCCTGCGTACCCAGCCTACATTCATGTTCTTCATGCACATGGGTGCACTGGGGGTAGTAGCCCTGGGCGAGCTGTCGGTTCCGGGGGCCAGCCTCCTGTGAGTGCCCACGGGTGGTGCACAGCCCACGGTCCCACAGTGTACATGGGAACTTAATTATTTTCTTTATTTTCTCCCATTCTAATTGACATGCCCTCGAGTCTAAATTCTGACTTCCTCATTCACCACCAGGCCAGAAGAAATCTCCATACTGGTCTCAGGTTCCATACTAAAATGAGGCCAAAACTCCTTTATTCATCGGAAGAATCAGCAGTTGCCGGCAAGGCAAGGCCCTGGGAAGTTGTAGTTGAGGCTAGTGACCGCTAGGCGGCGACAAAGCTCTCAGAGTGAGGTCACTTCTGGCGCCACTGGATGCCTGGTCTAACGCCCGCTCCGCCAGACTTCCGCAGCGAGATCAGCCACCCACTCGCTCTTTTCCATCCCTCTCTCCCCACAGGGCCCTCACCAAGCCATGGCAACAGGTCAAGGAGGCCGGTCAAGAAAGCTCTGCAGGAATATTACTCAGCCATAGAAAAGAATGAAATAATGCCATTTGCAGCAACATGGATGGACCTAGAGATTATCATACGAAGTAAGTCAAAGAAAAAAAACAGATATCATATGACATCAATTATATGTGGAATCTAAAAAAATGATACAAATGAACTTCTGTACGAAACAGAAATAGACTCACAGACATAGAAAACAAACTCATGGTTATCAAAGGGGAAAGCGGGGAAGGAGGGATAAATTAGATACACACAACTACGTATAAAATAGATAAACAACGAGGACCTTACTGTATAGCACAGGGAACTATATCCAATATCTTGTAATAACCTATAATGGAAAAGAACCTGAACATGTATTTCATATATATATAGCTGAATCACTTTGCTATACACCTGAAACATTGTAAATCGACTATACTTAAATTTAAAAAAAAAAAAAAAAGAAAGAAACCTCTGCAGGTGATGAGAAGAAAATGGAGACCATGAAAAGAAAGTGAAGGGGCAACTGTGCCCAACCAAAGGGAGAGGAAAGGACAAACCTGACTCAAACCTGAGCCGGAGAGCAGACGGCACTGCAGAGGGCCCAGGCCCCGCACTTGGTGTTTGGAGTGTGGTGGTGCAGGGTGTGTGTGTGTGTGTGTGCGCGCACACGCGAGTTGCCTCTAAGGCCAAGTGCACAGGGGCCGGATCGCGGGAAGGTGAGATTGGCTTGAATACCTAACGGGCTGAGAAGAAGGCATCCAGGGCTTGGCCCAGACGCCCACTGGAGCTGGGAATGGGCAGCTAGGGCCTGGGCCAAAGAAGAGATCACAAGAAAATTAGAAAATACTTGGGTCAGTTAAATGACAATGAAGATGTGATATATCAAAATTTGTGGGCTGCAGCCAGTGCAGTGTTTAGAAGAAAATCTGTAGTTTTAAATACTTCCTTTTTATGAAAAAAGAAAAATCTAAAAATCAATGACCCAACGTTTCACTCCATAAGGCTTGTAGAAGAAAAGCAAAGTAAACTGGAAATGCTGGAGGTGGGCACCTCCAGCATGACCTCCACTGCTCTGCTCCTTGGGTCCCCTGGTGCCCCTCAGTGCCAGGGTCCCAGACCTGGCAGATCCTCCCTCTAGGCAGAGGGCACGTGGTGGTTTGAGAGCCGCTGTCTGTGTGCAGGCCCGAAGCAGCTAATGGTTAGAGGTGGGAGGTCTGGGTGTGCTGCGGTAGTTCATTTAAAGCCCCAGTCCCACAGGCTGGTGGTTTCTACCAATATGAATCTTCTCATCCTGGACCACTTTCACTCTGAAAAGAGGAGTAAGATCGAGGAAGCGCCCAGAGCAGGCCCTGAACCCTCCTAGCCTGGCCCTTCTGACCACTTTCTCTTAGTGCTGTCAAACACTTAGGTGATACAGACAAACTTTATTAAACACTTCATGAAGTGGCCAGTCTCTTTTCAGAGAACTGCAAAACGGGGCAGAAAGCATGAAGCTTTTATAGGATGAAGAATAAAGAACAACAGAGAGACAAATAGAAAATATCTAACCGGTTGGGGTCACACAGTTTACCCAGCAATATCTCTTTTTTGTACCAGCTGATCTACTGACATGAGGGCCCAAAAGACCAGTGGTAGGTCACAGCTTCACGTTCAGTGAAGGCCCCGGAAAATAGGACCTCCACTCCAGCACAGCCTAAGTTTGTGGGAAAGGAAGGACAAGTGGGACTCTGGGAGTGATGGTGACAGGAGCCGGTCCTACTTTAACCCTTGGTTCCTGGGCCTGTGTCTAACAGCCACTGGGGGCTGTGAGATAACAGAAAATGTCTATTAGTCTCTGCCTCCGGTCCTGGCACAGAACTCCCAAAACCCTTGTAATTTCCCAAGTGATAAGAGCGCTAAGAGCATCTCTTGTTTTAATGCTTGTCTTTGACCCCGTCCCTGACACAGGCCTCCTGAAACTCTCGTAAATTCCTAGGTGATAAGAGCACTAAGCGCAACTGTTGTTCTAATGAGGCGACTCTGATTGGCCTCCTGGAGGGTGGCTGGTCACCAGAAAGACCAAGCCATGATTAGAAGCTTGGAATTTTCAGCCCCACCCCAATTTCTCCAGAGAGGGGAGAGGGGCTGGAAATGGAATTAATAATTGATCATGCCTGTGTGAGGAAGCTTCTATAAAGTCCTAATAGTACCGGGTTCAGAGAGCTTCTGGGTCGGTGAACCCATCCACATCGGGAGGGTGACTCACCCCAACTCCACAGGGACAGAAGCCCCTGAGCTCGGGATCCTCCCAGGCCTCACCATATGTATCTCTTCATCTGGCAGACCTCTGTATCCTTTATCATCTCCTTTAATAAACTAGTAGACGTAAGTAAGTGTTTCCCTGAGTTCCGTGAGCCACTCTAGCAAATTAATTGAAACTGAGGAGGGGGCCGTGTGAACCTCTGATTTGTAGCCAAACCAGACAGAAGTTGTGGGTAACTCAGGGACCTACTACTTGTGACTGGCGTCCGATTAAGGTGGGAGCAGTCTCATGGGACCGAGCCCTCAGCCTGCGGGATCTGACGCCATTGCCAAGTAGATAGTGTTAAAGTTGAGTTAAAGTATAGGACACCAGCTGGTGCTGTGCAGAACTGCTTGTTGTGAGGCAACAAACCCACATATTTGGTGACCAGAAGTGAAGGGTTCTGTGTGAGCGTGGCAGTGGTGTGAGCATAAAAGAGTCACCCAGGAGGTGGGGGACTGGGTTTGCCCCACTCAGGAGGGAAAGAACTGAGCTTTTCTGGCCCAGGGATGGAGGACAACTTGGGGGGCATAGCTTCAATGTATGTGCCACAACTTGGACAACAGCACTTGAACCCTGAAGAGTGTCATTCCTAAACTGGTGCCTTAGCTGAGTCTTGAAGAGGCCAGCGCAAAATTCTACTAGAATGGCAGCTGGTAGGTCATACAGCATACGGGAGGACCAGTGGATTCCTTGATCATACACCCATTTTCACACATCCTTCACCAAAAATGGGTACACTGATCTGGTTTAAAGACCTAAATGTAAGACAAGATACGATAAAACTCGTAGAGGAAAACATAGGCAGAGCACTCTTTGACATAAATCGCAGCAATATTTTGGGGGGATCTGTCTCCTAAAGTAAAGGAAATAAAAGCAAAAATAAACAAATGGGACCTAATTAGACTTAAAAGCTTTTGCACAGCAAAGGAAACTATGGACAAACAAAAAGACAACATACTGAATGGGAGACAATATTTGCAAATGATATGACCAAAAAGGGATTAATATCCAACATATATAAACAGCTCATACAACTCAACATAAAAAAACCAAACACCTCAATTAAAAAATGGGCAGAAGAACTTGTGAAATAAAATTTATATTCTATGGCAAGACAAGAAATATTTAAACATAAATTTTTTTCTGCCCTTTAACCTCCTCTCTCCCCACACTGTGCATTGTGTATCTGCATTATGCATCAACCAAACCTCCCCCACTGGCATTAATACTTCCTCAACCATAAAAAGCAACATTCTCCTACCATCATCAAGACAACTCCTTAAAAGGTAACATTTCTTCTTGATCCTGTGAGGGTACATATGACCCACCATAATAACGCTTAGATCTGGATTATGTAAACTGTCAATAATATGTCATTTGATGTACAGCCCTCTGTCTCAAGAGACTTATATAACTCTGCCTTGATTTCTAACCAGTGGAATAGTTCTAAGAACTTTCGAGATGCTCTTCCCCGGTTATAACCCTCAGATTTGGCTCAAATAAAATTTTCCATTTATTTCTTAGATCGACTGATTAATTTTTCATCGACAAACTAAATAGACATTTTTCCAAAGAGGAGATGCAGATGGCCAACAGGCACACAAAAAGATACTCCACATTGCTAATCATCAGGGAAATGCAAATCAAAACCACCATGAGATATCACCTCACACCTGTCAGAATGGCTATGATCAAAAAGAACACAAATAACAATGTTGGTTGGTGAGGATGTAGAGAAAAGTGAACACTTGTACACTGTGGGAATGTAAATTGATGCAGCCACTGTGGTAAACAGTATGGAAGTTTCTCAAAAAATTAAAAATAGAATTATCATATGACCCAGCATTTCCACTCCTGGGTATATATCTGATACAAACAAACAAACAAACAAACAAATACAGTAATTCAAAAAGATACATGCACCCCAATGTTCACAGCAGCATTATTTATAATTGCTAAGATATGGAAGCAATCTAAGTGTCCATCAACAGATGAATGGATAAAGAAGATGTGATATATATACATATACACACATATATACATACAATGGAATACTACCCAGCCATAAAAAAGAACAAAATTTTGCCATTTGCAGCAACATGGATGGACTTAGAGGGCATTATGCTAAGTGAAGTAAGTCAGACAAAGACAAATACTGTTGATATATGGTATCACTTATATGTGGAATCTAAAAAAATACAACAAACTAGTGAATATAACCAAAAAGAAGCAGACTCACAGACAGAGAACAAACTAGTGGTTACCAGTTGGGGGGGGGGGCAACATGGGGAGGTACAAACTACTGGGTGTAAGATGGGTTACAAGGATGTATTGTACAACATGGGGAATATAGCTAATATTTTGTAATAACTGTAAATGGAATGTAACCTTTAAAATTGTATAAAATTTTGGGGGGACTTCCCTGGTGGCGCAGTGGTTAAGAATCCACCTGCCAATGCAGGGGACACGGGTTCAGGCCTTGCTATGGGAAGATTCCACATGCCGTGGAGCAACTAAGCCCATGTGCCACAACTACTGAGCCTGCGCTCTAGAGCCCACAAGCCACAACTACTGAGCCCAAGTGCTACAACTACTGAAGCCCACGCGCCTAGAGCCCATGCTCCGCAACAAGAGAAGCCACCGCAATGAGAAGCCCACACACCGCAACGAAGAGTAGCCCCCGCTCGACGCAATTAGAGAAAGCCCGTGCGCAGTAACGAAGACCCAATGCAGCCAAAAATAAATTTAATTAATTTTAAAAAACTTAAAATAAAATACAATTGTATAAAATTTTTTAAATAAATTTAAAAAATGGGTACATTGGTCTGAGGCAATGATTTGTAGGATCTCACATCCATAACTTAGGCATTCAGTAAGCTCTCAATTACTTATGCAGCCAGAGTCACTGCACACAGCAAAGGCAAACCCACACCCAGGTTAGATGTCAATTCCATTAAGAACAAATCACCATCTCTTCCAGGATGGAATGTGCCCATTGTAATCAACTTGCCACCAAGTGGCTGGCTGATCTCTTCAGAGATGTTACCACAGAGGCTTAGAGCCAGTCTCTGCTGCTGAACTTTCAGGTATTCAACAGCAACATTAGCTAGATCAGCTTTGGTGAGAAGGAGACCATACTGTTGAGTCTTTTATGTAACACTTCCATCTCTGCAGTCATGGTTTCTCAATTCATGAGCTCACTGCACAAGCACTGTGGTGGAAAAACACAGAGCCTGGCTGACATTTGCTAGTACATCCAGTTGTTGAGTGCCTCTTCTGTAGGGGGTTCTTTCTGAGACACAAAAGTCTACAGCTGGTGCACAACCCCATGCACATGCCTCTTGCCCAGACTTCCTTATCTACAATATCCCAATCTTAATCCTTTCAGGCCTCTTGCCAACCAACCAAGCCACTTGCCACTAGTCGGGAATCCTTGTAGGCCCTTATCTCAGACCACCTGTCACTTCCTGTCAAGTGGATGACCAAATATAGTGCCGCAGACCTTTACTACTGTTGTTCAAAAATGCTTTCCTCTCCAGCTAAAAACACTTAGGGATGAAGGTTGAAAACAGGTGAAAATAATTGTTTAATTACATAAAGAAGGCTGTTTTAGGAATCCCCTGGCAGTCCAATGGTTAGGACACCGAGCTTCCACTACAGGGGGCCGGGGGCACAGGTTTGACCCCTGGTCAGGGAGCTAAGATCCCGCAAGCTGTGCAGCGTGGCCAAAAACAAAACAAAACAAAAACCTAAACAAACAAAAAAAAGGAGGCTGTTTTTAGCATTAATATTTTTATGTTCTTTTTGTCTTCTCAAGGGACCCTCCCTCAAGAGCAATACATTCTTTGGCAACAGTTGGGGTAATAAAAAAAAAAGTGAAGTTCTTAAAAATTTAATTACTCCTCCTCCTACTTCTACTATAAGCTCATGTTCGAAATCCTAACATTGGCCAAAGTACATCATTTCTAATCCCATAGTTCACCCTTGACAGAAGGAAGCCATAAGGCTTTATGGTGTCTTCATTTTATCACCAGAAAATGATAACCATTTTGTCTGGTATGCATTAGTGAAGTGTGGGATGAGTGAGGAGTATACCTTTCTTATGTAAACCTGGAGAAGAGTTGTTGTGAATACAGCTTTGCTTTCAGATAATAAACTTTAGGAAAGAGAATATGGAAATTTATTATCTCCAAACCATACCTACATGTATTTCCATGTACCTCCAGGAATTCCTGTTTGAAAATCACTGCCCTGGTCTAATTTTACATGCATGTTCTAATTTATAGACAATCATAGCCAGGATTTTTTACCTCAATATCTGCCCCACCTCTTATCCTAAAACTCAGAATGGCTTCATCTGTTTGCTTTCTGCTTCGATTATGATTCATATTTGTCCTCCAGTTTCATGTACTGTTGTGGGTTGAATTGTGGCCCCCCAAAATATATGTCTATGTTCAAACCCCTGAAACCTGTGAATATTACTTTATTTGGAAAAAAGGTCTTTGCAGATACAAGTTAGGGTCTTGGGGTGAAATCACCCTGGACTACCCAGGTGGGCCCTAAATCCAAATGCCCTGATAAGAGACAGAAGAGGAGAAGACAAACACAGAAGAGAAGGTCACATGAAGATAGAGGCAGAGATTGGAGTGATGCAGCCAAAAGGAATGCTGACAGCCACCAGAAGTTGCAAAGGTGAGGAAGGATTCTCCTGTAGAGGCTCCAAAAGGAATGTGGCCCTGCCGACATCTTGATTTAAGACTTCTGGCCTGCAGAACTGAGAGACAATAAATTTCTGTTGTTTTAAGCCACGCAGTTTCTGGTAATTTGTTACATCAGTCCTAGAAAATGAAAATGCATATCTTTGGCTTCTTATGTCCGTATTCTGCCCAATAATGGGCTCTACCCTATGGCATAGGCCCTTGTGTATGGTGTCATCGCAAAATTCATACAAGCTTTGTCATCAGAGCCCTACAGATTTACTTTTGTCTACCTTTTTATTGTGAGTTTTTGCATAATTTTAGATGTATTTGTTTTGTAATCCTGCTCCTGCCCTTAAAAGCTGGGTAACCATGGATGAGTTAGATAACCTTAGCACCTTAATTTCTATACTATTTAATTTAGCAACCAACAAATGTTAGTTTTCCTTCCTGTAAATCTAATCTAAAAGCTGTAACTTTTAAAAGGGATCTTCACTGATAAAATGGTTATACCCAATCTTACTTGTTCCTTTGTTTTAGGTTTATTCCTTTTCTATCGTTTTTCCATTTTTTGCAGTGATTTGAAGAGAGACATGCCATTATAATTCTATCAGTAGTTATAATAAAACTTTTCCAAAACTCTAAAATTTGTGTTTATCCAATAGTGGTTATGATCTTGGATGGCCTCGGACTGCAGCCGCTTGAAGCAGGGCTTCAGTTCCTGGCTAGAGATTGAGGTCGGGCAGCGGCACTGAGAGCACTGAATCCTAGCCACTAGACCAGTGGCCAGTGACAAGGCCCTGGCCCTTCAGCTCTGCAGAATAGAATTCCCACAAAGACGGAAAGCAATGAAAGAAGTAAAGGGTTATCAGGAGGAAAAGGAGTACAGGTGGACAGACACACGGGTGGGCTTAGAGAAAGAGTCGCACCCTTGTGATAGTTTGAATCACTTTTATGGGGCATTTCTTCCTGGTTTCCTTTGGCCAATCATCTTGCTTTGCCTGGTCTGAGTCCATATTTGGTATATCTCAGGGTCCTCCCACGTGTGCACACGCATCTCTTAGCCAAGATGGATTCTAGCAAAGAGGCCTATGGGTAGGTTGACATCACCTACTATGCTATGGCGCCCGCCCCCCTTTTTGACCTTCAAGGAGTCTTTCTGCTCGTGTAGTCAGGAAGGTCTACTTGACCTTGAGAATGAGAAATATTTGGTCTTTTATCTGGGCAGGGCTTAGCTTCTCCTCCCTCCTGCTATTTTGGAGTATCTGTCCACCGGGGGGGCGAACTCCACGCTGCTCAGCCTGGGGCCCATCTATCTCCTGCCTCAGTTTTGGAAGGATCTGAAGAAAACCTTAGATTTGTGTGCCCAGTTCCTGTCTTCTGGAAAACTACCACAAAACGGCATTCAATTATTCCCTTCTGGAATTTAATTTTGTGTATGTTATGAGGTATTTTTCCAAATAAATAGCCAGTTATCCCAATGTCACTTATTGAATAGTCCATTCTTTCTCTGTTTTGAGATATTATTTTTATCATATATTGAAGTATCATATATGAATATTTCTCTTTGTTTTCTATTCTATAGATAACAATTGTTTCATCTGTGGTATACCAACTATTTTTTTTCCTACAGACTACCATTTGAATAACTTGGGGGGCAAGCCCTATTTTGTTGCTTTTAATTTTTAACAGTCGTTTAGTTGTTCTAATATACTTATTTTTAGTGTGCTAAGTTTCATTTTTAAATCCCATTGAGTGACAAGGATGCCAAGACAATTAAATGTGGGAAAGAACAGTCTTTTCAACAAAGGTGCTGAGAATACTGAATATTCACATGCGAAAGAATGATGTTGGACCCATACTTCACACCATATATTAAAAAGTTACCTCAAAATGGATGGATCATAGACCTAAAAGAGCTAAAACTGTAAAACTCTTAGAAGAAAATATGTAAATCTTCACAACCTTGGGTTATAACAAGAGGACAAACAATAAAAGAAAAATAGGTAAACTGGACTACATCAAAACTGAAACTTGTTGTGCTTCAAAGAACATCATCAAGAAGTGAAAAGACAATCAACAGAATGGGAGAAAATATTTGCAAATTAGATATATAAGGGTCCAGTACCCAGAATATATAAAGAACTCTTACAATTCAACAATAAAAAGATAAATAACCTAATTTAAAATGCGTGAAGAATCCAAATAGACATTTCCCCAAAGAAAATATACATATATATTTCTGTATATGTATATAAATATATATATATATAGTTATGTATATGTATATATATCTCACAGAAAAAAACAAGTATTGACAATGACGGGGGAAAATAAGGACCCTCATATGTTGCTGATGGGACTGAAAACTGGTACAGCTGCTGTAGAAAATAGTCTGGCATTTCCTCAAAAGTTTAAACACAGAGTTAACATAAGACTCAACAATTTCACTTCGTGGTATATATGTGCAAGAGAACTGAAAACATGACATTACAAAAATTTATATGTGGAAGTTCGTAGCAGCATTATTCACAATAACAAAAAAGTGGAAACCACCCAAATGTCCATCAGTTGATGAACAGATAACAAAATGTGCTCTACCCATACAATGAAATGTTATTTAGCCATAATGAGAAATGAAGTAGTGATGTGTGCCACAACATGGACAAACCTTGAAAACATAATGCTAAGTGAAAGCCAGCCACAAAAGACCACATATTCTGTGATTTTACTGAAATAAAAAAAGCCAGAAGAGACAAATCCTCAGAAAAAGAAAGTAGATGAGTAGTTCCAGGAGCTGGAGGGAGAAGAGCAATGGAGAGTCACTGCTAATAGGTATGGGTTTCTTTTTGGGGTAATGAAAATATTCTGAAATTAGATAGTGGTGGCAGTCACACAACTCTGTGAATATGCTAATATCTGAATTGTACTTTGAAAAGTTGGATTATGTGGTATGAGAACTGTATCTCAATAAAGCTGTTATTTTTTAAAACTCTATTGAGATTTTGATTTAGGCTTGCAAATCAAAGATAAATTTAAAATAAATTGACATCTTTATACAATTTTTCTAATCGTACCTCTTCATTTATTATACTATTCTATGTTCTTCAGAAACAAATTTATCCTATAATCTCTTGGAATTTTTTTTTATTCCTGGCATTTTTAGATTTTTTTGGTCAATACTGTGACTGTCACTTTTTTCCATTACATTTTTTATTTCTTTTATTTAAGAAAGCTTTTTATTTGGGCATTGTTGATAGTATATATGTGCCCTACTGGCTGGATTTTCTAGCAACCAAATATATCATCTCATGGTGTCAGGATTTTTTCTCTTCCTTTTAAATATTACTGGCTCAGAATTTTTTCTCTTATTGAATTACCTGAGACCTGTAGAACATTGCTAAGAGTGCTGACATTAAGCATCACTTGTCTCGTTCCTGCTTCTGATAAGAACATTCTAGTTATATGCAGTGTTTGGTAGGTTTCTGGTAAACATCTCTTATCAATTTAAGGAAGTTTCCTTCTATTCCTAACTTTAAAACAATGCCAATGACTGTAGAATATTGCCAAATCCTTTTACTGCATCTAGTATAATACAGTCTTTCTTTATTAATGTACATTTCTCCTTTTGAACTAGTCTGGAAGTGCTATGACAAATATCAGTATTAATTTTACTAAACTGCTAGATTTGACTTGTTAATGATTGAATTAAAAAATTTAACTTCCCTTTTATCTGTATTTATATTCCTTTCCTTACTCCTAGATATAGTGTTTTCTCCTTTTTTTCCCATTATCCTACTTGCTAGAATTTGTATATTGACTTATCAAATGTACTTTTTGTACTTAGTTTATTAATGTATTCTTTTATCTTTATTAATGCATTCCTTTTTTTTCCCTTTGGGCTTATATTATTATTTGGTTTCCTATCTTTTAAAATTGAATACTTAATTTATGTTCCAGTTTTATTATTTTCTAATAATTGCATTTTTTCTGTTTGGATTTATTCTTTAACACAAAAATTACTTAGAAAACTACTTTTAATTTCTAAATAGTTTTGTGGTGCTATTTTCAGTTGTTCTTTTCTTTTATCTCACTGTGGTAAAAATATATAAATAAACAGGGAAGGTTTGAATATTTCCCTCAGGGAGAATTTGTTGAAATTTTCTTTGTAGCCATATATATAGTCCATTAAAAAAAAAAATTCTGGGACTTTCCTGGTGGTGCAGTGGTTAAGAATCTGCCTGCCAATGCAGGGGACATGGGTTCGAGCCCTGGTCCGGGAAGATCCCACATGCCGCGGAGCAACTAAGCCCACGAGCCACAATTACTGAGCTGGCATCCACACTACTGAAGCCCATGCGCCTACAGCCAGTGCTCCGCAACAAGAGAAGCCACCACAATGAGAAGCCCATGCACCACAATGAAGAGTAGCCCCTGCTCGCCACAACTAGAGAAAGCCTGCAAGCAGCAACAAAGACCCAACGCAGCCAAAAATATAAATTTAAAAAAAATTTTTTTTAATTCCATGAATACTGGAAAATAATGCATCTTATCTCTGTGGGGGAAAGCATTCTTGTCTATGGCTTAATTAAACTTGTCAAAATTTAAAATTCAAACCCTCTATAAAGGTGTTACTTTAACATTTAAAAATAAGATAAGAACTACTAAAAAGATTATATATAAACAATTTTTATCATCCATCTAAAACTTCTGTGTATCTGAAAAAGCTTTAATTATAAGCAAATATATACATTGGTAATAAATTATCTCTAAAATTAATTTCCTAAATGTCTTTAAAAGACAAACTTCAGTTTTAGAGATGACTGTTTCCATTATAAGTTTTTATATCAATGATAACACATTTTTCACATGAATTACAAGAACAGTGTTTCTTCTCAGTACAAACACTATAATATTGAGTAAATGAGTATTTTACCTCAAGTTTTTCTTGCATAACAATCTTAAGAGTTTTTTACTACTGTGAGTGCTCAGGGGTAAGGGATGACCTATGGCTGCAGGCTCTCCCACATTCATTACCCTGATAAAGTTTCTTCACTGTGTGTGTTCACTTATGTTTAGTAAGGGCTGAGCTTAAGCTGAAGGATTTTCCACATTCATTACACTGGTAGGGTTTCGCTTCTGTATGAGTTCTCTGATGTCGAATTAATGATGTTCTATAGCAAAAGAGTTTTTGACATTCATTACATTGATAGGGTTTCACACCAGAATGTATTTTTAGATGTTCAGTAAGGTGTGTACTTCGGCTGAAAGTTTTTCCACATTCCTTACAAACATAAGGTTTCTCTCCAGTGTGAGTTCTCTGGTGTTCAGTAAGATGTGCACTCCGATTAAAGGCCTTTCCACATTCATTACACTCATAGGGTTTCTCTCCAGTATGAATTCTCTGATGTTGAATGAAGGCTGGGGTATGGCTGAAGGCTTTTCCACATTCATTACATTTGTAGGGCTTTTCTCCTGTGTGAGTTCTCTGATGTCGGATTAGTGATGAGCTGTGGCAAAAAACTTTCCTACATTCCTTACACTGGTAGGATTTCTCCCCAGAATGAATGCCTTGATGTTCTATAAGATGTGTGCTCCGGCTGAAGGTTTTCCCACATTCAACACATGCATATGGTTTCTTTCCAGTGTGAATTCTGTGATGCTGAATAAGGGCTGAAATATGGCTGAAAGCCTTCCCACATTCATTACAAGGATAGGGTTTTTCTCCAGTATGTATTCTCTCATGATTTCTAAGGGATGACCTGTGGCTAAAGGCTTTTTCACATTCATTACACTCATAAGGTTTTTCCCCAGTATGGACTCTTTGATGTTGAATAAGGTTAGTGCTCTGACTAAAAGCTCTTCCACATTCATTACATTCATAAGGTTTCTCTCCAGTATGAATTCTCTGATGTTGAATGAAGGCTGGGTTATGGCTGAAGGCTTTTCCACATTCATTACATTTGTACGGTTTTTCTCCTGTGTGAGTTCTCTGATGTCGGATTAGTGATGAGCTGTGGCAAAAAACTTTCTTACATTCCTTACACTGGTAGGATTTCTCCCCAGAATGAATGCCTTGATGTTCTATAAGATGTGTGCTCCGGCTGAAGGTTTTCCCACATTCAACACATGCATATGGTTTCTTTCCAGTGTGAATTCTGTGATGTTGAGTAAGGGCTGAAATATGGCTGAAAACTTTTCCACATTCATTACAAGGATAGGGTTTTTCTCCAGTATGTATTCTCTCATGATTTCTAAGGGATGACCTATGACTAAAGGCTTTTTCACATTCATTACACTTATAAGGTTTCTCCCCAGTATGGACTCTTTGATGTTGAATAAGGTTAGTGCTCTGACTAAAAGCTTTTCCACATTCATTACATTCATAAGGTTTCTCTCCAGTATGTATTCTTTGATGTTGAATAAGACTAGTGTTTCGGCTGAAGGATTTACCACATAGTTTACATTTACGTTTCTCTCTCATACAAATTTTCTCAGATTCCATTAGTACTGAATTATGGGTTTACATTTAAATTGTTTCCAGAATAAGTAAGGTTGGAGGTACAAATGCATCCTTTCTTATATTTAAAATTATTTCTCATTTATAAGTTGCCTTTAAAAAAAATCTATTGAAGCAGAATTATGTTTTAAGCTCCATTTGTGTCATAATTATGAGGTCTTTATCTTCTAGAAACTCTCAGTTGTTTAAAAGATTTGAGCTGAGATTTAATATTTCCCTCAAACTGTTATATTCATGATCTTCCTCTTGAATTATTTTTCCTTATAATTTAATTTTATTTGTGTTTCTCAAATTGGTTATTGAATTCCAATTCTTCTAATGTGTAGAACCATCATTTGAAAAATGTTCTAACATCATGCCATGACACTATTTGTTTTTCAGAAGCTTTCTGCTTTGGAATTAATGCTCTGACTTTGGATATAATATTCAGGATTAAGCAGAAGACAATATTTCTTCCCTCTGGAATATAAAGGGGAAAACAAAGCTCACTCATCAGTTACAGAAAAATATATAATAAAAATAAACTACTGCTGATAAAACAAAAGATTATACAGTATCAGTTCTGATTAATATGGAAGTTAAAAGAAGGAAAGGATTAATATAGATAAGTGTGGTAAAAGAAATGATAGCACTGAGACAAAATTCATAGTATAATTAAAAATAAAGATATAAAAAGTACATGACATGACAAAGAGTCAATGATACTAGTTCAAATATATGTCTTTGGAAAGCAGAGGAAAAAATAAGAAAGGAAAAATGAAATGGGATCATATAATAAATTCTGACAAACAGAAATGTTATGTAGTAGGAGAGAGAAAAATTGAAGTTTTCTGTCATAGTAGCAACACGATAAATGTGTGATGTTTTAGATGAAGTGCTTGTTAATTTCATCTCAAATGGGTAATGGGGTCTTCCCTGGTGGCGCAGTGATTAAGAATCCACCTGCTTATGCAGGGGACATGGGTTCGATCTCTGGTCCGGGAAGATCCCACGTGCCACAGACCAACTAAGCCTGTGTGTCACAACTTCTGAGCCTGTGTGCCACAACTACTGAAGTCCATGCGTCTAAAGCCCGTGCTCTGCAACAAGAGAAGCCACTGCAATGAGAAGCCCATGCACCACAACAAAGAGTAGTCCCCGCTCGCCGCAACTAGAGAAAGACCACACACAACAACGAAGACCCAACGTGGTCAAAAATAAATTAATTAAAAAACAAATAAATAAATAAAATGGATAATAGAATAAGGCTATCAAATTCAGCAAGAAAGTATAATATAAATGACATGGGCCTGCATTAGGATAATACAAAAGAATTTACTATAGGAGTAAATCTAAAACATAAAAAGGAAGAAACAAAAATATACTAACATTGATTATGAGGAATTTTTACAAAATGAGATTCATAAAGATACTTGGTTTCTAGCCAAGAAAGCTGGAAGTAATAGTGGTACTAATAGAGGAACTAATAGTAGCAATAATAGTGGTACAAATTATAGAAATACTGAAGAAGGAAAAAGAGGTTACTTAGAGAAATTTGGTGATTTCACTTTTTACCATATTGAGTTTAAAGTGATTTAAAGTGAAGTGACACATTCAAGTAGCAATATACTCTAAGCAGGGAAACTATGGGGAATTCAAATGAGATATGTGAGCTGAAAAAATATATCAGGGAATTAATGACATGGAAGGACTATTTTTGAGGATATCAGAATGCATGATTCTTTGGGATAAAAAATAAACAAGTAAAATATAAACCTTAAAAGACATGCATTTGTGTTAGGGAGGAAGTGAAACTAATGAAAAAGCACTTGGAAAGAGATTAAAACAGAAAATAATCTAGCGTTGTCACACAAGCAAAGACAAAATAACAAATGCAGCTGAAAAGTTTGAATATGGAAAGGACTAAGAACAGATTTCTACCAAGAAAGAATTCAGGATTCAGGGGTCTCTTCAAAATAATTTTAGTAGAAAAATAGATGATAAGAGTCTAACTTCAAAGATTAAAGTTGAATAGAATTGAGGCTGTTAGGTACGAGTATGAAAAGTTTGATAATGAAAGCAGAGAATAAAATTAAAAGGTGAATAAAATTAAAAGGTAAATAAAAGAGCATCGTTACAGAAGATGTTCTTGCAAAAGTAAGAAAAACTTTTTTTTTAATAGATTTATTTATTTTATTTATTTATTTTTGGCTGTGTTGGGTCTTTGTTGCTGCGTGCGGGCTTTCTCTAGTTGCGGTGAACGGGGGCTACTCTTCGTTGTGGTGCGCAGGCTACTCATTGCGGTGGCTTCTCTTGCTGTGAAGCACGGGCTCTAGGCGTGTGGGCTTCAGTAGTTGTGGCACACGGGCTCAGAAGTTGTGGCTCACGGGCTCTAGAGCACAGGCTCAGTAGTTGCGGCGCATGGGCTTAGTTGCTCCGTGGCATGTGGGATCTTCCTGGACCAGGGATCGAACCCGTGTCCCCTGCATTGGCAAGCGGATTCTCAACCACTGCGCCAGCAGGGAAGCCCAGAAAAACTTTTGATGTCTAAAATTCGAAGAGGGAGACACTGAATTATGAAATAATCATTAAATCAAGGTCCTAAAACAAGTAGAAAATAATGGAGTCTGGGGTACAAATAGAGAGATTCATTAATAAATGAAAGAGGGTCATCCCTTCTGCTGAGATCACAAAGATATGTGAGAAGATGGATAAAGATATGTAGAAATGAAGTTGAATGCTGCTCCCACTAGGTGAACTCTGTTTTATACACAGATAAGAGGGGGCTCTGCACAGTGGACACTAACGAGCATTTCCAAATCTACCACCTAGTACCAATATCGTTGGTACCACCACCACAATGGACAGATGAACTATTATTTACAAGGATTTCTCGCAACTTGCTTGTTAGTTATCTGATTCTTTCTTGGTTAAGTATCTTGTGACATTTCTCTGTTTTTTCCTCTGTTATCTATTAATATGGTTCTTCCTACTTAGAAGATAATACCTGATTTGAAAAGCTGATGCTCAGAATCTTGGTGAAGGATATGGGCTTGGGTGTTTATGATGGATCTCAAAATTGTGTCCTAAGTTATCTTCAGGAACTATGAAATATAGGAATGTTGATGCTGCTAAGGCAACATAATAAAGTTATCTACGTACAGTGTCTTGAAGAAAAGAGCAATCACCTGTTTAATAATAAAAGAAATATCTTGTCTCATGCACAAATAAAATTTTAAGATCTCTGGTCCCTAAACTCAAAGCCCAGCTCAGATAAACACTTGTAAATCCCATAATCCCACACATTTTGACGTTTGAGGAAAAAGTCATGGCAGTCTCTAGTAATTACAAAGCTATACTTAACCCATGAGACAAGGCTCCTGCAGTTGTTATCACTTATAGTATCTGACAATGGTTTGATTCTTTTCATTACCACAAGGTAAAGTCCACTGGCACCCTTCAATGCCACTGGTTCCCAGAACAGCAAACAAACACCTTCTAAGGGATCATTCGTGCAACTACTTACGAAAGAAAGAGTAAAGCTAACAACTCAAAATGACAAAGTAGAGGGCTAGGAAGTTGTTCAAATAGAGTTCAGGGTTCTAAAGTTCTAAATTCAAGAGTGGCCAAAAGTACTTATTTGGTGCCTACTATGTATCTGTTGAGAGTATACAGAAGCAATTCTGAAGTTTCCGTAAAAAAACACTGAAAATAAGAAATTATCTATCTATCTATCTATCAATCAACTATAAAAGATCGATCAAAAGTAAAGTGATGGTAACAGAACATAGAAAAAAGAGGTGTTAGAGATACAAAAAACGGTAGACTCCTTCTATTCACACAAAACCTGGAAGAAAAGAGACTAGCACCAAATACTAGCTAGATCTGTTTATCTCAGTAAGCAGGTAGAGTTTATTGTGGGGCTAGACTAATATGATAACTTTATCTAAGAGCTTTACATATTTGCATCACACCATTAACTCCCTTTGGTATAACTGCACACTTGCCAAGCAAAATTAGGATTAGAATTTTGTTTCCTTTTTTTTTCTTTCTTGCCAGACAACATAAAAATATGAATTCCTTGGTAGTTCTGGATCTCAATGTAATATAAATCCACTTTCCATTTAACTCATCAGTCACTTGTAAACTTACATGGTTAAATCTATCTCTACACTAACTTCAAGTTTCTGAAACTGCAAATATGAGGATCAGACCATAGATGATAAGGAATTCACCAAGATAAGTGCCACAGTGAGATACCTCAGATGTCAAACAGCTAATCAACTTACCCAGAAAACGCTGATATCACTGTCTGTCATATTTCACACTGCAATATAACTTCCCTTGTGCTACCCTCTTTAGGTAATAGGACAGATAAAACAGATACAAGATTTGATATTAAAAGATATGTTCTCTATTTGGAAAGAAAAGTTTAATGGAGACTTGGGAGGAGTTTGAAAACAAAATAGGCAAAAGAAAGCTCTAGAGGAGTAATAAACTGACGCTGAGGATATACAGCCACTTTTCACCTAGAGGACCTAAATTCTTACCAATTCCGGCTGAGAATCCAAGATTGATGCCTCACAGAAGGCCACTCAAGAAGGGCAAAGGAACCAGTATAGATTTTGGTATTTACAACTGGCTAAAGTAACGTTAGGGATGGAAGAGGCCTCAAACACATGACCAAATTCTTCTTCTTCTTCTTTTTTGCCATGGCATGTGGCATGTGAGATCTTAATTCCCTGACCAGGGACCAAACCCACGCCCCCTTCAGTAGAAGCACAGAGTCTTAACTACTGGACCGCCAGGGAAGTCCCGACATGACCAGATTCTTCCCAAAGAATCTGAATTTTTAAGCTGTATGGGGTGGGGCTCTGGAGAGCTAGGCTGAAAACCTCTGAATGTCAGAAGTAAATCTCCCACAATTTTTCAGGACTGAGGAGACAAAGAGCTGCCACATTTTCAACTGAGTGCCCAGGAGGGCCACATCCTAGGAAAAGAAGCAACCAAGAGGTAAAATAAACTTATCAAAACTGCAACCCAGCACTAACTCAGCTTGGCTGAGATGATCCTATCTACTTTAAAGAGAAAAAAAGAGAACTCTTCCTGGTGAAAGATGATATCAGCTTGAACCTCTATGGTGCTTTTATCATGAAAACAAGCACATAATCAAAACTTAGTAAACAGGGCTTCCCTGGTGGCACAGTGGTTAAGAATCTGCCTGCCAATGCAAGGGAGACGGGTTCGAGCTATGGCCCAGGAAGATCCCACATGCCGCAGAGCAACTAAGCCCGCGAGCCACAACTACTGAGCTGGCACTCAACAACTACTGAAGCCCACATGTCTAGAGCCCACGCTCCGCAACAAGAGAAGCCACCACAGTGAGAAGCCCGCACACCACAACGAAGAGTAGCCCCCACTTGCCGCAACTAGAAAAAGCCTGTGCACAGCAATGAAGACCCAACACAGCCAAAAATTAATTAATTAATTTTTAAAAAAAGAAAAGGAAACAAAGGTGGATCTTTTAAAAAATACAACAACACTTAGTAAACATACAAAGTGTTAGTACCACTGACCAATATCAAGAGAAAACAAAATAGAAGAATAGACAAAGTAGAAAAAAGAATGAAAAAGTTTAACAGCAATTTGGAATCAACCAAAAGGAATCAAATAAGCATTTATAACAGAATACCTGAAATTAAGAACTCAATTGGATGGGTAAAACAACAGATTGGGCTAAGGGAAAGATCAATAAAAATAAGCAAATTGAAGAACAGAGGTTTAAAAAAAAGACTAATGATAATTTTAAAAAGGATTAGAAAATATCATAGCCAAGAGGAGTCTAAAAAGACATGATGACTAAATATAACATTGTATCTTGGACAGGATCTTAGAACTGAAAAAAGACATTAGGTTAAAAACTGAGTTAATTTGAATAAAGTGCAGACTTTAGTTAATAATAATGTATCAACCTCCATTCATTAATTGTGACAATGTACCAAACTAATGAAAGATGTTAATTGGGAAAACTGGCTGTGAAATATAGGGAACACTCTGTACCATCTTTGCAACCTTTTTGTAAATCTAAAACTATTGTAAAATAAAAAGTTTATCAAAGAAAACAAAAAGTTATCCCATTGTATTTCAGTTAATCTCCTGTTTCACCACAACAATTTTCCTATAACTTATGTTTCTCTTTTGACCATTATTTAGTCTTATTTTATGTTTTATTTCCTGATGATGCAGTTTACATAGTTCTTTTCATATATCTTTTCATATAAGCTTATCTCTTTTAAAAAAAAGGATTAGAGAGAATTCCCTAGCAGTCTAGTGATTAGGACTCCAGCTTTCACTCATGGGGCCCAGGTTTGATCCCTGGTAGGGGAACTAAGATCTCACAGGCACCAATAAAAAAAAGGATTGGAGCATAAGGGACCTATGAGATTTACTCAAGAGGTTTAACATGCGTATAACAGGAGTCTCAAAACAAGAGAAGAGAATAGGAATAACACAATAATTGAAGGAATAGGGCGGAAGATATTCCCAACTGATGAGTTATAGATTCAAGAAGTCCCAAACCATAAGGAAGCTAAATTTAAAGAAAAGCACACTCAAGGATATCATAGCCAAATTCTAAGATCAGAGGTAGAGAACAATCTTAAAAGCAGTTTAAGAAACAGGCACAGTAACTTCAAAGCAGCAACACTGCTGACTCTCAACAGTTGAAGAGAATCAACTGAAAAATCCATGTTTTGGGGTGAGAAGCACTCAATAATTTAAAGATGCCAGTTCTCTCCTGTTATGAGTTAAATGTGTCCCCCACTCCAAAAAATTATATATATATATATATATATATATATACACACACACACACACACATATATGTACACACATGCACATATATATATATACATACACACACATACATATATATATCTCCTTACCCCTAGTACCTCAGAATGTGACCTTATTTAGAAATGGGGTCACTGCAGATATAAGTTAAGATGAAGTCACACTGTAGTAGGGTAGTCCCCAATCTAATATGACTGGTGTCCTTATAAGAAGATGATCATGCAAAAACACAGAGACACACAGGGAGAATACCATGTGATGATAAAATTACGCTGCTGTAAGCCAAGGAATGCCAAAGACTGCCTGCAAACCGCCAGAAGCTAGGAAGGATTCCCCTACAGGTTACAGAGGCAGCATGGCCTTGCCAACACCTTGATTTCAGACTTCTAGTCCCCAGAACTGTGAGACAATACATTTCCATTGTTTTAAGCCACCCAGTTTGTGGTACTTTGTTACAGCAGCCCTATGAAACTAATACGCCCCCAACTTAATATATATAACACATATTTTTGAAAAAGAAAAAATATGCATATGAGGGGAGATTTGTCCATACTAGGTAACAAAACATACAGCTACGTTAATTAAAACATTGTATTACTGAAACAAGGATAGACTGAAGGAATAATAAAACAGAACAGACTCTAGAAATAGGCCCATTATTTATAGGGACTTAATATATGCTAAACAGGGCATTTTGAATATTTGGGGAAAGATGGAAATTCAACAAATGATTTGGGACAACTGGCTTACCAATCTAGGGAAAAAAATAAATGTACCACTGCTACCTTATAAAAATAAACTATAATTGCAATAGACATTAGGAATAAATCTATAAAACAACCAGAAAGATATCAGAAGAATATTTTTATAATCTTGCATGAGAAGGTCCTTAAAAATATATAAAACCTGGAGGTTACATAGGAAAAAGCTCTCAGATTTGACTATACAAATATACAAGGCAATCAACAAAATTAAAAGAGAAAAGTCATACTGGGCGTAAATATTTACAACTAATAAAACAGAAGAGATCATTAGTTATATAGAGTTCCTACAAGTCAGTTAGAAAAACATAATGCAATATAAATATGGGCAAACGATATGAACAGGAAATTTACAAAAGAAACACCAATGACCAGCATATAACAAAATTTTCAACCTCACTTTTAATCATGGAAATGCAAAGTAAAATATGTTTCAAACATCAAATTGGCAAAAATGTTAAAAGCATATAATATCCAGTGCTGTTTAAGCATGTGGGGAAATAGGTGTTAAGCCAAAATAGCCTTTGTAAGGGGAGGAGATCTTTCCCGGAAAGGACACTTATTTATATGTATTAAAGTCACATTACAATCATACCAGGTTCATAATAATTTATTCTTATTTAAATTATATATATTAATAATAATTATGTTATCTGCAAAAATTAACTCACAGCACCTTATATTTCCCCAATTACTACAGTCATTATACTTCAATGTTCTACTTCCAATGTCTTGTCTTCCTTCCTTAGACTGTAAGTTTCTTGAGGACAGTTATACTAACTTACATACTCTTTTGTCCTCAGGGCCACACACAGAACCTGGCATATATTACATAACTAATACGTATTTCTTGAACTACTGAATGTATAAAGTTTTCTCTTGATTCCCAATCAAGTGGTCTTTGTACTACAGCGTGCTGATAGTTACCTGCTATCTTAAAGAAGTGGGATTCAAGACCATTTTTTTCTATGTCTCAACATTGTATAAAAGTATCCAGATTGCCTCACGATATTGCTATAAAGTTCAGAACTGGGTAGGCTTTAGGATCCTGAAATATCATTTAATTGGTCCCCCTTCCTCTATGTAGACCTATCTCCAGCTAAACCACTATTAGTTACATTTTTCGATTCAAGATTTTTGAATGTCTTCTAACTGCAAAGCAAAGTTAGAGTTAATGTTTCCTGTCGTCAGCTCTTACAGTTCTGGGCGAGGACTATGACCAGTTCTTTGCGTTTTTTTTTTAATCCCCATGTACTTAGTAGAGTGCCCCTCACACAGTAGCTGTTTTAATGTGTACTCGCTGATGAATAGCCTATAAACTGATATTTACTCCTTTATCAGTTTAGGTTCTGGAAGCCTGCCTATCAGAATTCTAAACTGTATTTCTGCTGTTGTTGCTGAATCTGTGGCTTCTGGATCTGAGTTGCCAGAGAGAACCCATGAATACCCCCCAAAATGTGATTCTAGACCCTGTCTTTCTTACTTCCTGGTATACTGGTGACCTGGCATCTGTTATTAAAAACGCCCTGTGGTTACTATGCTCTCAACTCATAACCACCCCCGCAATCAGTCAGGCAAAGATGGGTGACTGTGCTTGCTAATCCTTGCCAATGCTTCAGACCATCCAACTGTGAATTCTGTGCTTTTTCAAGGCTGACTCTGATGCTGTTAGAGCAGTAAAGACAAGAAGATGAACACAAGGACCAGATGCTAGAGGCTCCTGCTTTCCAAACCTCACAACTGATGTCATAATGTCAGAGTAGTTGAGCTAGAAAGAGGCTCAGGAAATATTAAGGTTAATTTCCTTAGTTTCTCCAAGATGTGCAATTCAAGGCAACAGTCACAAGAGACTTGCTTATGTCACACAGTTAGCCACTAGCGGGCTAGGACTACAGACTGTACCCTATTCTTGAGTTCAATATTATTTCTCTCCACTTAAAAATAATCCAGGGCTTCCCTGGTGGCGAAATTTAAAATTAAATTTTAAAAAAATGCTTAAAAAAATATGTCAAATAATGTCACTTCTCTCCTCAAAATCCTCCTGTGAAAATTGGTAAATTGTATGTAAATTATACCTCAGTAGAGCTGACGAAACAATAACAACTACAACCACCTCCCTATGGCTTCCCTTCTCACTCAGAGTAAAAGCCAATCTCCTCCAAGTGGCCTGCACAGCCCTGTGTGATCTGGACCTCTCTTACCTCTGTCATCTCAACCTCTACTATGCTATGTCTTCACTCCTCTGTCCACAATGGCCTCTTTGATGCTCTCCACACAGGCTAAGGACATTTGCACCTCAGGGCCTTTGCATTTGCTGTTTCCTCTCTCTGGGAACTTCTCCCCTCCCGGATATCTGCAAGGCTCACATCCTCATTTTCTTCAAGTCTTTATTCAATGTCACACTGTTAGAGAAGCCTTCCCTGACCCCATATATGAAAAAGCAGCTGTTCCAGGCCCTCCCTAACATCACTACTATAGTGCAGTTGCCTCCACCAGCCACCATCTGACACACTGTATATTGTTTATTGTCTGTGTGCTCATCCTAGACTGTCAGTTCCATGTAGGCAGGGACTTTGCTTTACTCACTGGAGGTATCACCAGTGCCTCAAACATTACCTGCCTTTTGCCTTTAACTAATATTTACTCAATGAATGAAAAAAAAAATCTTTCCTCCCTCTGGGCACAGAGATATTTCAGGAAAGAAAAAATAAAGCCTAGTTGATACACTTGTATGTTTTATGTGTACAAATTTGCCAAACAGGCTCAAGAAAATATGCTATCTGGAGTTAAGTGTGAGATGGGAGATTCTGTTGTTTCCTCAGTCTCAATTCTCACAATGCTCTCATAAATGAGCATTTTGCCAGGGTAAGAGTTATCTTAATGTTTAAAGAATATATTTGGGTACATTTATACATACATTACTGCATGGTTATATACACATAACATGTACATATAAATTATAAGCAATATAAGAGAATTTCAAGGGCTATTTAACTACATGTGATTTTTCAAACTGCAGATGTTAACTTTAGAAATTAAACCCAGCAAGGTAAATACAAAAGGCTTGAAAAGTTTTGCTCACCAAAGACATGTAATCAGGGGCCAATGGTCAGGTCCTCCTTCTTAATTCCATCTTATCCAATCAAGTAGAGACTTAAGAAAACAGAGCTGCAAAAGAAAAGGGGCCCTCAGAAATCAGGATTGCTTTATGGAACCCCTATCTAACCACCTGGATGTAACCCAAACCCTCCCTAAAAATAAGGTCAGAATGAGTCTAGGAACAAACTTCTTCCCTGCAGAGTACAAAGGGAAAGGCCACTGACATTGCTGTCTGGGGCTCTGACACTGTCACTATATTCTCAGCATTGTCTAGGGGCATGGCTCCAATCTTGCGATCCAGACACAGGGTTAACTCCAAAGCTCTGGCCCTCTCAAGATGGGTGATATCTACGACATCAGTCCTCTCCCATTTATTAATAAAAATAGTAACATTTGCAAAGCATTTTAAGTTGTTGAAATCTCATTCACAAATGCCATCTCAATGAACAACAATCAACAGCTCTTCAGTGCGCACAGAAAGTAGGGAATCATTCCCACAGCTCTTTACAGAAGAGGCTTCAGGAATTTACCAAAACAAAACAAACAAAAAACTACCTCTAGGCGAGGTGTATTTCACATAAAAGAGCAGGATGTCCGGAGCCCTAAATTCTAGGGCCACTAAGTTCCTAGATCAGTTTTCCTGAAATTTCCTACCAAAGTCCAGGATGTCCGCCCCTCCCGTCCGGGTATTTATCTGCCCGATCGATTCCATTACTGCCAAAGCCCCCAAAGCCCCCAGCTCTGTCCTCGAGATTTCCCACCCCCCAGCCCCCCACCCAGAAGTGAGAGCCCAAATTCTTGGCCCTTAAGGCGGGAAGGCACAGCTAGGGCTCTGCCTCCCTCTATCCCAGAGGCAGCCCTAGACCCGCATAACCCCGATTCGGAGTACAGGTCACTACTCCGCACTCCACTCCAACGAAAACCAAACACCAACCCCGATGCCCTAATCTCCGCCTTTCGCCCGCCCCCGCCCCCCAAACCAAGCCCGACCAAAGCATTCTCTCAGGCCCCTCCAGCCCCGCCTCATCCCTGGGGTGGGGACGTTATTCCGAAGTGGAGTCCTCCCTAACTCCCACCCGCGTGCACAAGTCGGGTTAAAAACGAGCTCACCAGCTCCACCGAAAAATAAAGGACTCTGTCGGAACCCGCAAGCCAACAAATGCGCATGCGCCCTCAGCCGCCTAGAACTACATTTCCCAGCAGCCTCCGCAAATGCAGGGCGTCTGCGCGCAGTGTCGCTTATGGGGCTCGGGAGTTGCCCTTCCACATCCTTGCAAGTTGCGAATGTGCGTTGCTCCTTCGTTATTTAAATGGAAAAAAGGGGAAAAAAAGCTTTCCCTTTCGCTAAAGAAAAAAAAAAAAGGAGTCTAAAGGGATGCAAGTTTTTCGTTAACAAACTTTTTCCCTCTTAAACAAAAGTAACGCCTATTCATTATATCAATAGATTATTTATAAATAACCGTTTATTCAACAGGTAGGCAAAAAAGGACAGGGAAAAAAAAAAAAAACCAACCCACCCAAACTAGATGGAATTCCATAACAGAGAGATAATCACTATTAACCCTGTGGTGCATATATATCATTCTAAAAATAAATCTCTCTGACAACCTCATTCTTCCTTATGGAGAGAGAGACAGGGATTGATTACAACCAAGAATGAGGCCATTTGTTTATTTTTGGTTTTATTTCCATTTCTCTAGGAGGTGGGCTAATGAAACTTAAAAGCGTTTGCACAGCAAAGGAAACCATAAACAAGACAAAAAGACAACTCTCAGAATGGGAGAAAATATTTGCAAATGAAGCAACTGAAAAAGGATTAATTTCCAAAATTTACAAGTAGCTCATGCAGCTCAATATCAAAAAAAACCCAACCCAATCCAAAAATGGGCAGAAGTCATAAATAGACATTTCTCCAAAGAAGATATACAGATTGCCAACAAACACATGAAAGGATGCTCAGCATCACTAATCATTAGAGAAATGCAAATCAAAACTACAAGGAGGTATCACCTCACACCAGTCAGAATGGCCATCATCAGAAAATCTACAAACAATAAATGCTGGAGAGGGTGTGGAGAAAAGGGAACCCTCTGGCACTGTTGGTGGGAATGCAAATTGATACAGCTACTATAGAGAACAGTATGGAGGTTCCTTAAAAAACTAAAAATAAAACTACCATATGACCCAGCAGTCCTACTACTAGGCATATTCCCTGAGAAAACCATAATTCAAAAAGAGTCATATACCACAATGTTCACTGCAGCTCTATTTACAATAGCCAGGACATGGAAGCAACCTAAGTGTCCATAGACAGATGAATGGATAAAGAAGATGTGGCACGTATATACAATGGAATATTACTCAGCCATAAAAAGAAATGAAATTGAATTATTTGTAGTGAGGTGGATGGACCTAGAGTTTGTCATACAGAGTGAAGTAAGTCAGAAAGAGAAAAACAAATACCATATGCTAACGCATATATGTGGAATCTAAGAGAAAAAAAAAGGTTCTGATGAACCTAGGGGCAGGACAGGAATAAAGACGCAGAAGTAGAGAATGGACTTGAGGACACAGGGAGGAGGAAGGGTAAGCTGGGAGGAAGGGAGAGAGTAGCATTGACATATATACATTATCAAATGTAAAACAGATAGCTAGTGGGAAGCAACTGCATCTCACAGGGAGATCAGCTCGGTGCTTTGTGACCACCTAGAAGGGTAGGAGAGGGAGAGTGGGAGGGAGATGCAAGAGGGAGGGTATAAGGGGATATATGTATACATATAGCTGATTCACTTTGTTATATACCAGAAACTAACACAACATTGTAAAGCAATTATACTCCAATAAAAATTTTTTTAAAAAAAAGAATGAGGGACTTCCCTGGTGGCACAGTGGTTAAGAATCCACCTGCCAACGCAGGGGACACAGGTTAGAGCCCTGGTCTGGGAAGAACCCACATGCCATGGAGCAACTAAGCCCATGTGCCACAACTACTGAGTCTGTGCTCTACAGCCCGTGAGCCACAACTACTGAGTCCACGTGCCACAACTACTGAAGCCCATGCGCCTAGAGCCCATGCTCCACAAGAGAAGCCCCCACAATGAGAAGCCCACGCACCACAACGAAGAGTAGCCCCTGCTCTCTGAAACTAGAGAAAGCTCGTGTGCGCAACGAAGACCCAACGCAGCCATAAAGAAAGAAAGAAAGAAAGAAAGAAAGAAAGAAAGAAAGAAAGAAAGAAAGAAAGAAAGACACCCTCGTTTAAAAAAAAAAAAAAGAATGAGGCCACATTTTGTGAAAAAAATTTTTTCTAGCTTTTTTTGTCTTTCTGTTAGGTTATGTTCACTTTAACGCTACTGAAACTGCACTCCTTGCACTCCTTCTCCTTCTGGACTCAAGTCCAGCCAAACCTCAGATTGTGACTTGAACCCACTGATCCCTATACTTAGGAGGGGACTCGAACCCACTGTCTTTTAATTAAAACCACTCACCTGGTGTCAGAATTTACTGAAGCTCAGATTCTTTTGTCTCAATGCAGAAAGAATTCAGCGAGAGACAGGCAAAGAGTGAGTTTATTAGCATAGTATGCTTGTGAGAGACAATCGGCCTGTTGAGAGGGCTCTGCTCTGAGAACAAAAAAGGCTACATTTTTATAATCAGAGAAAAGGTGGGGAGGAGAGAGGACCACCTTCTTCCGCATTTTTGGGTAGACATCAAGGCTTACATCATTAGTTCCTCCTTTGACCCTATATGGTCTAACCAGGACTGTCATAGTGCTATTTAAATCATATGTATATTAGCAAAAGTGTGGTAACATATACTAAAATATGGTAATTCATCTCAAGTTTCAGTATAATGTCCCCTTTCACCTACATTCCTGTCGTGGCTACATGCAGAAATGATACTCTTCAAGGACCATTAACTCCCTGACTTCATGTAACAAGATGTAGACCCGTATCTACTGTCTTACGTTTTAATTATCAGGACTTGTGGCTTGAGTGTGCCTGGCGCTTGAATGCACCTGGTCTTCCTTCAAGGTAGATTGTTGCTAGTTTACTGGATTTTTCCTTGAGAGGTCATTAGCTTACAACAGTCTCCCAAACTCCCTTAAAATTCCCTTTCTATCTTTAATCCCCTAGTGGGTTTTTTTAAACTAACTATTTAATTATCCTACTCTATCCCTATCACTACCAAAAATAGTACTCTTTGGTGAATCCTCGTACATTAATTTGTGCCCTCCTCCACATCTATTTTTGAGAATAAGTCCAATAAATGGATTTAATTAAAAAGGAATGCACATACTTAACTTTTTCCTATACAAAGAATATATATAGACTGTAGAAAATAGAGATAAGAAAAAAGAACAAAATTAAAATCAGATAAAATCCCACTCTAAGATACCCACTATTATATTTTTACATATATAGGCTATTTCTATGCATATATGTGCAAATTATATACAATTACATATGCTTAAATATGCATTATATATGCTTTTAAAATTAAAAATAGAGCAATGTGATATATTGAAAAGTGCTTTTTAAATTTCGTTTTTTGGTAAATATTCCTTCATGTCTTTAAATATTATTCTACAGTATTATTTTAATGGTAATGATACTGACCCAAGTTCTTGGATTCTTTATTCAATAGAAATTGGTAAGAGGCCAGACGAGAAATTCAGGCAAGGCTTTATTGGAACTCGTGCTGCAGCACTAGGGAGTGAAAACAAGTAACACGTGCCCTTGCTTTCTCCCCGAGGAGGGGCAAGCTGGTTCCTTAAATAGGGTGAGAGTAGGGTGTGATATGTGGGTCGGGCTGCAGGGATGACTTAGGTGGTCTGCCCACTCCCTTGGTGGTGCTATATGCAGGGATCATGCACAGTATTCTGAATTTGCTCCAGGCACCTCAGAAGTGGCAATTGGGTTTTGGCCTTTTTGTATCTTATTGTTCATAATTTGCCCCAACTAGCATGCATGCAGTTATTTTTAGCCCCTTATAGTTTCTTGCAAGCACTCCAGTAAAGGGTCCCAGGTCCAGCCTATCTCAGTAACATAGTTTTCCATCAAACTGAGTCTAAATAAAATACTTGAATAGTGTCGACCAAAAAATAATGCAGGAGTCTGCAAATAAGAAGAGTTTATTTGGGGTCTTAAGAATTGCAGTTCAGGAGACACAGATTCAGGTGACCCTGAAACAGTATTCCAGGGAAGAGAGTCAGATAAAGACTCTCTGATAAAGATATCTTAAAGATAAAGATAAAAAGCCATGAGGTTGTTAAAAGTTGCCTGGCAAGAACTGTGATTGACTCTGATGTGAGTCTTCCTTTGTCCTTAAGAAATCACGAGTCATTTTAGGGTAGGTATCTTGAGTTTCTAGCAGATGTTCTGGATGACTTCATCAGGACAATAAGTGGTCAAAGGTCATATTCCATCCAGGCTGAGATGTGCCTGTTACACTTCCTTAATGGCCTCCTGGCTCCATTTTAGAGAGCCCTCTTAGCAATACTGACTCCATTTTTATTTTCCTTCCACAATAGTTAGCATATTATTTCCAATTTTTGCTATCATAGACAAATGTGAAATAAATACACTTATAGCCAGATCTTTATCCACACCCTTATTTGGTTAGGACACAATCACAGAGGACTAAATGAATTTTAGATATTGTCTAATTATCTTTCTAAAAGACTGGGATGATTCATACTCTTACCAGCAGTACATGTCTTAGTCCATTTGGGCTGCTAGAAGAGAACACATACCATGGACTGGATGGTTCATAAACAATAGAAATTTCTCACAGTTCTGGAGGCTGGGAAGTCCAAGACCAAGGCTCTGGTGGATTTACAACTCTAATGAGGTTTGCTGGTTCATAGACAGCTATCTTATCCTGAGACCTCACTTGGTGGAAGGGGCAAGAGAGCTCTCTGAGGTCTCTTTTATAAGGACACTAATCCCATTTATTAGGGCTCCAGTCTCAAGACCTAATTACCCCCAAGGGCCCCACCTCCAAATACCTTTACATTGAGGATTATGTTTCAACATATGAATTTTGGGAGGACACAAATATTCAGTCTCTGGAAGCATAGAAATGCCTATTGGTGCTAATCTTTGGTGTGTCTCACTTTTCCCTTTTTGCATTTTTAAGGTATTCTTACACCTTTGCTACAACTTCCCTGTATTGAAGTCCCTCTATTGAACCATCTAGCATAGGTTCTATTTTCCTGACTGGAACCTAACTCATACATCAATTTTTAAAATTATTTTTGCCTATTTGATTTTTTTTTCATTTTTATTTATGTTTCTTTGACTACTAGTAAAAGTAGGTATCATTCATATGTTTCTTTGGACAATTACCTGTTTTATCATTTGAAAGTTTTTATTTCAGATAGGTTATCTTTATCTGTTTTATTTATAGAAACTTTTGCTATATTCTGACTATTAATACCTTTCCTTTGTATGCATTGCAAATATTTCCTCTCAAGTCTGTCTCTCGTTTTTCTGACTTTGAATACAGTATTTTGGTTTATTTGTTCAAATCTACCAATCCCACTTTTGTGGCTTTGGATTTGAAATGCCAAATATATATCCCTGTAAATAAATAAATATATATTGTTGACCCTTGAACAACGTGGGGGTTAGGGGCACTGACTCTCCACGCAGTCAAAAATCTGAGTATAACTTATGATTGGGGCTTCCCTGGTGGTGCAGTGGTTAAGAATCCACCTGCCAATGCATGGGACACGGGTTCGAGCCCTGGCCCCGGAAGATCCCACATGCCGTGGAGCAACTAAACCCATGCACCACAACTACTGAGCCTGCACGTTAGAGCTCGTGTGCTACAACTACTGAGCCCGCATGCTACAACTACTGAAACCCGTGCACCTAGAGCCCGTGCTCCCCAACAAGAGAAGCCACTGCAATGAGGAGCCCGCGCACCACAACGAAGAGTAGCTCCTGCTTGCCGCAACCAGAGAAAGCCCGCGTGCAGCAACAAAGACCCAACGCAGCCAAATAAATAAATAAATAAATAAATATATTTTTTAAAAAAACAAAACTTATAATCAGCCCTCTGTATACAAGGTTGCGGTTCCTCCATATCTGCGGGTTTGCATCCACAGATTTAACAACCACATAACATGTACTATTTACTATTGAAAAAAAAACCACATATAAGTGGACCCATGCAGTTCAAATCTGCATTGTTCAAGCATCAGCTGTTATATATGTAATACATATATATGTGTATATATATGTGTTATATATGTAATACATATATATGTGTATATATATATGTATTATATATACATATATAATTTTTGGACTCTCCCTTTTTTACTACTGAGCTACTCCTGTGCCAGTACTGTACTACTTTAATTATTATTGTTTTCTACATAAATTTATCAGGTAGAGAAATTCCTCTGTGAGTGTTCTTTACAAAAAATTTAGGGCTATGTTTTGAATTTTAAATTTCAGATGAAGTTGAAAATACTTGTGACCATTCCATTCTTAAAAAACCTCTTAGGGGAATGGGGTCAGAGGTAAGAATTCCACTACCATCCATGATGGAATAAAAGAAATTAGATTTACCCTCTTACCTTAAACAGCTAGAAAACTGGACAAAACATATAAAACAATGGTTTTCAGACACTTAATAACAGCACAGAACTGTGATACTTAAGAAAAATGAATCCGGTGAGCTCTATGATTGCCCCAGTCTGCATCCCGGAGGAAGTCTCCAGGATAAATTCTCAGGGAGGAATACCTCAAAGAGAGGCCAGGGGTTCACTAACTTGAGGAGAAGAAGATCAGACAACAGGGAGGCCAAGGAGTTTAAAATATTCAAACCAGATTACTTAAGAGGAGTGAGCTGCACAGAAATATATAAAAATAACATATGAACAAGTAGGGTTTACTTCAGGAATGTAAGGTTGGATTAAAGTTTAAAAGTCAGGAAATAAAACTATTAACAGAACAAAAAGGAAAAACCATATGCTCATCTCTATAGATGTAGAAAAAAGCATTTGATAGAATTCAGTACCCATTCAGGATAAAGGGAAAAAAAAACAACTCTTAGACTAGGAATGAAAAGGACTTTTTCAAATTAATAAGGGACATCTACAAAAAACTTACAGCTAACATTATCTTTTATGGTGAAAACTTAATGCTTTCTTCCTAAGACTGAGAAAAAAGCAATGAAGTCCACTCTTTTCACATTTATTTAATGTTGTGTTAGAGGTAATAGCCAGTGTGCTAGGACAAGAATAAAAACTTTTTAAAGGCATACACAAATTAGAAAGGAGAAAATAAAACTAGTTTTTATTTGCACATAGAAAATTTACACAGACAAAATCCTAAGAAATCTATTTTAAAAACTACTAAATCCAGTAAATAATTAAACAAGGTAACAGAATAAAAGTAATACAGTAAATAATTATACTTATATTGTGCGGGCCAAAAAGTGCCTTCGGTTTTTAAGTAAAAATAAAAGACACATTTTTCATTTTCACCAAGAACTTTATTGAACAATGTATTCACCCTTTTGTTCACTACCTTCTGCCATTTTTCAGGCAACTTCATAATTCTATCTTCCCAAAACTTTTTATCTTTTTGAGCAAAGAACTGTTCCAGGTGCCTTTTAAAGTCTTCCAGGGAATTGAACTTTTATCCATTAAGAGAATTTTGTAAATACCAAAATCAATGGAAATCTGAAGGTGCAGTGTCTGGTGAATACGGCGGATGAATCAGAACTTCCCAGCCAAGCTGTAACAGTTTCTGCCTGGTCATCAAAAAAACACGGGTCTTGCATTATCCTGATGGAAGATTACAAGTTTTCTGTTGACTAATTCTGGATGTTTTTTGTCGAGTGCTGCTTTCAGTTGGTCTAATTGGGATCAGTACTTGTTGGAATTAATCGTTTAGTCTTCCGGAAGGAGCTCATAATAGATGACTCCCTTCCAATCCCACCATATACACAACATCACCTTCTTTGGATGAAGACCGGCCTTTTGTGGTGGTTCATTTCGCTTGCCCTACAGTTTCTTCCGTTCCACATTGTTGTACAGTATCCACTTTTCATCGCCTGTCCAATTTGTTTTAAAAACAGAACGTTTTCCTTATGTTTCAGTAGAGAATCGCATGGAGAAATATGGTCAAGAAGGTTTTTTTGCTTAACGTATGTGGAACCCAAACATCAAGGCGACTCACATAACCAAGCTGGTGCAAATGATTTTCAACGCTTGATTTGGATATTTTGAGTATGTCAACTGTCTCCCGCGTGGTCTAATGTTGATTGTTCTCAATTCTTGTTTCAATATGATCCTTATCAATTTCAACTTGTCTACCTGACCATGGAGCATCGTGCAGTGAGAAATCTCCAGCACGAAACTTCACAAACCACTTTTGACATGTTCAATCAGTCACAGCACCTTCTCCATACACTGCACAAATCTTTTTGTGCATTTCAATTGCGTTTTTACCTTTCTTGAAATAATAAAGCATAATATGCTGAAAATGTTGCTTTTTTCCTTTCTTCTTCAATATTAAAATGGCTATACAAAAATTCATCAATTTTGATAAGTCTTTCTTTAAATGCACACTGATATGACAGCTGTCACAAATTGTTTTGAATGAAGTTAAAGACAACTAAGTGCTACTAGAGCTATCTTACGAAAAAACCGAATGAACCCTTTGGTCCACCCAATATACGAACAATGAAAAATTTGAATTGAAATGAAAATAAAATAGCATTTACAATAGTACCCTAAACATATGAAATCTTGGGAGAAAATTTAACAAAATATGTGTAAGGCCTGTACATTGAATACTACAAAACACTGCTGAGAGAAATTAAATAAGACTTAAATAAATTGTTATATCATGCCTTGTGGAAAGGAAAATTCAAATTGCTAAGATGTCAATTATTTCCAAATTGATTTATAGGTTCAATCAAATCTCAATCAAATCCTCTCAGTTTCTTTGTAGAAACCGACATGCTGATTCTTAAATGACATGGAAATGTAACGGAACTAGAATAGGCATAATTATTCTAAAAAAAGAAGAAGAAAGTTGATTTCAAGAATTAAAAGAAAATTACAAAATACAATGTGGTAAGCATAGATGTAAATATAAGTGGAAAAAGGAAGAAAGTAAAATATATATATTTGATTTCTGACATAGGTGTCAAGGTAATTCAGCAGAGGATAATCTTTCTGACAAATGGTGCTGATCAGTTGTGTATCCATATACAAAAATATATACCTCAACTTTAATTCACAAATATATTAAAATTAACTGAAAAGAGCTCTTAAACATAAATGTAAGAGCTAAAAATACAAAATCTCTGGAAGAAACCACTGGAAAAAAATCTTTGTGACTTCAATTTAGGCAAAGATTTCTTAAAGAGGACACACAAAAAAACCATTAAAAGGAAAAATTGATAAATTGGACTTAACAAAATTAAAACTGTTCTCCTCTAAAGAAACCACTTAGAAAATGAAAAGACAAATCATAGACTGGGAGAAAGCATTTGCAAAACATATCTTAGAGAGAACTTGAATTCAGAACATAGCACTCCAAAATAAATACTAACAATTTTTTTTAAATGAGCACAAGATTTGGAAATTTTACCATAATAGATAAACAAATTGCCAATAAACACATGTAAAGATGCTCAGCATCATTAGATATTAAGAAAATGCAAATTAAAACCAAAATGAGATACCACTACACACCTAATAGAATGGCTAAAAAAATTTTTTTTCAATTAAGGGACATTTTACAAATTCCTGAAAAGTACCCCTCAAAACAGTCAAGATCATGAAAAACAAGGGGAAAGTAAGAAGTTGTCTGTTGTGTTGATTTTTGTTGTTAACATCTTACATATAATCCTGGGTGTTGGATGGCAAGCCAAGGTTCAACAAAGACCAAAGAGTAAAGTGAAATAGAGTTTACTATTCACAGGTCCTGCAGGCACTCCTCAAAGGGCCACTTGGCAAGGTCAAGGCAGGGAGCAAACTGCAGGAGCTGAAGCATGTGCCTTTATAAAGTTCTGAGAGTGAAGTGCTTTGGGGTTCTCAAGCTAAGGCCAGATCAGTCAATTCAAACCACAAAAGCAGGGTTTTGCTAAGTTTTGGGGAGGGTTTCTTATCTAAAGGAGACACAAGGGGAAAGAGCAGGGAGGCAGGAGAGACAGTTTATCACAAGGGGCATTGGAGGAGTCATATCAGGAACTTAACACTTTCTTGTCACTCTGTGGACTGTTATCTAGGGCATTCACTTGAGGGAGGGGCTAGTGTCAGTTCAAGGCCCTGCTGGCCACTTAGCCACACAAAATGGATGCCAAGGCAACAATATTACGGAGGAGTTTAGCTAAACTTTCAACACTGTCACAGACCAGATAAGACTAAAGAGATATGATAACTAAATGATATGTGATATCCTGGATTGGAATCTGGAACAGAAAAAGGATAGTGAAGTTAAAATAAAACCTGGAATATGGTTAATATTAATGGACATAGGTTGTTTTTTAAGTTTTCACTCATGTACCATAATAATGTAAGATGTGAACATTAGAGGAAACCAGGTGAGGGGCATATGGGAACTCTATTATCTTTGCAACTTTTGTAAATCAAAAATTATTCCCAAACAAAAGTTTTTTAAAAAAATCAATTGAACATGTATACGTGAGTGTACTTCTGGACATTCTCTTCTATCTATTTCATTGATCTAGGTCTATGTTTAGGCCAATACCACACTATCTTTACACTTCCACTTAGGCCAATATTTTGCTGACTTGAAATCAGATAGCATTAAGTCCTCGAACTTTGTTCATTTTCCAAATTATTTTGGCTCTTCTAGGTCTTTACACTTCTATATGTTAGAATCAGCTGATCAATTTCTCCCCCCTGACTCCCACTAAAAAACAAACAAAAACAAACAAAAAACAAAAATCTGTTGGTCTTTTTTTTTTTTAACATCTTTATTGGAGTATAATTGCTTTACAATGGTGTGTTAGTTTCTGCTTTATAACAAAGTGAATCAGCTATACATATACATATATACCCATATCTCTTCCCTCTTGCATCTCCCTCTCTCCCACCCTCCCTATCCCACCCCTCTAGGTGGTCACAAAGCACCGAGCTTATCTCCCTGTGCTATGCGGCTGCTTTCCACTAGCTATCGGTCTTACTTTTTTTTTTCTCTTTTCTAAAAAATATTTATTTATTTATTTTTATTTTTGGCTGTGTTGGGTCTTCGTTTCTGTGCGAGGGCTTTCTCTAGTTGCAGCAAGTGGGGGCCACTCTTCATCGCGGTGCGCCCTCTCACTATCGCGGCCTCTCTTGTTGCGGAGCACAGGCTCCAGACGCGCAGGCTCAGTAGTTGTGGCTCACGGGCCTAGTTGCTCCACAGCATGTGGGATCTTCCCAGACCAGGGCTCGAACCCGTGTCCCCTGCATTGGCAGGCAGATTCTCAACCACTGCGCCACCAGGGAAGACCCCCGGTTTTACATTTGATAGTGTATATATGTCCATGCCACTCTCTCACTTCGTCCCAGCTTACCCTTCCCCCTCCCCGTGTCCTCAAGTCCATTCTCTAGTAGGTCTGCATCTTTATTCCTGTCCTGCCCCTAAGTTCTTCATGATCTTTTTTTTTTTTTTTTTAGATTCCATATATATGTGTTAACATACAGTATTTGTTTTTCTCTTTCTGACTTACTTCACTCTGTATGACAGACTCTAGGTCCATCCACCTCACTACAAATAACTCAATTTCATTTCTTTTTATGGCTGAGTAATATTCCATTGTATATATGTGCCACATCTTCTTTATCCATTCATCTGTCAATGGACACTTAGGTTGCTTCCATGTCCTGGCTATTGTAAATAGAGCTGCAGTGAACATTGGGGTATATGACTCTTTTTGAATTATGGTTTTCTCAGGGAATATGCCTAGTAGTGGGATTGCTGGGTCGTATGGTAGTTCTATTTTTAGTTTTTTAAGGAACCTCCATACTGTTCTCCATAGTAGCTGTATCAATTTACATTCCCACCAACAGTGCAAGAGGGTTCCCTTTTCTCCACACTCTCTCCAGCATTTATTGTTTGTAGATTTTTTGATGATGGCCATTCTGACTGGTGTGAGATGATATCTCATTGTAGTTTTGATTTGCATTTCTCTAATGATTAATGATGTTGAGCATTCTTTCATGTGTTTTGTTGGTCTTTTAATTGGGATAGGATAGACCAATGTGGAGACAAATGACATCTTAACATTATTGCATATTTCAATCCATGAAGATGAGCAATCTTTCCACTTATTTGGCTTTAAAGTGTCTCTCAACAATATTTTGCAGTTTCCAATGCCTATCTTTGGTTAATTTTCTTAAACTATTTTATGGTTTGTGTGCTACTGTACATGGATTCTTAAATTTATTTTGGTCGTTAATATGTAGAAATACAATCACTTTTTGTATATTGGCCTTTTATCCTGGAACCTTATAAAATTCATTTGTAAGTTTTAGTGAATCTTTGTAGATTCCTTAGGATTTTATATGTATGAAACCATGTTAATTGTTCATAAAGTTTTATTTGTTCTTTCCCTATTTGTATGCCTTTAAAATTTGTCTTCTCTTACTGCACTGGCCAGGACTTCTATTACATTGTTGAATAAGGATGAGAACAGATATTTTTGCTTTGTGTCTGATCTTATGTAGAAAGCAATAACCATAAAACTGGTAGATGTAGAGAAGTTACTACCTATTGCTCGTTTGTTGAAAGTTTTCATCACAAATGGATGTTGAATTTTGCTAAATGCGTTCTTGGTATCTACAGAGATGATACATGAGCCTTTCCCTTCATTATTTTAATATGGTAAATTACATGGAGTGATAATCAGATGTTTAAATAAAAACTTGAATTCCTGAAATAATCTCCAGAAGTTAATCAGGACATATTTCATTTTTCATGTATTGTTGGATTCAGTACACTAATTTTTAAAAGAACTTTTACATCTATAGTCATCAGGGTATTTACTGGCTTATAACTTTCTTTACTTATGATGTCTTCATCTGGTTTCAGTTCAGGGTAATCTGATCCAATATGATGAGTTGGAAAATGTTCATCCTCCTCTACTTTCTGAAAAGTTTCTGTAGGGTTAGCATTATTTATTCCTTAAATACTGATGGAATTTATCAGATTTATCAGAAGCCATCTAGATCTTGAGTTTTCTTTCAGGGAAGATTTTAAATAACACATTTAATTTCTTTTAGTATTATAGGGCTATTTAAGTATTCTATTTCTTCTTTACTCAGCTTTGGTAACATGTATTTCAAGGAAATCTTCCATTTCATCTAAGTCATCAAATTTTTGAAAAAAAGTTATAAGTAACTTACTTATTATCTGTTGATTCTAGGATAGCGGTGTCATCTCCTTTATTTCCTATTCATAATTTTGGTCTTTTCTTTTTCTTTTTTTTAAAAAACACATTAATTAATTAATTAATTAATTAATTAATTTATTTATTTATTTTTGGGCTGTGTTGGGTTTTCATTGCTGGGCGCAGGCTTTCTCTAGTTGCGGCGAGCGGGGGCTACTCTTCATTGCAGTGCATGGGTTTCTCATTGCGGTGGCTTCTTTTGTTGCGGAGCATGGGCTCTAGGCACACGGACTTCAGTAGTTGTGGCACACAGGCTCAGTAGTTGTGGCTTGCGGGCTCTAGAGCACAGGCTCAGTAGTTGTGGTGCACGGGCTTTTTTGCTCCGCGGCAGGTGGGATCTTCCCAGACCACGGCTTGAACCCGTGTTCCTTGCATTGGCAGGTGGATTCTTAACCACTGTACCATCAGGGAAGTCCCGGCCTTCTCTTTTTCTTGATCAGTTTACCCAAAGATTTATCAATTATATTGATCATTTCAATGAACCACCTTTTGTTTTTATTGACTTTTTTCTACTGTTAGTGTACGTTCCAGTTTCCAGTTCAGGAATTGGCAAATAGTTTCTGTAAAGGGCCAGATAGTAGATATTTTAGGTTTTATGGGCCATATATGGTAACTGTTCTGTACTCTTTCTTTTATAGGTGTTTGTTTTACAACCCGCTAAAAATGAAAAATGATTCTAAGTTTAAGGGTTATATGGAAATAGGCCACTAGCCAAATTTGGCCTAGTCTGACCCCAGTTCTAGTTCATTGATTTGTGCTCTTACATTTATTACTTTATTCTCCTACTTATTTGAGTTTCATTTGCTCATATCTAACTTCATAAGGTGGAAGCTTAGATAATTAATTTTAGTCATTTCTTCTTTTCTAATAAAACACTTAAAAGCTATAAATTTCTCTTTAAGCTCTGCTCTAGCGGCATCCCCAATACTTTGATAGATTGTGTTTTCATTTCAGTATTATCTAAATATTTTCTAATTTCTCTTGTGACTCACCCCTACCTACGCTACCAAATAGAAAAGGGGTTTTGAAATTCCATTTTCTTCACCTTCCCAGAAAAAAAAAAAAATCCATGGTTTGACTCCTTTCCATGTTACCTCCCACACACTTGTATAATGCCCCTTTGATCTATTATGCCCCTAAGAATGTCTGAAATAGGGTAGATTCAACTGTGAAGTATTCACCTGTGATTAGAACTTGAAGTTGAAATAAACATAATACCTAAGCATTTGAGTGACCATCAGCATATAAAAGTTTAAATACACATGAGTATCTCAATGAATGGCATTCATGATTAACATTTTAATCATTTAATTTGCAAACCATTTTAAACCATATTATTATTAGGGTAGTTTCCATTTTTAACTCTGCCTGAAAACTTTGAAATATCTAAGAATTTATGTATATTGTAATGTTTCCGAGTCCTTGGGTATGAGTCATGGTTTCTTGTATAATCTCTCAAGTTCCAGTTGTTTAAAACAAGATAGTATCTGACTCATAGTGCCCAATAAATATCTATTAGTAATTGTAATACTAATGAAGTTGAAAGGAAGCAGTATGAAGTGTCCTTTTAAAGAGAATAGAAGAAACTAGGGTCAGACATCAAAAATATTAGAAGGCAAGTAAAAAAGTAAAGGAATTTCATGCCTGTTCAATGTTCATGGCAATACCAGCTACAGGTAGGAAATCATGAAGTAGAAGGCCAAAATGTGAAAATAGAGATATTGAATCTTCTAAGGATCTGAGACTTGAAATGACTATAGAAAGGGTATGAGCTTTTTTCTTGCTGAAGTCAGGCACAGAATTAATGGGTTGACAGTGGGGAGGGATAAGGAAGGGCTAGAAAGACAATGAATTCTAATGACTAAGGCTCTCTGAAAATATTACTTGGTTTCATATGAGGCCTAACAGGTAAGCTGGACCTGAAGGAAATTCTAAAAGATAGGGACTCCATAAATTACTGGTGACTGAACAACTTGCATTATTAAATAGGTTCCAAGATGACAACACTGAAGGGCAAGACACACATGGATATTTTAGTTGCTGATATGTTTGTTTAGAAAATTAATTGCATACATTTATATCCCAGATCTTCAAAAATGACTAATAAAAAAATTCCATGACTGCAATTTACTTCTTTTAGTTTAAAATCATTATTTGAAAGCTTAAATATTTTAAATTTTAAATTAATAATCATGGTTGTTATTCACTAATTTCAATTTTAAGGCATTATTTTTCCTTTAAAAATCTAAGAAAGAAGTATTTGATATAAAAAAAATTTAGGATCAAGTTCAACGCGGTATATCAGCTTCATATATCAGCTTCACCTTCATTCAAGAAAAGTTTTAAAAGGTTTTTAGATATCAATCCCTCTTTTCATAATATTACTTGACAATGAATACTTATATAAGGTTAGGTTATTGTGTTTCTAAAAGGAAAGCATGCCTTGGATAATGACTGGATTTGTAAGAAAAGTTATTTGTGATAATAAAATGACAACTCAACAAAACAAAGAATTTTTTTTCAAATGAACTAGAAAATTATAGTAAAATTTCTAATGTTTAGGCTGGTCATGAGGAAATTTACAGGGCAGCAAAACAGATATCCCTGAACAAATATCTCAAAAAATATATAGTATCTTCCGACAGCTCTTACATGTAAGAACACGGAATCTAGTAATTCCTTTAAAATGCATGTTTCTTGTTAATTAATTCAACATAATGTAGGGAAAGGATATAGGTACCCAGTCCATGGCCTGTTAGGAACGGGGGCCACACAGCAGGAGGTGAGGGGCGGGGGAGTGAGTGAAGCTTCATCTGTATTTACAGCCTCACTCCATCACTTGCATTACTGCCTCAGCTCCGCCTCATGTCAGATCAGCAGTGGCATTAGATTCTCATAGGAGCGTCAACCCTACTGTGAACTGTGCATGCAAGGAATCTAGGTTGTGTGCTCCTTATGAGAATCTAATGCCTGATGATCTGAGGTGGAGCTGAGGCGGTGATGCTAGCACTGGGGAGCAGCTGTAAATACAGATTATCATTAGCAGAGAGGTTTGACTGCACACAGACCATAATAATCCACTGCTTGTAGACTCATATCAAAACCCTATCAGTGAGTGGCAAGTGAAAACAAGCTCAGGACTCCCACTGATTCTGCATTCTGGTGAGCTCTATAATTATTTCATTATATATTACAATGTAATAATAATAGAAATAAAGTGCACAATAAATGTAATGTGCTTGAATAATCCTGAAACCATCCCCCCTGCTCCCGGTCCATGGAAAAATTGTCTTCCACGGAACTGGCCAAAAAAATTGGGGACCCCTGTTTTAGTGTGAAAAAGCAAGGCAGGTGTAAATATCCATATTCACTTCCAACCAACAGATAATTTGGGTTTAAATGCCATTCTTAGATCACTTGCAGAATGATTACATATCATTGTCAGTTTATTGTCATGATAAATCAATTTACTTACTCATTAAAAAAAATGTGTACTTCACAGTGAACAAGTCAATCATGTGTAATTGAGATTTTTCTAGTACACTTAAAAAAACTTTTAGATCTCAACCAAGATGTCCAATATATATGTTGTTTTGGGGAAACATGATTTTTCAAAGTTCTTCTTAGTATGAATCTTCTGATGCTTAATAGTTCTGGAACTATTGTTGAAGCTTCCCATGTTTAGTACATTTATAGAGTTTCTAACCTATATGAATTCTATGAAGTGTAATGAAATTTTGATCACTGAATTAAAGTTTTCTCACTCCATTAAAAGTGTTTCTGTTCAATATGAATTCTCTGATGAACAATGAGAGTAGATTTCCTGCTGAAAGCTTTTCTACAATCACTGCATTCATAGGGTTTTTCTCCAGTATGTATTCTATGATGTACAGTAAGGTGTGACTTCTTGCTAAAGGCTTTTCCACACTCAGTGCATTCATATGGTTTTGTCCCAGTATGGATTCTCTGATGCACAATGAGTTGTGATTTCTGGACAAAAGCTTTTCTGCATTCACTACATTCATAAGGTTTCTCCCCAGTATGAATTCTCTGATGTTCAATGAACTGTGAACTCTGGATGAAGGCTTTCCCACATTCATTGCATTGATATCTTTTGTCCCCAGTGTGAGTTCTCTGATGTACAATGAGATCTGACTTCTGAATGAAGGCTTTTTTACATTCATTACATTCAAAGTGTTTCTCTCCAGTATGAATTCTGTGATGCACACTTAGTTCTGACTTTCTGTTGAAGGCTTTTCCACACTCATTACATCTATGGGGTTTCTCCCCAGTATGAATTCTCTGATGTACAATGAGCTGTGACCGCCAGATAAAGGCTTTTCCACATTCATCACATTCATATGGTTTCTCCCCCATATGAGCTCTTTGATGAACACTGAGAGCTGACTTCTTGATGAAAGCCTTCCCACATTCATTGCATTCATAGGGTTTCTCCCCTGTGTGAATCCTCTGATGAATAATGAGGTTTGACTTCTGGATGAATGCTTTTCCACATTCACTACATTCATAGGGCTTCTCTCCTGTATGAGTTCTCTGATGTACAGTGAGCTGTGACTTCTGAATAAAGGCTTTTTCACAGTCATTACATTTGTATGGTTTTTCCCCGGTATGAATTCTCTGATGTACGATAAGTCCTGACTTTCCACTGAAGGCTTTCCCACACTGAATACATTTATATTTTTCACTTGTTAGAAATTTTGGTTGTGCAGAGAGGTGAGACTTATGTATGAAGGCTCTGATGTGTTCATCAGATGTTCTGTTCAGATGAACTACTTTCCACAGTGCATTATATTCTTGGTCTATCTCCTCAGTCAGTGACTTATTGTTAATAAATGTAACTTGATTCAAAAGCTTGTCTTGGTTTTCCTGGTAATTTATCTCATCTTCAAGTTTCCAGTCTTCAAAAATTGAGCATACTATCATGTTATGGAGTATTACTTCTTCAGAAATGCTCTTCTGTGGAGCTAATTCTTTCATTTTGGGTCTAATTTCAAACTCTAAGAGAAAACCCAAGTGTAAATAATGTTATTTCTCTCTCGAGCTTTGAGGAACACAAAACACAAAAACAAAAAATAAAGGTCTTCATTTTAATGGAAATAGACAGAAATCTGATAATGAGTATGTTCAGCTTTGAAATTTAAGAATATGATATTAAAACCCAAAGACAGAAGAAGGAACAGACATAAAAAGAAGTGAGCAGGAGAGCAATGGAAAAAGCAGAGTTGATGAGCTCAGTGTCATGGTCCCACACAGCCCCACACACTTCTGCCCCATCTCTACTCCATCACAAGGCTCTGTGAGGAACAAAGGCAGACCAAAAAATAACTTCAGGAAGACAGAGGAAGCATGCTAGCAAAGGGGACTGAGAGTGAGTTGATGTGACCAGCAGAAAGATTAAACTCACAGTAAATATAAAAATGTTTTATATGTAACCAGGCAGATTAGAGCACAACTACAGGGAGAGGATGTCAAAGTACATGCATCTTAAAGGGTCAGATGACATTAAAAAGGCACAAGATAAGATAGGCTTTATATAAAGGGGACAGTCCTCAGAAGAATAGGCAGTTTCAAAGGGAGACAAAAAGCAAAAAAGAAGGAAGAAGTACCCTCTGGTAACTGGGTGGTGGCAATGGGGAAAAGAAAAAAAAGAGGAAATTTAGGGTCCTGGAAGACAAAAGAGAACCACAAAACCAGAAAACTCAAAACTCCTCCTTAATCACAGAAAGGAAGGAAGGAAGGGAGGGAGGGAGAGAAGAAGAAAGGACTCTGCTCAAGTCCCTGAACTTAGCTATATTAACAGAAAAGGGATCCATAAAATTAGAAATCTTATAAAAACACTGTGATATGTTAAAATGAAAAGAAAAAGTAAAGTCCATAGAGAACTATTACATAAAATCAGGAAATGAATTTGTGCAGAAATAAACAGAGGAAATTGTCCCCTTCAAAAACTTGCCATGAGGCAATGCTCACGGGACGCTTCCGGTTAGGTATCATGGCCGCGGCCGTTCGAGAGTCACGTGTGAGTGCGGGGAAAAAGCTGAAAAATTCACTAAAGAAGAAGGGGAAGATGAAAATGGTATCCCCGGCTGCAGCATCGGAGCTGGAAGATAAGGACAAAGGTGCTGCCGATAGTGAAGGTTCTGTAGGAAGCTGTGGATCGGAAAAGGATCACTTTTCCTCTGGTGAAGAAGCAATAGAAGCTGACAATGAGGATGAAGCTGAGCCCTGTGGCGATGGCAGTGAAGATGCCGTAGAAGCTAATGTTGGAACTAACGTGGGCTGGGCAGATGCCATGGCTAAAATCCTTAGCAAGAAGACTCCTAAAAGTAAACCCACCATTCTGGTCAAAAACAAAGAGTTGGAAAAGGAAAAAGAGAAGTTGAAGCAAGAGAGACTAGAGAAAAGAAAACAGCTTGATAAGAAGCGGGAATGGGAAATGATGTGCAGAGTAAAGCCAGATGTTGTCAAAGACAAAGAAACAGAGAGAAATCTTCAGAGAATCGCAACGAGGGGTGTGGTGCAATTATTTAATGCTGTTCAAAAGCATCAAAAGAACGTTGATGAAAAGGTTAAAGAAGCTGGAGGATCTATTAGAAAGCGTGCTAAGCTGATATCAACTGTTTCCAAGAAAGATTTCATCAGTGTTCTCAGAGGGATGGATGGAAGCTCAAATGAGAAAAGTTTGACTGGGAAGAACTCGAAAGCCAAACAGACTGAAGCAAAATCAGAAGAGGGCCCAGGATGGACTATCCTACGTGATAATTTCATGATGGGAGCATCCATGAAAGACTGGGACAAAGAAAGTGATGGACCAGATGACAACAGGCCGGGGTCTGGAAGTGACTCTGACACATAAAGCTATATAAGAAACACAGTTTCCATTTTATTTTTCCTAGAAGAATACTCATGCTCTGAAAGTTGGGGAATTATAAAGATACCATTTGTAAGAGAGCCAAAAGACTTTCACTATTATCAACTTCGGTGTTTCTCTTTTTCATGTAATCTTGGTTAAAATGATATTTCAAACCTTGTATAATTTTAAGCATTGTTCTTTAGAATGTTTGTGGAAAGAAATATTTCTACTTGAGATATGCATTTTGCCAAGTTCATTATAGGTTTACCTATTGCTTTTGGATATTGGTGTTTTATTTAAGTATCACTGAGGGTTGTAGAAATGCAATATCAATTCATAATTAAAATGAACTCCTTGAAGTTAAAAAAAAAAAAAATTAAAAAAAAAAAACTTGCCATGAAACAGAAGAAAATTTTGTTTGAACTCCAGGCAGAATTAAATATACTCAAACAAGCATATCAGGACATGGAAAACCACCATGAGTCAGAACTTCAAAAGATAAAAACCAAAATGAACAAAAAACAGGGAGAAATGAAAAAGAATTGATTGAACTCAGGAAAAAAAATGGAAGATTAAATTACAAGATGTGGTCAGGAAGAAAAGAAGGGAAATACAAATTTAATAAGTGGCACTGACTAAAGGAAAGAAAACAACCAAGATAATAAAAATGACATAAAGAATCAGATTAAAATGGTCATAGAGAATGCAGTGGAAAAGGAAGACAGGAAAAGAAGGAATAATATTTCTATTACTGGAGACCCTAAAGAATTTTTTTAAGAAACAAACAAAAGATTATAACTCCAAGACACTTCACACTGAAAGGTGAGAAGAACAGAAGGTAATTAGAAAGAATATGAATATCATTTGGTAAGTTACTTTGAAAGAGAGCATACCTAAGAATGCCTGAGTGCATGAGGAGAGGAGTATAAGCCCACTTTGGGAGAATGGAGTGCTAAAGATATTAGTCAAAGAGATGCTAACTAATTAAGAAGTGTCCTAAATATGTGGGCTAGATAAGATTCAGAGTATAGGTAGGAGGATTACCTATTTCTCTAAAAGTCAACTAAAGGAAAAGGATTATGTGGGTGTTTGATATGTAGCAGTGTCATTTAGGTATTCCACAAACCCATATCAATTATTTTCAGCCATTTGTAAACATCTATGGCCTTCAAGAATAATTTCCTAAAAAATACTTCAAAGACAAACATATCACTAATCAATATGAATCTTCCTTCCCTGCCTCCCATTTGCCAGGTTCTCAACTTACCTGAATAGGCCCAATTTGACATTTCTCCCTCCTCCATCCATGGTTCTCCTTGCTTAAACAAGAAGATTACATCTGAATTCAGAGACTGATACCTTGTTTATGGGAAATAATATAGGACTTGGGTGTTAGTGGATAAACTAACCAACCTAGAACTCACATCCATTACATATGTATCAGAATGGCTAAAATTTAAAAGACGGACATTACTAAAGGTTGATGGAACTCTACTACATTGCTAGTATAATATAAATTGGTATAATCTCTTTGGAAAACTGGTAGTATCTACTAAAGCTAAATATACATATGCCCTATGACCCAGAAATTCCACTCCTCTGTATATACCCAATAGAAATGATATGTTTATTTCTACCAGAAGATATGTATAAAAATGTTAATAAGCACTTTATTCATAATTGCCAAAATGTGAAACAACCCAAATGACCATCAACAGTAGACTGGATAAATTGAAGAATTATTGTATACTCATTAAACAGAATACAATACAACAATAAGGAGCAACAAACTACTGTCACATGCAATAACATGAATGCATTTCACAGATATTATGTTAAATGAAATATGCTAGACAAAAAAAAAACCTTACATACTGTGTGATTACACTTACATGAAGGTCAAGAACAGAATTAATTTATGGTGATAGAACCACAAGTTGTTATCTCTGAGGAGGTAGGTAAATGGTAAGGGGGCGGTTCAAGGGAGCCTGCTGGGGTGCTGGAAATGTTCAGTATCTTGATCTGAGTAGTGGTCAGGTAGGTGTATACATATGAAAAAATGCATCAGCTGTGTAATTAATATTTGAACACTTTATTATATACATTATATCACAATTAATTTATAAAAACCAAGAACTTCGGCCCAGCCCATTGTCTTCAGCCTCTGAAGAATGAGCAGGATGCAGTACCCATTTTCTTTCCATCCAAGTTCACTGGAGAGGTAGAAGCACAGTATTTGGGACTCAAAATTAATATTCTTTTGACCTTTATAGGTTGAAATGAAGCTCTTTAAGCATTCAGAGACCCAGTAGCTTTTAGCAAAATATAAAGGAAAGGCAGTTGATTGGGTACTATGATGCGTTTAATATATCCCCATAAATTCTTTGACATGCTTCCCTTCAGGAAGTAGAGCTTATTCTGCACCCCTTGAGTGTGGGCTGGACTTAGTAACTCACTTCTTTTTTTTTTTTAATTTATTTTTTTAACATCTTTATTGGAGTATAATTGCTTTACAATTTGTGTTAGTTTCTGCTGTATAACAAAGTGAATCAGCTATATGTATACATATATCCCCATATCCCCTCCCTCTTGCGTCTCCCTCCCACTCTCCCTATCCCACCCCTCTAGGTGGTCACAAAGCACCGAGCTGATCTCCCTGTGTGATGCAGTTGCTTCCCACTATCTGTTTTACATTTGGTAGTGTATATATGTCCATGCCACTCTCTCACTTCGTCCCAGCTTACCCTTCCCCCTCCCCGTGTCCTCAAGTCCATTCTCTATGCGTCTTTATTCCTGTCCTGCCCCTAGGTTCATCAGAGCCATTTTTTTTTCTTAGATTCCACATATATGCGTTAGCATAAGGTATTTGTTTTTCTCTTTCTGACTTACTTCACTCAGTATGACAAACTCTAGGTCCATCCACCTCACTACAAATAACTCAATTTCGTTTCTTTTTATGGCTGAGTAATATTCCATTGTATATATGTGCCACATCTTCTTTATCCAATCATCTGTCGATGGACACTTAAGTTGCTTCCACATTCTGGCTATTGTAAAGAGTGCTGCAATGAACATTGTGGTACATGACTCTTTTTGAATTATGGTTTTCTCAGGGTATATGCCCAGTAGTGGGATTGCTGGGTCATATGGTAGTTCTATTTTTAGTTTTTTAAGGAACCTCCATACTGTTCTCCATAGTGGCTGTATCAATTTACATTCCCACCAGCAGTGCAAGAGCGTTCCCTTTTCTCCACACCGTCTCCAGCATTTATTGTTTGTAGATTTTTTGATGATGGCCATTCTGACTGGTGTGAGGTGATACCTCATTGTAGTTCTGATTTGCATTTCTCTAATGATTAGTGATGTTGAGTATCCTTTCATGTGTTTGTTGGCAATCTGTATATCTAGTAACTCACTTCTAATGAACACAAGAAGGTAGAAGTGATCATGTGTGATTTCAGAGACTTGGCCATAAAAGGCACTGTGACTTCCTCCTTGCTCTCACTCTATCTAGGGGAAATTAGTTGCCAGGTCGTGAGAACAGGCCCACATGGCAAGGAATTGAGATCTCCAGCCAATGAACAGCAAGGACCTAAGGCTCCTGTCAACAGCCACGGGAGTGAGTTACCTTAGAAATGGATCCTACAGTCCCAGTCAAGTTTTCAGATGAATGCAGCACCTGCTAACATCTGACTACAACCACATGGGAGACCACAAGCCAGAACCACCCAGCTGAGTTGTTCCATATTCCTGACCTACAGAAATTGTTTGTAAAAAAATGTTTACTTTAAGCCACTATAATAATTGTTATACAACAACAGGTAACTAATATCAGTACCCTCTGAGGGAAGATGTCCTTACCCACTGAAACAAGGTTACTATAGTTCTCCAGCATCACATCCTTGTACAGGTTTCTTTGAGCAGAGTCCAGCTGCTGCCACTCCTCTTGAGTAAAGTCCACAGTCACATCTTTGAATGAAACAAATCCCTGTAACAGAACATTCCTATTAAATCTAAAGTGAAAAACACTGAGTGATGTATAAAAGATGTATGAGAAATTATTGCTGTTTTCGTCATGCAGGGTTCATCACAAAAAGTTAAAGAAAATGTTTACCATGAGGCCAATTTTGGGTTCTACTACGTGGGAGAAGTCAAACTCCTATTAGAAAAACTTTGCCATTAAGAATCATCCATTCTCTCTCCATCAAGCATGTATTAAGAACCTATGTGACCAGCACTATTTGGTGCTCAGGATACAAATATAAATAAAACACAGCAGGTTTACAGACTAGTAGATGGAGGCAAACAAGTAAGTATATAAATGCTATAAGATGTTAAATAGGTTATGACAGAAATAGGAAAGAAAGAGTGATTCTATTTTGGGCTTTGTAAAGTTATACAAAATGAATAATGAAAAATGTAAAAATAAAAAATTTTAAATGTAAGGATAAAATAAAAAGGTTTTGAAACATAAAAAATGAATAGTGTATTCTCTGGTAACCTGTGGAGGAGGGAGAAAGATCATTCCAGATGAAGAGTGGAGTAGGAAAAAGGCATGTGAACATGAAGAACATGGTAAATTCAAGGACCTGTGAGCGCTTCAGTATAATGCTCTCAAACATCATTTATTCATATACAGCCTTCAGAGGTTTTATCATATCTGCATGTTACCTGCGCTATTATTGACTTAATAGTTTTAACCCAACAACTTCTTTACTTAAATAAATGTATTTTAAAAGGAAACCACTAAAGGGAAAACCAGTATCACTTGTCAGAAAACGAAGATAACAACAACAGTAATCTGCAAAGCAAGTATATACTGGCGAAATGCCATGTATGAGATTTGCTTTAAAATGTGCAACTCCAGGGAACAAATAAATAAAAGAAGAGAAAGAGGAAAGATGTCAGATTGGTAAAATATTAATTGTTGAAAATAAATGAGGAAGTACAAGGGGTTTATTATACTGTTCTCTATATTTTTATATATGTTTGAATTTTTCCATTAAAACACTTTAAAAAATTAAATAAAGCAGAAACCATTGTTTTTAAAGTTTAAATTAAAATTAAAAATGTAAGTAATATTTAATCTACTCAATTTTTTAAAACGCATATCTACACATAATGAGAAAAATGAAATAATTTTTGATCAGTTAGTAACAATAAAGTGCTAATGAACTCACTGTTCCTTACTATTCAAACCATGATTAAGTTCTCATGATTAATAGACCTCAATAAGAGCAGTCTATTTTAAAATTTGATCTTAATCAAATCCAACTGAGATACTTCTGAAAGACAGTGTATGAGGAAAGGAGAGGAATCAACTAAAACTCCTTGGTTTTTGGTGTAAGCAACTGCATCCCACTGAAGTCCAGGAGACAAGAAAGATCTGGTCTTGGTGGAGGGAGAGGTGGAATCAAGAATTCTATTTGTTCAACAATAAAAAGACAAATGATTCAATGAAAAAATGGGCAAAGAACATGAATAGACATTTCTGCAAAGAAGATATGCAAACTGACAATAAGCACATGAAAAGATGCTCAACCTCATTAGTCATTAGAGAAACAAATCAAAACCACAATAAGATACCACTTTACCCCCGTAGGATGGTTATCAACAACAAAACAGAAAATACAAGTGTTAGCAATGATGTGAAGAAACTGGAACCCTCATAAATTGCTGTGCAGTTCCTACAAAAGTTAAACATAGAATTACCATATGACCCAGCAATTCCACTCGTAGGTATATACCTAAAAGATTTGAAAACAGGTACTCAAACGGATACTTGTATACAAATGTTCATAGCAGCTTTATTTACAATAAAGCCAAAAGGTACAAACAACCCAAGTGTCCATCAGCAGATGAACGGATAAACAAAATGTGGTATATCCATAGAGTGGAATATTATTCAGCCATAAAAAGGAATGAAGTTCTGATACATGCTACAGCACAGATAAACCTTGAAAACATGCTAAGTGAAATAAGTTAGACACACAAGGACAAATATTGTATGATTCCACTTGCACGAAATACCTCGAATAGGCAAATTTACAGAGTCAGAAAGTAGTTTTAAGTGACCAGGGGCTGTGGGAGGAAGGGAAGAATGGGAGTTATCACTCATTGGGCACAGAGTTTCTGTTTGGGGTGATGAAAAGGTTCTGGAAATAGTGGTGATAGATGCACAAATTGTGAATATAACTAATACAACTGATTGTACACATAAAAATGGTTAAAATGGCAAACTTTATGTTATATATTTTTTACCACAAGAAAATCTACTTGCCCCATTAAGCTCAAGGTATCTATTATAATTGACATGTACATGGCAATAATGGGTAGGCAACTGGACTTCAGTGGGGTGACAGTTGTTCCTAACAAAAACTGAGAAGCATGGAATTCAAGCTGAGAAAAGAGAGAATTAAGAAGTGGGGAGAGGAATGTAATAAACAGTGAAAAAATGGATGGTCAATTGATCAGAGGTCTGTACAGAACTGAAGAATTGCTGGAGTCAAGGTACTAGATAATGAGCTAGAAATAGAAATAATGGCCAACGACAATGAGAAGTCCGCCCACCGCAACAAAGAGTAGCCCCCGCTCACTGCAACTAGAGAAAGCCCGCACACAGCAACGAAGGCCAACACAGCCAAAAAATGAAAGAAAGAAAAGAAAGAAAAGAAAAGGAAAGAAGGAAAGAAAGGGAAGAAAGGAAAGAAAGGAAAGGAAAGGAAAGGAAGGAAGGAAGAAAGAAAGAAAGAAAGAAAGAAAGAAAGAAAGAAAGAAAGAAAGAAAGAAAGAAAGAAAGGCCAGAGAGTGAAATGCTTGGAGCTATTGGTAATTATAAATCTGGACTATGACTATGGGAGTTGGTGGCTGAATAAAAGAAATGAGGAGATGCACTAGTACCAATGGTACTGTGACATTATGACTTATAATAAAGTATATTTGGTCCTTATCCTGTTCCTGGCACAGAGCTCCTAAAAACCCTTGAATTTTCTGTGAGGAGTGGGATAAAGGTATCTTTTGTTATGTTAATGAGGTATGCTTGGAAAGCACCTAAGTATGGGGGCTAGTTGTCCGGGAAGCCAACTGTGAATAGAGGGTGCTTTTTTTTTTTAGCCCCACTCCCTGATTTCTAGGGAGGGGTGCAGGGCTAGAGGTTGAACAAATCACCAATGGCCAATGATAATCAATCACGCCTACATAATGAAGCCTCCATAAAGACCCAAGAGGAAAGGGTTCAGAAAACTTCCAGGGTGGTGGACCAGAATGCTTCCATGTGTCACATGCTGGTCCCCAAGCTCCTTTGTTCGGGACCTATGTATCTCTTCATCTGGCTCTTGATTCATATCCTTTAATATCCTTTATAACAAACTGGTAATCTAGTGAGTAAACTGGTTTCCTGGGTCCTGTGAGCCCCTGTAGCAAATAAATCAAAACAAAGGAGGGGGTGGTGGGAACCTCTGATTTACAGCCAGTGGGTCAGAAGCACAGATAACAATCTGGACTTGCAACTAGCATCCGAGGTGGAGGGCAGCCTTGTGGAACTAAGCTTGTAACCTGTAGGATCTGATGCTTTCTCCAAGTAGGTAGTGTCAAAATTAAGTTAAATTGTAGGACACCCAGCTGGTGTTGGAAGACTGCTTGGTGGTATGGAAAAACCCACATATTGAAACTGGGTACAGAATTATAGATACAAAACCCAGTAGTCCTCACAGATATAGAGAACAAATTAGTGGTTACCAGTGGGAAGAGGGGAAGGGCAATATAGGGGTAGGGGACTAAGAGGTACAAACTATTAGGTATAAAATAAGCTACAAGGATGTATTGTACAACACAGGGAATATAGCAAATATTTTATAATAACTATAAATGGAGTATAACCTTTAAAAATTGTGAATCACTATATTGTAAACCTGTAACTTATACAGTACTGTACAGCAACTATACTTCAATGAAAAAAAGAAAAAAAAAACAGTAATCCCCAAACTTTTAAAATCAGAAACCATGATATTGTGATATGATAAGAAATATACATTTTAGTCTTCTCCCTGGCTCTTGGTCACAGCTCCTAAAACTTTTGTAATTTCCTAAGCAATAAAGGTACCAGGAGCATCTTTTGTTCTAATATTTGATCTTTGACTCTGATTTTTTGACAGAGCTCCTAAAATTTTTGGAATCTCCTGGTTGACAGGAGCATATTTCGTTCTAAAGAGGCGAATCTTGGTGAGACATTTTTCAGTTAAAAAAAAAAAAAAGCACACACATCAATAATATACACCTTAAAAAAACCCCATAAGTTATATGTAAGTAACTCAATGCTGAGATATTATGATCATAAAAAGATATATAAGTAGAATTTCTCATCTTTTCTCTCCATATGCCAGGGGATCATCTTGCACATCTCCTAAGGAATGCATGCTCCCCACTTTGAACACACTATGCTGAAGCTATATGCTACACAGTGGGAATAAACCAATGGAACATTATAGGTAAAAATCAAACAATATATACCTTCAAATAAAAACATTTAAAACTGTATGACAATCACAACCACTAAGATGCTGGCTACTAGCTGAGTGATAAACCAACAGAAATTAGCAAATTCACTTGATCTCCACTATCCACCAAGCATGCTCACTTGATATACACTTCGAGGTTCTCAATCTATTGAATTTTAAAGGAAAAATATCTGATTATTTATTGGTCAAAAACTGCAAATTAAAATTATTTTAAATTTAATAAAATTAAAATTAGTATTACCTTTAATGACATGAATCCCCTGGACTAATTTTACAAACTCCCAGAAATGCTGCTCCCAAAATTACAGATTTTATTCATGGATCAAGCCAGACTGTTTGACAGCTGTGTACTTGGCCCTCTGATTTTACTGCCTAGAAATTGAATTCTGCCTTGTTATTATGCCCTATACTTATTTGGAGAAATGGTTTAAGAAACAGCCAGGGAGAAAACTGCTATGGAATTTATCATGTGTTGGTAAATGTTAAGGACACTGACTACTACATCATATGCATGCAGTCCCATCAGGAGAATAACTTCAAACCTAAATGCAAAAAAAATCTTTACTTTCTTCAAGAAATTATCACATTTAATGTACAATGTAAATCATATAATTGCAGATGGTATGCTCAACTTTAACTCTGAAAGATCCTACAACTTGTATGACTATGTTCCAAGTTTTCTTGGTCAGATCTTCTATTTTATTTTCCCCGATCTCTATTTCCATTTTTTCAGTTAATTGAATTAATTCTTTTAAACTGCCTCAAATACAGTGGAAAACAAAACGGGGTATAAATAGCTCACTTACCTGAGACTTGCTCATTTTCTGTTGCTCTTCAGAAGCAGTAGATATCTGTACAGACAGAGCTGGGATGAGCAGGGAGGGGAAAAAGAAGATAGCTTTGAGAGTCTGAGCCTGCTCTGTGATTCCCACAACCATGAGCCTATAAACTCCTATGATCAACTACATAAAAGACTACCCTTTAGAGACTGCTCCTTTCAAAGATTCAGAGAGACCACAAAGAATTACACCGTGATAACATCAATCTACTAATTTATAGTTCTGAAAGGATCAGGACATGATGTTTTTCCTTTGAGGATGTGAATGTTTGTATTCCATTATATGTTTAGAAAGTTTTTCCTCCTTTGACTCTACAAATCTACTATTAAATATTTATTCTAAAAAGAAATAGGCATGGATATACACAAAGATGTATCTGCAAGAATATTCATCACAATGCTGCTTTATCACCTAAAAAGTAGAAACCACTTAGATGTCTGACGATAGGGATTGGTTAAATCAATTACTGAAAAAACAGAATACTACACAGTCATTAAAAATGTCTTATAAAAGTATTTACATACCTGGAAAAATTTTTTCTTGTTGAATTACAAAGCAAGAAAAATAAGTCATAAAACAATAAACATGTTGAAAAGAAATATATTTGCAAGAAAAAAGTGACTAAAATGACATACATCAAAATGTTATGGTTATCTTTGGGTGGCAGGATTAGAAGTGATTTCTATTAAGTTGCGTTTAGCATTTTCAGTTTCCAATTTTTCTAGAATAAAGTTATATTATTTTTGAAACAAAATTGATAGTTATTTTTAGCAGCTATTGTCCTACTGACCTCTTAATCCAAGATCATATCAAGCAAGTTCTAAAGGGCACAATTCACTAGAGGGAGTTTGCCTGAAAGAAAATAATAAGGATTTCTGGATTTTTATTATGCCTATCTGGATGAAGAGTGATGTCATTTATAATGATGTAGAATATAGTAGGATGAGTAGGTAAAGTATGAAGAAGGAAGGTAACTATTTTGATCATGCTAAGATTGAAGTGTCTGTGAGTAAACCTCACAGAGATGTGTAGGAGAGAGCTGGCTACTGTGAATCTGGAGCTTGTTAGAAAAGTCTGGGCTGGAGCTATAGATTGTAAAGTCATGACTTTAAGGGTGGAAACTGATACAATGAGTGTGGTTAAAATTGTCCAGGGACAGCGCATAGATTGAAGGACAGGGAGAAGGCAAAGGAGCTTTGAGAGAGTGTTTCTGAGTAAAGGCTTTGGCTTGAAGTACTTGACTAGTTACAAGATTAGTAGCAGAGAATATAAACTGCCTGAAGTCTGTTTAGGAGATAGATCCAAGGATGGAAACAGAACCTCTGGGGGAAGGATGGGAACTCTCCCCCATCCTCAACATCCTTGCTGGCATAAACCCACACAAGGAAACCCAGCACATAATGATATGTGCAGAACGCAGCCTGGATTCAAGCTGTTAAAATTTAAGCTGCAGCCCCAATCACTGACCACGAGCCGCCTGCTCCCTAAGCTATCACAGAGGCGCCCCGCAGGTGCACTACAGCCTCCACTCACTGACCCTAAATAACCCTAAGGGAGGGATACCCCCCTTCAGGGCCCCAACCATCGACTTCTGTCACTCCAACCCATGACCCTGAAAGACCCAGAATCACTCACACAGGCAGGGCCAATCACTAGCCCCACAAACCCCACAGTAAGCCTCGGACCCTCCTCAGAGTCCACTACCAGCAGCGCCACTGGGCGGCAATCACTATCTTAGGCAAGCCCCCTTAATGCCTAACCACGACAGGACCAGAATATACGGACCGCTACAAACGCTCAATCGCTGGTCAAACATGACGCCCTTACTCCCAACACCGCAGTCAGTGACTGAAACCTTTCTGAGAACCGGACTCCTCACCTTCCCGCCTCTCCTCCCTGACCCTTAGCTGAAAGCTATAACCCGCCCCTTACAACGCCGGGGCTACTGGACTCTCTGCGCTATCGCGTTAGGTGGCACGGCCCATCACTTGCCTTTATCGCGAGACTTCCCCGGTTGTTAGTCTCCCTTAGCCAGGGGGTTAACATGGCCGCGCCCATTGAGCGAAAAGTGGGACAGACTGGGAGGCGCCATATTTCGAGTAGGTGTTGGTGCCGTACAGCAGAAAATTCTCAGACGAAGTAGGTGAGAACTGGAATACGGGAGCTACGGAAAAGGTGTACGGGAACAATGAAGGAGCAAAGACATAAACTAGAAAAGAATTCTAGGTATAGGAGGATGGAACCTATTCAGCTAAGACGTGTAGAAAATGGAAACACAGCAGGAGGGTGCAAAGCAAAGATGGGGAAGTGGAACAGCAAAGCAGGGGAAGCCCCTCCTGTTAAGGAGATGAGAAGTCTCTGAGGGCTTAAGTTGTTTGATCTACATAACTTTGCCTCACTTTGACAATCTGAGATATGGTAATAATAACAGTAAATGTTTATTGAGCACTTATTGTATCTTTACTAAAGTAGGTTTTAACTGAGTTTTAACTGAGGTGGAGAAGTCAGAGTGGTGCAGTGTTCTCCCCCGGAGACAGCCCTGGGAGAGGGAAAGTCAGGTTGCCTTTCATCTAGCAAACTCCTGATAATCATCCTGAAAAATGTCTTCTCCCAGGGGCACTTTCCCTGATTGGGATGGGAAGACTCTGCCCCTGCTAAAGACACATCAGCTGGCAGCAGAGGGAAAGTGTTTGGGGTTAAACTCTGAAGGATAATTCAGCACTCCTGGGTTCTCCTCTCAATCTGGTCTTGAACTTGCTCTGTGGCCTTGGGTCAGCCACTTTCCCTCAGTCCTTTCTATGTTGTAAAGTAGCAGAAGCTTGTGAAATACTCATTTGGGTATTTCAATATTTGCTGACCTAAGGAAGAAAGCTACAGGGTCAGTGTCAGTGAAAAGCACTTTAGAATCTACAGTTTTGTTTTTTTTAAAGATTTTTTTGATGTGGACCATTCTTAGAGTCTTTATTGAATTTGTTATGATATTGCTTCTGTTTTATGTTTTGGCTTTTTGGCTCCGAGGCATGTGGGATCTTAGCTCCCCGATGAGGGATCGAACCTACACCCCCTGCCCTGGAAGGCGAAGTCTTAACCACTGGTCCGCCAGGGAAGTCCCAGAATCTACAGTTTTAAAATAATAAATACCATATGATGTTATTACTGTTAAATTAATTAAACAAGGAGACCATTAGACTGAGATGATTCTAATGCCTTAGCAGCCTTCATAAGCAAACCAAAACCTAAGCCTGTCAACGGCTCGACGTTAAGAAATCAAAACCTAAGGACAACCAATCACAAACAGCCAACAAGCTTTCCCAAATAAGGGGAACTACAAATAAGGCAACTGCTTAAACTACCAGCAATCAAATAATTTCCTTGCTTTGCTTCTGTCTTCTCTGTAAAAGTCTTGCCCCCTAGCTCCTGCCAGTGGAGTACTTCTAACCACCTCTGGTTTGGTGCTGCCCAATTCAAATCACTTTTTGCTCAAACTCTTAAAAATTTTAATATGCCTTAGTTTACCTTTTAACATTACTACAGAATAGCCAGCCCTAACTAATGCTTAAAGACACTGGAGATTAATTCTCAGGGGTCACTCAGCTCTTTAAAATCAGATACAGTGTACTTCATGCTTCTGGAATATCCTTCCCAACCATATGCCAGGAGAACTACTATTCATGCTTCAAAGCTGGGCTCCAACATCCTCTTCTCTCTAGGTTTTTCCAGATCCCCCAGGCATCTGTTCCTTTTTATGGGCACAGCTGAACATGCCTTCCTCTGTCACAGCCATATTGTTGCCTGGGACTGGGATTTCCAATACTTGTGTCTTTCTCCCCTTTGGTCTGACAGCTACTCAGGGTGAGACTGTGTCAGAATCAGCTTAGCTCCCCTGATTTGTTAGATATATATTTATGTCTCCCAACTCTTTCTCTGTAATGTAAATCTCATGCCTTCCTTCAGTCACACACATTTATTATTGCCATGCTTGATGATGCAAGGGAGGAGCTCAGTCTGGTAATGCCAGTGCAGTGTGATCAGTGTTCCGACAGGGGCATGATGTGTGCTGCGGGAGCACAGAAGGAGGGGGCTGACTCTGTCAGGGACTGGGTGGTAGTGATGGGGGTGTGGGAAGGGCTCTCAGGAAGGCTTAGGACATGATTTTAAAAACTGAGTCTCGGAAGAGGAGCAGGAATTTGTTAGGAAAACAGAGTGAAGAAGGGATTTCTCAACAGAATAGCAGGTATAATAAACCACTTCTCACATCCCTGGATCTGACATCCTGATAGTACCTCCACATCTTGATTCAGGTGACTCTCTCCACTGGGAATGGCCACACACTCCTGTTTTGGGGGGAAATTCCTTGCCAAGGATCAGGGGAATCTCCTTTGCCTTATGAGGCCCTAAATTAACAGTTCTTTTACATGTATAACCTAATTCAGGGGTCCGCAATCTACAGCCCGTGGGCAAATCTGGCCTGCTGTCTGTTTTAATAAATAAAGTTTTATTGGCCATGCTCACTCATTTACATATTGTCTATGATTGTTTTTGTGTTATAACAGCAGAGTTGAGGAGTCGTGACAGAAACCATATGGCCCCCCAAATCTAAAATATTTATCAATATTATCTATCCCTTTACAGAAGAAATTTGCTGACCTCTGATCTAATTTAATGCTGAGGGGGAAAACCATTATTATCCCTGTTTTACAGAGGAGGAATTTCAGGCACCAAAAGGTCACACAGCTTGTTAGCGGTACAGCCAAGATATCATGATATATAGGAGATATATATAGATATATAGATATGTATGGAGAAGTATATCTGAGCAGAGCAAGGGATGGATTATGATAGACATAGAGTTGCATATCCAGATTCTTCTGCAAGTAAGGTCTTACTGCTCAGCTGTGGGGAGTACAATTAGAAGACAATTTCTAGCTGTCAGCTACTTAAAGGTGGGCCTCAGCTACAGAGAGCTGCCTCACCCAAGGTCATGCCCTTTGCAGGGAAGCCTGCATCTGGTGAATGAGCAAGGTTGGGGTCAGGGTATGAAGACCCAATACAGGACACTTGGAAAAGAAAAACACTCACCCCAGAGCTCCTCACCAGGTTGGCTTTTTGGGCCTACAATGTATTTAAACTTCTTCCTTTTTCTAATCCTGCTTCTCCCCCTTCCTTTCATGGGTGTTGATCTTTAAGAAACATCTGAAACTTCAACTCTATCTCAGAATCTGTCTCCAGAGATCCCAACCACAATTGTATTGTGGTCAGAGAACAAACTCTGCATGACTTCAATTGTTTTAAGTGTATCAAGACTGGTGGTGTGGCCCAGCATTTTTCTATCTTTGTGTACATACCATGTGCACTTGAAAACACTATATTCTACAGTTGTAGAGCTAATGTTCTAGAAATATCAAGGTTTTTCATAGTGCTCTTCAGGTAGTCTATATCTTCACTAATTTTTTCTGTCTAGTTTGTTCTATCAATTGCCTAGAGGGGGATGTGAAAATCTTCAATTACGACTGTGGAATATTGATATCTCTGTTTAATTCTTTCAATTTCTGCTACATATACAGGCATACCTCATTTTATTGCGCTTTGCAGAAAAAAATGCCTTTTACAAATTGAAGGTTTGGGGCAACCTTGCATTGAGCTAGTCTCTCAGTGCCATTTTTCTAACAGCATTTGCTCACTTTGTGTCTCTGTGTCACATTTTGGGAATTCTCACAATATTTCAAACTTTGTCATTATTATTATATTTGTTGTGGTGATCTGTAATCAGTGATCTTTGATGTTATCACTGTAATTGTTTGGGGGTGCCACGAACGTTGCTGTCTTATTTTCGGAAACTGCCGCAGCCATCCCAGCCTTCAGCAGCCACCACCCTGATCAGTCAGCAGCCATCAGCATCGAGGCAAGACCCTCCACCAGCAAAAAGATTACAGCTCACTGAAGGACCAGATGATGGTTAGCATTTTTTAGTAATAAAGTATTTTTTAAATTAAGGTATGTACATTTTTTTAGACATAATGCTATTGCACACCATAGGCTACAGTACGGTGTAAATATGATTTATATATGCACTGGGAAACTACAAAATTCATGTGACTTGTTTTATTGTGATACTCACTTTATTGTGGTGGTCTGGAACCGAATCTGCAATAACTCTGAAGTATGACTGTACTTTGTAACTCTTTTAGGTGCATAGACATTTATGTATGTTACGTATTCCTGATGAATTGATCCTTTTATCTTTTTTAATTGGCCCTCTTTATGTCTGATAACACTCTATCAAGAAGTCTGTTTTGATTAAAAAATGGGCAGAAGACCTGAACAGGCAGAAGGTATTTTTCCAAAGAAGACATACAGATGGGCAACACACACATGAAAAGATGCTCGACATCGCTAATCAGAGAAATGCAAATCAAAACCACAATGAGATTTCACCTCACACCTGTCAGAACGGCTATCATCAAAAATACCACAAATAGGGCTTCCCTGGTAGCGCAGTGGTTAAGAATCTGCCTGCCAATGCAGGGGACACGGGTTCGAGACCTGGTCTGGGAAGATCCCACATGCCGCGGAGCAACTAAGCCCGTGAGCCACAACTACTGAGCCTGCGCATCTGGAGCCTGTGCTCCGCAATGGCGGAGGCCGCGATAGTGAGAGGCCCGTGCACCGCGATGAAGAGTGGCCCCCGCTCGCCGCAACTGGAGGAAGCCCTCGCACAGAATCGAAGACCCAACACAGCCAAAAATAAATTAATTAATTAATTAATTAATTTTTAAAAAAAGAATGATTAAAAAAAATACCACAAATAACAAATATTGGAGAGGATGTGGAGAAAAGGCAACCCTAGTGCACTGTTTGTGGGAATGTAAATTGGTGCAGCCACTGTGGAAAACAGTATGGAAGTTCCTCAAAAAACTAAAAATAGAGCTACCATATAACCCAGCAATTCCACTCCTGGGTATATATCTGAAGAAAACAGAAACACTAATTTGAAAAGATACACTCACCCCAATGTTCACAGCAGCATTATTTACAATAGCCAAGATATGGAAGCAATCTAAGTATCTATCAACAGATAAATGAATAAAGAAGATGTGGTACATATGTACAACGGAATACTCCTCAGCCATAAAAAATGAATGAAATTTTGTCACTTGCAACAACATGGATGGACTTGGAAGGTATCATGCTTAGTGAATTAAGTCAGAGACAGAAAGACAAATACTGTATGTTATCATTTACATATGTAATCTAAACAATAAAACTAATAAATATAAAAAAAAGAAACAGATTCACAGACACAGAAAACAAACCACTGGTTACCCATGGGGAGGGGGAAGGAGGAAGGGGGAAGGGGAAAGATAGGGGTAGGGGATTAAGAGGTACAAACTACTATGTATAAAATAAATAAGCTACAAGGATATATTGTACAGCACAGGGAATATAGCCAATATTTTATAATAACTATAAATGGAGTATAATCTTTAAAAATTCTGAATCACTATGCTGTACATGTGACATTTATATAATATTGTAAATCAACTATACCTCTACTTTATTTATTTTTTAAAATTAATTTTATTTATTTATTTTTTTGGCTGTGCCACGCATCTGATGGGATTTTAGTTCCCTGATCAGGGATCGAACCTGGGCTCTCGGCCATGAGAGCTGGGAGTCCTAACCATTGGACCGTCAGGGGATTCCCTATACCTCAATTTTAAAAAGTTAAAAAGCTAAAAAAAAAAAAAAAAGAGAGAGAAGTCTATTTTGTCTGCTATTAATATAGCCATTCCAGCCTTTGTATGCTTACTATTTGTATGATATATCATTTTCAATCCATTTAATTTTAACTTACCTGTGACTTTTTAAAGTTTGGATCTTGTAGATAACATAAAACTGGGTCTTGCTTTTTTTTCTCCATTATGTAAAGCTCTGTCTTTTAATTGAAGCTTTTAGTCCATTAACTTTTTAATTTTTATTGGGGTATAATTGATTTACAATGTTGTGTTAGTCTCAGAGGTACAGCAAAATGAATCTGTTATACATATACGCATATCCACTCTTTTTTAGAGTCTTTTCCCATATAGGCAATTACAGTGTAAGTTCCCTGTGCTATACAGCAGGTCCTTATTAGTTACCTATTTTATATATGGTAGTGTGTATGTGTCAATCCCAATCTTCCAATATATAGTCCGTTAACTTTTAATGTAATTATTGCTATGGTTGGATTTAGATCCACCATATTATTTGTATTGTTTGTCCCTTTTGATTTTGTTCCTGTGTACCTCCTTTCCTGCTTCCACTAGGAATTTTAAATACTTATTAGAGGTTCATTTAACTTTATCTGTTGTGTTTCTGGCTATACTTCTTTGCTTTACTCTTTAATGGTTTCTCTAGATATTGCTCTATACATCCTTGACCTTCATTCTACTTTCAATTGCTATCATTTATAGCACATAAAATTTAGAAACTCTCTACAATATAGGTCCACCCCCCTTTCTTTATGCTAGAGTTGTTATATGTACTGCAGCTAAATACCTTACAATCCACATAAGGCAATGTTATAAGTTTTGTTTTAAACAATCCTAAGTATTTTAAAGAAATTAACAAGTTAGAATAGTCTTTTACATTTACCTATGTATTTACCATTTCTGATACTCTTTAATGCTTCCTGAAGAGCTGAGTTTCCATCTGGCATTATTTCCCTTCAACCCAAAGAACTTTATGGTCGTTGGGGATAAATTCTCTTAATTCATTTATCTAAAATGTCATTATTTCACCTCCATTCTTTTTTCTTTTTTTGTCAAAATTCATTTTTATTAATAGAAAATAAACACTTATTCCAGTTGTTATACTTGAAGTTGCTAATAAAAAAAAAGAATTTAAAATCACCACTTAATAATCCTGTTTTAACTAAGACAATGAAACTGTGGCTTAAAAAAAAAAACTATTCAGCACCATTTGCTCCACCTCCATTCTTAAAGGATATTTTTGCTGGATATAGAATTTGAGGTTGAGGTTGAAGGTTTTTTTGTTTTCTACAGCATGTTTAAGGATACCAATCCACTGTCTTCTGGCCTCCACAGTTTTTGATGATAAGTCACCAATCATTAAGATTGTTTTTATCAAATATGTGTCACTTTTTCCCCTGGATTTCAAGATTTTCTTTCTTTCTTTAAAGATATTGATTTGGAACATGCTCTTCCTTTTTAAAAAATATTTATTTATTTATTTATTTTGGCTGCGCTGGGTCTTAGTTGCAGCATGCAGGCTTCTTAGTTGCGGCATGTGGGCTTCTTTGTTGCGGCATGCAGTCTTTTAGTTGCGGCATGCATGCAGGATCTAGTTCCCCGACCAGGGATCAAATCTGGGCCCCCTGCATTGGGAGCGTGGAGTCTTGGGACCACCAGGGAAGTTCCAAGATTTTATTTCTATCTTTAAGTTATAGAGCTTGTCTAGGAAGTACCTAATCATGGTTTTCTTAATTTTCATCCTGCTTGGAGTTTGCTGAGATTCTCAAATCAGTACATTTATGTCATTTACCAAACTTGGGGAAATATCAGCCATTATATCCTCAAATATTTTGTATGTCCCATTCTCTCCTCACTCTCCTTTTGGGACTTCATCTACATATATGCAAGACATGTTTTTTTGTCCCACAGGTCACCGGTTAATGTCTTTTCATCATTTTTCTCTCATTTGTTTGATCATTTCTACTGATCTATTTCAAGTCAATGACTCTTCCCCCTGTAATTTACATTTGGCACACTTATCCTGTGAATTTTAAATTTCAGATGTATTTTTCAGTTCAAGAATTTTATTTTGGTTTTTCTTTGTAGTTTCTATTTCTTCTCTGAGTTAAAAATCGTTACATTCATTTTGAGCATATTTTATTTCATTAAGCATAGTTATAATAGCTACATTAATATCTTCATCAGCTTATTCCAATATCTGGGTTGGTTGTCTGTTTTCTTGAAATGGGGTCACATTTTCCTAATTCTTTGAATGTCAAGTAAGTTTGTCTTGTATCCTGGATATCATGAATGATAAGTTGTGGCAATTCTGGATTCCATTATATTTCTTGGAGGAGTGTTAATGTTTTTGTTCTATCAAGTAATTAACATCCTTGAACTCAGACTTTAATTTCTGTCACTGAGGGAGCAGCACAAATGAAAGCTCAGTTCAAAAGACAAAGGGTTAGGAGTTGTGCCATACCTGCATGATTCAGGGGTCAGCCAGAGACTTGTGCAGACTTTATTCACATAATTTGGGTTCCCCCCTTTGAGTCTCTCTTTTCTGGGATTCTCCCCTCATTTTCCAGTAGCTGTGGTTGCTATGAACTCAGTCTTGTGGTTTTTCATGTTAAAAAAACCTGCATGTTTTCTCTCAAATTATCTCTCTCTACCACACCAACTTCTATCTTATGAGGGTGTCATACCTTATTTAATCAATTAATTGGCAACTTATGTTTTATCTAACTTCTCTGTGTTCTGTGATAATTATAGTACACCCTGATTGTGTTTCATAGAAGAGCTTCCTGGCAGGAGGAGTGCAAAATATTTTCAGGCTTTGATGTATACTGTCAGATTTACATTTAAATCGGTTGTACAAACTTGACTACCAAAAGCAGTGTATGAGCAATCTTGTTTCTACCTCTCTTGCAAACCTGATTATTTTTTAAATCTTCATTTAATAGAAAAATTTCTTACTTTTTCCTCTTCTGTATGTCAGAGGAGTTCAGCATCTTTCTGTCTCTTCCCACACTCTCAGATTCTAAAAAATGTATGCCTGGAACGCTCTTCCATCATATATACATGACTTGTTTTCATATTCGTCAAGATTGTGTCACCACTAAGTAAGCTTGAGCTTGTACCACCACTACCACCATATTTAAAACTGCATTCTCTTACAATTGCATTTCCCTTCCCTGTTTTGTTTTTTGCCATACCACTTATCACCCTCTGTCATACTCTGTATTTTAATTACAGTTGACTCTTGAACAACACAGGTTGAACTGTGTGGGTCCAGTTATACATGGATTTTTTTCAATAAATATATGTAGTACTACATCATCCATGGTTGGTTGAATCCTTGGATATGGAACCACAGATTTGGAGGGCCAACTATGGGACGTAAGCATTTGCAGATCTTGGTATCTGTGGCTGGTCCTCGAACCAGTCCCCTGTGGATACCAAGGGACAACTATATTTAGATTTACTGCCTGTCTCCCACTCTAGAATTAAGCTCTCTGAGGACAAGATTTCTTTTCTTCTTATTTTGTTGACTGCTATATCTCTAAGACTTAGAATAGTGCCCAGCATATAGTAGATGATAAATATTTCTTGAATAAAGAAATGTTTTTAAACTGTTAATAATTAATTTTATGGATATATGCCTCCTCATCTTCTTTATATTGAAGAAATGTCTCAGGAACATTTTAAAATATTTTTAAATTTTACTTAAACAATTATTCAGATTAGTGATTCTCAAAGTGTGGTCCCCAGACCAGTAGCATCAGCATCTTCTGGGAACTTATTTAAAATGCAAATTCTCAGGCCCCATCACAGACCTACCGAGTCAGAAACTTTGTGGGTGAGGCCCATTTCTAAAGTCCATGTTTTAAGAAGCCCTCCAGGCCACTGTGATGCATGCCCAAGCTTGTGTATCATTGATTTAGACTCACATCTGTATGTCTATTTTCTTTCATTGTTCGCTTCTAATTAGTTTTAGACATCATTTCCTATTCATTGATACTAAATTTTAATTCATTTTTTACTGCACAGGATGACTTTCAGCATTCATTTTTACTGTTCAGGTATACCTATATTTTTGACTGTCCCAGGAGTGGCACTACCATGGGTTCTCCAAGAGGTGTAGGAAACTTCTAGCCATATGTGCAACTGTTTTATTCTTCTACAAAGTGCAGATTTTCTACAGCTCTGGACAGTGATGATTCATTCTGTGCATAGTGCTAGATTTTCACCTGGTAATAAATTACTGATGGAAACGGCTTTCACATTTCATTTTCTTCCCCGACAGTAAATAAGTTACTTGGTAATGAGAGCATAATATCCGTGAGTTAATCTTTCAATACATGTATGTGCACACGTGCACACACACATGCACACGTTCCATTCTAAATATTCATACTTTTTAATTCTCCAAAATGAGGTCAAGAAGGCAGGCATTGGAATAGGAAATATTTGCAAAGATGGCATTTAATCACATACGGTTGAGGGTCCATAATTATGCTAGGCTAGTATCTAGGTGAAATATTTATTGAGAAGTATTGACCATGACTAGACAAGTCTTTCCTACCAACTTATATGTTTATTCTGAGGAATAAATCAGGTAATGCAGTGAATGTGCTGTGAAAAATGTAAAAGGTGACATACGTATCAAATATTATTATTATCTTATATTACAAAACCATTTTTGTCCTTATGTTACTGTTTTTAGTGTAACAACTTAAATTTTAGAACAGTTCAGCTGTATTTTTTAATCTATGACTCATGAGTAAAAATAGGAAAGTAGGTTTCCTGTGCAAACCCAAATTGATTAACAGTATCTTCTGGAATGCATGCTTAAGAATGATTCTGAGGCCGAGTCTAGATTCACTCAGAAAGAGTGCAGTGATACATTAACAAGGTCTGCTATTGGGCAAGAACATAGTGCCACTTGTTGCAATACATTTTTTTTTTTCAAACCATTAACTTTTTGGAATATACCCATGGCTTGTTTTTTTTTCTTAAAGTATTTGTTTTTTATTTATTTATTTATGGCTGTGTTGGGTCTTCGTTTCTGTGTCAGGGCTTTCTCTAGTTGTGGCAAGCGGGGGCCACGCTTCATCGCTGTGTGCGGGCCTCTCACTATCGCGGCCTCTCTTGTTGCGGAGCACAGGCTCCAGACGCACAGGCTCAGTAATTGTGGCTCACGGGCCCTGCTGCTCCGCGGCACGTGGGATCTTCCCAGACCAGGGCTCGAACCCGTGTCCCCTGCATGGGCAGGCAGACTCTCAACCACTGCGCCACCAGGGAAGCCCCTGTTGCAATACCTTTGAAATCCCAGATTGAGGTATCTGCATATAAGCACTTTGAATATGAGATAAAATGGAGTGATTGTGCAGAAAATCACTTTCATTCAGCTGCAATCACAGTTCATCTTCAGTCTTTAAAAATATGATGAATAAAAGAAACACAGTGCTGAGTTATAGTTGTAATTCATTATTTTAATGAAAGAACATGTTTGATAGGAAAAGCCTTTGTGAATTCAATATCAAATTTAATACCATATCCTCATTCATGAATAAGCATAAAAACTCTTACTTTGTCAAATAACATCGTGGAGTGGGTTCAGTGAAAATTTTCATTAGTATTCATTTATACATATTAAAAGGATTTTAATTGTGAAAATAATATATGTACATGAGTTAAAAATTTAAAGAGTATACAATAAAAAGGAGGTCTCCCTCCCATCCCAGACCCCATTCCTGTACTCCTGTGCCCAATGGCAACCACTAAGTTTCTTTTGTATTTTTTCAAATCAATCTACTCACATATAAATATACGTATATATACACACATACATACATACATACACACAGACAGACAGGAAAACACACACACCCTTTTGTACACAAGTGGGAACAAACTATATATGCAGTTGAGCAACCTGCTTTTTTCACTCAACAATATATCTTGGATAGCATTCCCTACCAGCACCTGTGTGTTCTCAGCTGATTTCCTTCATTTTCTCTTAATTTTGTGTTAACATTTTTTTAACATAGATAATAACCCTTTTATAAAGTTTTCTGCTGACGCAGAGACTAGCAAAGACATTAAGAAAGAGCTGCATGATAGCATCAAAGATGAAACTCATACCAATGGTCACACACATTTATACATGGCAATAAACAGATATGCAAATTCAATTCTCGTATGTGGTGCTTAAGTACACAACACTCAAGCAACTCAGGAATTGTCAGAAAATGTAATTTGTTTCTCTAGTGCTCTGATTATTCAATTATTAACAATTTTAAAAGCTTTATATTCAATCTGAATATATAGATCATTTATAGTAATTATTTTTAAAACAATATTTTATCTAAAAGGTTTAGTATCAGGTTTAAACTCTCCATCCATTTCTTCCATGTGATGATTCATTTTCAAATTCTCTCATGTGTAACGAGGTGTGACTTCTTGTTAAAAGCTTTCTAACATTCTTTAAAGTTAGAATACTTCTAAGGTTAAATAAAACCTTTAGTTCAGACTTCCCCCACTAATTTCACTCATGAGATTTCTCTTCTGAATGAGTTTTCATATGTTTAGTAAGGGATGCATTTTGTTTGAAGGCTTTTCCACATTCATTACATTCATACGGTTTCTCTCCAGTGTGGGATCTCTGATGTATAACAAGTTGTGACTTTGCATTGAACGCTTTTCCACATTCATTACATTCATAGGGTTTCTCCCCAGTATGAGTTCTCTGATGTACAATGAGGTGTGACTTTTGGGTAAAGGCTTTCCCACATTCATTACATTCATAGGGCTTCTCCCCAGTATGAACTCTCTGATGTTGAGTAAGACCTTCAATTTGCTTGAAAGCCTTCCCACATTGATTGCATTCAAAAGGACTCTCACCTGTATGAGTTCTCATATGGTAAGTAAGAGATGAGCTATGTCCAAAGGCTTTTCCACATTCATTACATATATAGGGTTTCTCTTTAGTATGAGTTCTTTGATGTATAATGAGGTGTGACTTCTTGCTGAAAGCTTTCCCACATTCATTACATTGAAAGGGTTTCTCACCTGTATGAATTCTCATATGTTTAGTAAGGGATGAGCTATACTTAAAGGCTTTTCCACATTCATTACATTCGTATGGTATTTCACCTGTATGAGTTCTCACATGTTCCGTAAGAGATGAGTTATACCTAAAGGACTTTCCACATTCCTTACATTCATAGGGCTTCTCGCCTGTATGAGATCTCACATGTTGAATAAGGTTTGAGCTATGTCTGAAGGTTTTCCCACATTCAGTACATTCATAGGGCTTTTCCCCAGTATGAACTCTCAGATGGTCAGTGAGGGCATGTTTATGACCATGGGCTTTGCCACACTGAATACACTCATATGGTTTTTCTCCAGTGTGAGTTCTCTGGTGTACAACAAGGTGTGATTTTTGGCTAAAAGCTATCCCACATTCATTACATTCATATGGTTTCTCACCTGTATGAATTCTCTGATGGTCAACGAGTCCTTGTTTGTGGCTGAGAACCTTCCCACATTCATTACATTCATATGGTTTCACTTTATTCTGAGTTTTGTCACGCTTAGTAGGAGATGAGCTACAGATGGATGATTCCTTATGTTTTTCTCCAGTTTGAATTTTGTCCCGTTCAGTATGTTTCTTGCCAGTTTGAGTTTTATCAGGCCTATTAGATGAGCTATGGTTGGGTAATTTCTCACATTTCTTTCCAGTTTGATTTTTGTCTTTCTTTGTATCAGATAAGCTATGGCTGAATGATTTTGTATGCTCTTTAGCTACATCAGGTTTCTTTTCTACATAATTTCTTACATGACCAGGTAAGTCTAAATTCTTTCCATGTGAATCAAATTTAAGAAGCTTTTTTTTTGAAGGAACGTATTTTGTACTCACATTTTTTTTCCCCAATGAACTACATTCATGGCCCTTTTTCTTAGTCAGAGTTGTTTTCTTGAAAGCAACTTCCCCAAGGAGTTTGTTTTGAGATTCCTGGTGGTTCTCTAGCTGGTCATCATCTTGCTGGACTTCTTCTAAAGTGGAATTCAATGAGACATTCTTGTGAATCTTTGCACTCTCATATTTTGGAATACAATTTATAAAGAAATGCCTTGTTGTGGGGCTGAATCTTTATTCAAGCCTAGTATCCTAAAGTGAATGAAATATCAAGTGCAAATGTCCCTGTCTTTTTGGACTTGAGGGGGAAAGCGCTGTAGTAAAAACAGGAAAAGAAAGTTGACAATAGTGGTTAGAAAAGGCTTTGGCTGTTTATAAATATGACCTTGCAACCTGGGATAAAAGATGAAATAAACACAAGGAGCAGTGAATAAAAAACAGATGAAGTTAAAAGCTTGTAATTGTTGTTGACACTTTTTAAAGTCTCTCCTCAGCCCAAGCAGCCCAGCTTTAATAACTGCCAATCCACCAATAGTATTTGGCTCTTACAGCCCATCTATATTCATCCAACTCTCCATAGTCACAGTTGGAGACAGCTGGCTCAAGCCAAGATGTCCAATAAGAGTATGTCTCCTAAAAACTTAGACTCTAGTTAGTCTCCACTGGGTGCTAAATTTAAAAATGATATAAGACAACTACTATAAAGCCACATTTTCCCTATGTAAACAGAAAGTTCATCAGTACAAAGAATAAAGCATACATCCACAGAAAAGCAGAGATGTGAGATCATGTGTCCTCAAAGAGACCATTTGCATAATCCCAGTTCCTAATGGCTTCCCAGTACTGGTTCTAGTCCCCAGCTGAAGTATCACCCCTTAGGTTACAAGAAGCCTTATAATAAATTCCTCCATTTACTTAGGATAGCTCAAGTAAAATTTTGTTATTGCTCCCCAAAGAGCCAAAATAAGAGAAAATAAGGTAAGTCCATCAAAGAGTACTGAAGAGCATATAGATGACTGAGGGATTAAGCAGGAAAGGATGTTCCACTGCTACCACCCATGATTAATATAATAATGCAATTCCTGTAGTAAAAAACATCCCACAGTTTCTATGAGTTACCTGATGTTTTTACCATATTATAAAGTTTGATATTGGCAAATAAACTACACCATTTGGATTTACAGTGTACACACACACTTGTTTTCCAATAGTTTGCTATGGAGCACATCTTCCTGTCAGGTCACTCTAACTGTCAATTATAAATTGTAAGCTAATTCCCAACTCTAAGTGATTGCTCACATTCTTTCCTCCACACATTATACAATTACACATTTTGAGATATCTTCTCAATCTATGCTTCCCTTCTCTAAGACCACCACCTACACTGACAGATGTAGGCAGCCATGTTTGTAGTATATGATCCAACTTCTCCCTGAAAACAATTGATCGGACAGTGGTAAACACCAGGCTCCAGCTATTCAACAATTCTCCTAAGAACTTAGAATTGAAACTTGAAGACTTCTGTTAGCTAGATATGGACGTTACATATGTAAAAACCAAAAAATTTAGAAGTTAGGACTACCATTTTGGGGGTGGCCTTTTTCAGCTACGGACATGGAAAAACAGAAAAAGCTTCAGGATAGGAATCAAAGAGATTCAAAGAGAGAAGCAGACATAAGAGTCCCCATGACCTCAGCAAGAAAGAGATAAAAAGTGAATAGTTGTTTTACTAGTAAAAGAACATTACATGGATAAAGTGAAAACTAAGTTCAAACAGAAAAGAGTTATGGTGTTTGAATATATAGCCGGGAAATACTATTACTTTTATGGAGAATTTTTAAGAGATTAGTTCCCATGGAGTAGATCAATTTTTATAAGTATACATAAAGTAGTGTTATACTTATAGTAGGAAGAATTGGAGTTGCCAGCTGCTTTTTCATTTAGGAAATTTTAAGTGATGCAAGCATCCTGAGAGAAAGATTATAACAAGAACTTTTATGTAGCATGACAAGGCTGCATCTTCCAATGTCCAAGGATGCTGGGGAGGATGGAGGCAAACCTCCTTCTGGGAAGAAAGGGATCAAAACTCAAACCTTTCCCCTTGAGGTGTAACATTATAAGAACCTCTTATTATGATGATTTGGGCTGGTCCCAACTGACATTGGCCAGCTGGAAAAGATATAAAGCACCACAGAGAAATTTACCATGAGGGAGGGGAGGAGGCTCTGAACTAGTGAACTGGTATAATAATAGGGTAATACTAGGGGAGAGCTGGGTCTGGCAGAGCATGTAATTAAGGCTATAAGCTTGTCCTGAATCTGAGACAGTAACTGACATGAATTTTAAGCTAAAATGACTGTAACTTCAGAAACTGAAGCATGGAGCTCATTAGACCCAGCAAATCAATGGAGGGAATAGAATAGTCCTTCCTTGAAGAAACTTCAAGGCCGATAGAAGAACCTGAGCCAAGAATAGAGTCACTGTAGCAATGACAAAGATGTATGCATTAAATGACTCAGGATTATTTTTCAGTTGTAACACCAAGTATCAGCGAGAAATGTGAAGACAGCCAAAACTGGAGCCACTAATGGATGGATCAAAAACTCTATAAAGGACTTCCCTGGTGGCTGAGTGGTTGAGAATCCGCCTGCCAATGCAAGGGACATGGGTTGGAGCCCTGGTCCGGGAAGATCCCACATGCCGTGGAACAACTAAGCCTGTGCACCGCAACTACTGAGCCTGCGCTCTAGAGCCCGCAAGCCACAACTACTGAGCCCTCATGCCACAACTACTGAAGCCTGGGAGCCTAGAACCTGTGCTCTGCAACAAGAGAGGCCACCGCAATGAGAAGCCTGCGCACAGCAATGAAGAGTAGCCCCTGCTCACCGCAACTAGAGACAGCCCGCGCGCAATGAAGACCCAACGCAGCCAAAAATAAATAAAATAAAATAAAATAAACAAACAAAAACAAACAAACAAACAAAACTCTATGAAGTCTCTTCATTTGTCATTTGAAAGACTGGTCCCTCTGGTCTTGGGAAATTCATGGAGTCTTGAAAAATTCAATGTTAGAAGAAACTTAAAAAGATATTGTGGACATTCTGCTAATTTGGGGACTGTAGTGATATATAATAACTGAATATTTTAATGTTTGGTAGCAACATCTAAGACGAATTTTTTTTTAAGGGGGGGATTTAATAATCTACCTAAGAATTGGAGCAATTTAGGTATGGGACAATATGAATCTAATTTGGGTGATATCAGTCAGAACTGAGGGGGGAAAAAAAAATCAGGAACTGAGGAAAGAATAGTAAGAGGGAAGGTAGAGAGCAAGGATTCATGGGAACTCCATGGCAGACAGGCCTAAAATCTGACCCTGATAAAAACAAGGAAGGTGGAAGGAAGCTCTAATTTAGAAAGAAAGATAAAGCTTTCAATTTCTGACCATCTGAGAATAAGCTATCCTGTAAGGAGGTAAAATATAAGACAAAGGAATTGAAGATTTATTTGGACAAGATAAATCTATCTTGGAAGTCACCAGTATAGAATAAATAGCTTGTATTTACACAATAGATTATTCCTTTGAGGAAAACAGAATTTAGAAAAAGAATAGATAGTAGAAGACAAAACCTTAGGGACACTTCAACAAAGTGAGAAAGAAGAGAATCTGGTGAAAAAAATTGGTAAAGGAACACTTAAACGATAAAATCAGATTCAAGTGGTATAATTCAAGCTAGGTGGGCAAGAATTTCAGGCTGATCAAAACTATTAAAATATGCACTGGAAGGTTACCACTGCTGACTTTAAAGTCAGAAATTGTTAGAGTCATGGATCCTATGGAGTTTGACTGCAAGGGTTAGGGAGAAAATGGAAATAATGTTGGTGGTATAGACCACAGGTCTAGAGCATTTCACAGTGAAAGGGGGAAAATGGAAAGTAACGAGGGGCAGGAGGATCACGCCAAGAGATCTGGATAGAGGACAGATTTAAGAATGCCTGAATCTTTAAGGAGAGAAATTTGATACTATGGGGTCTAAGAGTGTGGGTGGACGAAGGGAGAAAAGCTGAGGATATTAGGAAAAGGGAGGATAATTTTAAAAAGCATTGCTTTAGAGAGGTAAGCAGGAATGGGATTACTTAAGGAAACAGCTAAAAGGGTTCACTGCTCTTTCTCAAAACTGAGCAACAGAGAGCATGGATGAGGAAAGATGGCTATATGGAACGGTCAGTTAGGCATCTGATGGTCTGGTACCCAAGGTTTAGAGCCCTGTTTTTCAACTTTTTTCCTACCACAACCCCAGTGCTATGGCAGACTGTATTATTGTTCCCTGTGGATTACACCTCCCAGCCCCACTGCATGGCCATTTGAATCCTCCCTGTGAAAGGAGTATACATTCCTACCCAGTTGAACTCGGGAGTGGCCAGGTGATCTGCTTTGACTAATGAACCAATAAAATGTAAGCAGAAAGAGATATCTACCACATCCAATCAGTGATTTTAAGTCATCATATGGTTCCACTCCCTCTTCATTGCCTCTGTAATGAGACCAGAATTTGCCAAATAGGGACTGCTCTTTCAGTGTAGGTCACAAGATAATGTGGAAAAGGGCTGCAGCTTGAGCAAGAAAGAAATCTTTCTTTTTGTAGGCCACTAAGATTTTGGGGTCTTCCTTTAATGGGATGTAACTTAGCCTAAGCAGACTGATACAAATGGTATAAGCAAATCCCCATAAGTCACACTGGCTCCCGACTACAGTGAATCTCCTATGAGAACCTCTCATGTGGACAGGTCACAGAAGGAAGAGATATTAGAATCTCCAAGGTTGGAGAATCTTTGTAGTTTGAACTCTTTTTCCCCCAGGAGATTTTGATATTTTTCTACTGCTACTTCCTAGGATCTGTAAGATGAATTTAAGAATAAATTATTCAAAGAATTCCAAACCCATGCACCTATGGTCAATTAATCTATGACAAAGGAGGCAAGAATATACAGTGGAGAAAAGACAGTTCTCTTCAATAAGTGGTGCTGGGAAAACTAGACAGCTACATGTAAAAGAATGAAATTAGAACATTCTCTAACACCATACACAAAAATAAACTCAAAATGGGTTAAAGACCTAAATGTAAGATCAGATACTATAAAACTCCTAGAGGAAAACACAGCCAGAACAATCTTTGACATAAACTGCATCAGTATCTTTTTGGACCTTCTCCTAGAGTAATGGGAATAAAAGCAAAAATAAACAAATGGGACCAAATTAAACTTAAAAGCTTTTGCACAGCAAAGGAAACCGTAAACAAAATGAAAAGACAATCTACAGAATGGGAGAAAATATTTGCAAACTATGCAACCAACAAGGGATTAATCTCCAAAATATACAAACAGCTCATATAGCTCAATATAAAAAACAAAAAACAAAAAACAACCCAATCAAAAAATGGGCAGAAGATCTAACAGACATTTCTCCAAAGAATACATACAGATGGCCAACAGGCACATGAAAAGATGCTCAACACCGCTAATTATTAGAGAAATGCAAATCAAAACCACAATGAGGTATCACCTCACACCAGTCAGAATGGCCATCAAAAAGTCTACAAATAATAAATGCTGGAGAGGATGTGGAGAAAAAGGAACCCTCCAATACTGTTAGTGGGAATGTAAATTGGTACAGCCACTATGGAAGACAGTATGGAGGTTTCTTAAAAAACTAAGAATAGAGCTACCACATGATCCTGCAATCCCACTCCTGGGCATATATCTAGAGAAAACCATAATTCGAAAAGATACATGCACCCCAATGTTCACTGCAGCACTATTTACAATAGCCAAGACATGGAAACAACCTAAATGTCCATTGACAGATGTATAAAGAAGATGTGGTATATTTATACAATGGAATATTACTCAGCCATAAAAAAGAATGAAATAATGCCATTTGCAGCAACATGGATGGACCTAGAGATTATCATACTAAGTGAAGTAAACCAGACAGAGAAAGACAAATATCATACGATATCGCTTATATGTGGAATCTAAAAAAAAATGATACAAATGAACTGTACAAAACAGAAACAGACTTACAGACATAGAAAACAAACTTATGGTTACCAAGGGGAAAGATGGGAGGAAGGGATAATTTAGGAATTTGGGATTAACATATACACACTACTGTATATAAAACAGAAAACCAACAAGGACCTACTGTATAGCACAGGGAAATATACTCAATATTTTGCAATAGCCTATAAGGGAAAAGAATCTTAAAATATATATATATATGTATGTACAACTGAATCACTTTGCTGTATGCCTCAAACTAACATAATATTGTAACTATACTTCAACTATACTTCAATAAAAAGAAAAATATATATTTTAAAATTAATGAATAATAAAAATGTGAAAAAAAAAGAATTCCAAAGTTACCACCAAGAAACTAGGAACTTACTTCCATTGGCTCCTATTCCCTTGGGTCTTGCTATTTCACTCAGACCACCTTGTCTGGGTCTTTTCCCCTTCCCCAGCCATGGCTCTTCTCCTTTTCCCAACTTGGATATCATGTCTGGTTTGAGAGCTTGATACCCTACTCATGAGAAAAGATAGAAATTGAGTGTTAGAACAACAAACATTCCAGAAATCAAGCCCTACCATTTAAGCTTCAGAGCTTTTAAAGCATAAAAGAACACGTGGCTTCTGAAATTTCAGTGCAGATGTCCATGTACCCCATCTGAGTAGATCCTCCATTTTCAAGGCAGGAGCACAAGTATTCTGGCTAGTACCCAAAGGGGATTAAAACTCTTTGATTTATAAAAATTAAGGATAAACTTATCCAAGGACTTCAGAGAGAAGGCATCACAGTAGGCACACTTTGAATTACTTTGTCCTTACCCAATGAGGCTAGGTTGCTGTAATTCTCCAGCATCACATCCTTGTACAGGCTCTTTTGAGAAGGATCTAGTTGCTCCCATTCCTTCTTGGTAAAGGCCATAGTCACATCTTTGAATGTTACCGATCCCTGTAATAGCACATTCTTAGTTCAGTCCAATGTTATCCACATCAGTGAGAGATGCAAACAAGATAATAATGACTTTCTCTTACCTTGACCATTCACTGATGATCATAATGTTATACACGGGGCTTATTTTTTTACCCAATTTTGCATTTTTGTTTTTGAGAGATAAAAATCATACTAAGGGGGCTTCCCTGGTGGCGCAGTGGTAGAGAGTCTGCCTGCTAATCCAGGGGACGCGGGTTCGAGCCCTGGTCTGGGAAGATCCCACATGCCGCGGAGCAACTAGGCCCGTGAGCCACAACTACTGAGCCTGCGCATCTGGAGCCTGTGCTCCGCAACAAGAGAGGCCACGATGGTGAGAGGCCTGCGCACCGCGATGAAGAGTGGCCCCCGCTTGCCGCAGCTACAGGAAGCCCTAGCACAGAAACGAAGACCCAACATAGCAATCAATCAATCAATCAATAAACCTTTAAAAAAAAAAAAAAAAATCATACTAAGAAATGTCCCTATAATGGACTCAATGTTTGTGTCCAATTCATTGTTGAAACCTTGTCCTCCAATGTGATGATATTAGGAGATAGGGCCTTTGGGAGGTAATTAGGATTCAATGAGATCATGGGAGGGGAATCTTCATGAATGGGATCAGTGCCCTTATAAGAGTCATGAGACAGCTTGCTTCCTGTCTCTGCTCTTTCTGCCAAGTAAGGATCCAACAAGAAGTCTGAAACCTGGAAGAGGGCTGTCGCCAGATCCCGACCCAATGTCGGACTTCTAGCCTCCAGAACTGTCAGAAACAAATTTCTGTTGTTTATAAGCCACTTAGTCTACGGTACTTTGAAAAAAAATCCTATGATTATCAGAGAGAAAGACAATTACAACAAACAAACCAACCAGAATCAGTCTTCATCTTTTCTTCTGTAACTAAAGACTATGGAGTAGTGTTTATAGAGTTCTGAGGCAGAAGAATTGAGACCCTTGGTTTTTATGACCAGTCAAAAAATCATTTATGTTTGTAAGCAAAAGTAAGGTATTTTAGGCATGTAAGGATGCAGAAAGTATATTACCTATGTACTTTATAAATAAAGAGAAGGAGGGAGGGAGAAACTGGGAATGTGGTAGGAAGAGGAGAGACAGGAGGAGAAGAAGAAGAGGAATGATTTTTAAAAGAAGGAAAATTGGATCAGAATAAAGATTTCAAGATTGGGAAAGACTTAAGCATATACAAGACAAAACTATGAATAATAAAACCAGTAAAATGTCTAGTTACATCCAAGTAACTTGATAACGTAAAAAATCAAAAGGTATCAAGAGGTATGATGTAAGAAAAATAAGCAGGCATATAACTGGTTGGGGACAGGGGAGAAATTAAAGCATGTTAAACTTCTCCTCTTATTAGGCAGCTACTGGAGAATTCTGAAACTGATAAGTATACATTCAAACATGTCTGTTTAACATTTAAAGATCACCCCTGACTGCCATAAACCACCAATAAATTAGCTGCATGTGTCACCAATCTCTGACCTCACAAACGTCCAGTCACTGATTCCTATAACTCCTGTCATTAATTGTCACTGGCCTCCCAATCACTGAGCCAGCATGGCCCTTCCTAATCACTAAGCCTATAATTCCAAAATTACTGATCCCAACAAACCTCCCAATCACTAACAGCAACAGATCTCCCCACTCACTTGCCCCACAAATACTCTGATTACATATTCCCACAGGTTCCTCAACTATTGATACCAGTGGAACATATCACTCTCCATCTCTGATATCACCCCAAATCCTATCAATCTCCAGTCACTGATGCCAACAGAACTCTCAAACAGTGGCTTTTACAGAAACTCTAATCACTGCCAGTAAACTTCACTACACGCTCACCCTCTTTAGCCATTCCCTTTGCCTGCTTGCTTTAACCAAAACCTACCTGTCTCCTGAGGATTCTGCTCCCTTACAGTGATCCCCGTGGAGGTTGTTTGCCCACCTCCACCCCAACCCATGTACCTCAGGGCCTGAAAATGAAGTAAATTATACTTTCAACAGTTTTTCACTCATCCTTCAAAATCCCTATCTCGTTTAGAGTATCACCAGACTTTAACCCATTAATAGTCTGGTTCGATAATTCACTAGAAGGACTCACAGGGTTCAGCATATAGCTGTACTCATAGCTATGATTTAGCACAGCAAAAGAATTCAGTGCAAAATCAGCTAAGGAAAAAGCTGCATGAGGTGAAGTCCAGAGGAAGCCAGGAACAAGTTTCCAAGAGTCCTCTCCCAGTAGAGTCACACAGTAAATACTTAATTCTTTCAGAAATGAGTTGTGCTAACACATGTGAAATGTTGTTTACCAAATGATGCTACTAACAAGGGCTTAATTTCCAAAATATACAAACAGCTCATAGAACTCAATTAAAAAAAAAAACCCAATAAAAAAATAGGCAGAAGACCTAAATGGACATTTCTCCAAAGAAGACATAAAGATGGCTAATAGGCACATGAAAAAATGTTCAACATTGCTAACTATTAGAGAAATGCAAATCAAAACTACAATGAGGTACTACCTCACACTGGCCAGAACGGCCATCATTAAAAAGTCTACAAATAATAAATTCTGGAGAGGGTGTGGAGAAAAGGGAACTCTCCTACACTATTGGTAGGAATGTAAATTGGTACAGCCACTATGGAGAACAGTATGGAGGCTCCTTAAGAAACTAAAAATAGAGTTGTCATAGGATCCAGCAATCCCACTACTCTTGGGCATATATTCAGAAAAGATGAAAACTCTAATTTGAAAAGATACATGCACCCCTATGCTCACTGCAGCAGTATTTACAATGGCCAAGACATGGAAACAGCCTAAATGTCTGTTGACAGATGAATGCACAAAGAAGATGTGGTGTGTATATATATATACACACACAATGGAATACCACTCAGCCATATAAAAGAATGAAATAATGCCATTTGCAGCAACATGGATGGACCTAGAGATTATCATACTAAGTGAAGTAAGTCAGACAAACACCATATGATATCTATCACTTATATGTGGAATCTAAAATATGACACAAATGAACTTATTTACAAAACAGAAATAGACTCACAGACATTGAAAACAAACTTAGATTACCAAAGGGGAAAGGGGGTGAGGGAGGGATAAATTAGGAGTTTCAGATTCGCAGATACAAACTACTATATATAAAATAGATAAACAACAAGGTCCTACTGTATAGCACAGGGAATTATATTCAATGTCTTGTAATAAACCATAATGGAAAAGAATATGAAAAAGAATATATGTATATATATCTATATTTTCACTTTGCTGTACACCAGAAATTAACACAACATCGTAAATCAACTATACTTCAATTTAAAAAAATGTTGTTTACCAATGCTTGGTAAACAACATTTTTAGGGGTTGCTCAAATAGGCACTCTCTGCCTAGCATATACAAAAGTCCCAGATTCCCAGAAGGAAATCAGGCATTCAGCATAAACCACATGGTTTACATAGTTTAGGCACAGTGAGCCACTTTTAAAATTCCTGGGAATAGTGGGAACTCTCCTGCAATCTAAGTTCTCGGATATTGGCCAAAGGTTAACCTTGCAATCAGACCTCTCTAAGGACAGCTGTTTCAGGTCTTTTATGTCAACTTTTCTGCACGGTCATCCTCCCTCATTGACTGAAAACTTTAACACCAGATTCCTTTTCTCCACAGCCCTGCACTATCTCTATATCGATGCAGAAGAGCCTTTCAACATCCTGGCCCATTGTAAACCATCATCATCATCTCTTCCCTTTAACTACTGCAATAAGCTACTAACCGACCTCCCTGCACCTCTGCACGCAGCCCGGGACAATCCAGTCTAACTACCAAAGGCACCGTAATCGCTGGCTCCCCTAGACATTCCCAGTTGCGACCCCCACAGACTCCCCAATCTTTGATACACCACAAAGCCCCCATTTCTGATCCCCATGGCCTCCCAAACTCTGACTTTCCAGGGACCGCCACAGACCCCTCCCCTCCAACCACTGTCACCGCATATCCCTCAAACACTGATTTCCTCAAACTGCAGCAGTCACGGACTCCACAGACACCTCCTGAGCACTACTCCATAGATCCCTGAGTGTGCTAACACCATCCCCCCACCCCTGCAAGAGGCCCTCCAGTGGCGACTCCAATTCCCGAATCACCTTATCTTCACAGACTACAGTAACCCTCCGGTCACTGACGCCCGATTCGACCGCCGCTGACCACCAGACCACCCCACCCCATCATCGCGCTCACCGCGGCGCTGCTCCCGGGCTCCGACACAGCCATCTCCGGGGGACACCCGGCCTGTTCAGCCGTCCCTACACTCCTCCTCCGGTCCGCGGTCTCTGGCTTTGTCAGGATCAGGGCTCAGGCGGAGGCCGACATGGCGGCCCACCAGAGCGCGGCCTCTGCCAGTTCGGCAGCTGCGATGGCGCCGCCCCTGGGTATCCGCCCGGGCGCGGCCATCTTGACCGAGTCGCCGCCGTACAATGGGGACCTGGCGCTCTCGGCGGGCTCAGAGGTGGGTGGCCCGGCTAGCTGAGATGGTCTCCCAGTGGTGAGATGCAAGCGGGCAAAACCTGGCTCGCAGACTGCTCCCTGCAGAGTGCTTCACTGTGCCTGACAACCCACCCCCGGCGCTCAAAGGGTTCAACACTTGAGGACAGAATTTGGAGTTGCTTTTCCCAGTCAGTGCAGCCAGCTGCGGGGAAACCGGGAATCGCACTGCCTACCGCAGACTCCAGAAAGCTGGGATAATGAGAGAAATTGGAGGGAAAAAGAAGAAAAAGCCCAATCGGGCAGATGCCATCGTTTTATAGAGAGAGAATGCTAATCTTTGAAATATATGTCTTTTCATTTATGGTATAAGAACAATGAGGAAACATGAAGCATCAGATTAAGTGAATACATCAATCCTCAGTGAGAACCAGAGTTTGATGCTGATGTTTCAGCCAAATAATCAAGCCCAAATAATCAAGCAAATGGAGTAAAAAACATAATTTCTCAATGGGCCAGTTCATGTACAAACTTCATTCATTTAACAGTTATTTGTTGAGCTTTTATACTATATGCAGACTAGGTTGCTTGGGTTGGTAGGTAATGAGAAAACTGTAGATTCAGACACAGCCTTTGTTCACCCTTGTGGAATTTACAATGAGGCAGAGGGCTGGTAAAGTTATCACAAATATATTGTTCTTTTTTCCAGAGCCAAACATACCCTGTTTTGCACCTTCCACTTATATGTGCTAAAAAAACCCAAAATACAACGGAGTAAATTAGAAGATCTAATTGCCTTTATTAAACGATTCATCAATGGGGCACCATGCTATCTAGCAAACCGAAAGGCCATCTGAGGAGCTGTACAAAATGGGGAGCTTTTAAAGGCAGAAAGGGGCTGGGACGGGGGAGTCAAAAACAAAACAAAGGATTATTTCAAGCAAGGTCACTTTCCTTTGATGAAAAGGCGGGGGGGGGGGGGGGGGTGTCCCCAGGCCCAGCAATGCTTTCCTATTCTTCTGACATCAACTCTAGGGCTTAGCAAAGTATGTTGTAAATATTATGATGCATAGAATCCTAATAGGGCCCCCATTAACTCTGCTCCCTAGTGTAATACCTTTGTGAGATCTCCTAACTTTCAGTGCAAGAGGAACCTGTGGTTTGGTGGAATATTACTTCCATGATTAGATCCCAAATCAGTTGACTTTGAGTTGATAAAAATGGAGATAATCTTGGTGGGGCTGATTTAATCGGGTGAGCCCTTAAAAGTGGCTAGACCCTTCCAGAAGTCAGAAATTCCAAAATTCCAAATGTGAGAAGGCCTGTGGAAGGAGCCACATGGCAAGGACCCGAGAGCAGCGGCTGAGGACTGAGAGTGTTTTTTGGTCTACCACTAGCAAGACAACATGGACCTCAGTCCCACAACTGCAGAGCAAATGTTTCTGACAAAAACCTGAAGGAGCTTGGAAGGATATCTTTCTCTAGTGGAGCCCGAGATGAGGACACAATCACCCAACACCTTGATTTCAACTTTGTGTGCCCTTGAACAGAACCCAGCCATACAATGCTCAGACTTCTGATGTCCTGAAACACTGAGATAATAAATTTGTGTTGTTTTAATCCAGTAATTAGTGATAATTTGCTCTGCAGCAATAGAAAACTAAGGACTCAGCGAAAATTGAAGGATAATTGTGATTGAGATTCCTCTTCATCTACTGGAGACACAGCACCTCCCCTGTGTCCCTGACAGAGCATCTTTGAGCCTCACCTTCTGGGTGTGAGCAGTTGACGCCCATCCTCCTCAGATAAAGTCCTGACTTTGTCTTACAGTACAGTCCAAAGAGGTCCATTACTTACATTAAAAAAAATAACTCTACTTTCTATCTGATCCCAGCTAGTTGAGAGAGAAGAGAGGCAGTCCAGTTTCTCCAGACTTTGCTTTAACAATATCAGTGTTTCCTCACCAATCCAAACAAATTCCAACCTATCTATAAACAAAATGCTGTCCTCTATTGTAACAGCTCTCCAAGCCCTTGATTCTAGTAATTAACTAATCATCCTCATATGGCGCTTAGGGGGCGGTATTCAGAGACAGAACTGGGTGGAAAAGCATAGGAAAGGCAGGGTATGGATATTCCCTGCACTGAAGAGGGGGAAGGGAAGCAAGGAAGAGGGGAGAGAAATGAAGAAGATGAACAAGGTTGGTGAAAACAGGTCATGGAATGGTGACGAGGAACTTTCAATCTACCAGAGAAGTTCCATCATTTCTTGGCATGGCAGAGTCCGTCAGTTTCCAGACTCAGGATAAATAGCGAAAGAGTGAATCTTCTCTTTTTCTTTTCCTTTTGGCCACGCTGCACTGCATGTTGGATCTTAGTTCCCTGACCAGGGATGGAACCTGCACCCCCTGCAGTGGAAGCGCGGAGTCGTAACCACTGGACTGCCACAGAAGTCCCAAAAGAGTGAATCTAACACTTGAATCAATTTTGTCAAGACTGTAAGGATCAGTGTGTGGGTTGTATACTTACATGTGAGTTTTTGTGTATGTGCAGACATTTTCAACTGAGTAAAACAATTGTCATATCAAAGAAACCCCAGGAAACTGTCTCTGCTTTCGATGATCTCTACTACCTCTTCTGGTCCCATGAGATTCTACCATCTGTACAATTTTAGGTACCTGACTTAGAAACTCTGTTCCCTCCATTAGCCTGTAGTCTGGCTCTTGACTATGAAGACTTTCTTACAGTAGTCTCTAGGAAATGTCCTACCAACGGACCTTGTGTGAGACTTGTCCAGAAAAGGAAAGAGAACTGTGTGATCCCACCTATCAATGTTTTCTCATGCATGCATTCAATAATTCATTTTCTACCTGTAGATATCTATTGAACATCTATAATGTGCCAGGTACTAGGCGGCCAGGTATTGTGGATACAATAATGGGAAAAATCTTGAAACATGGGTCCCATTCAGGGAGCTTAGGATGCAGGGGAGGAGACGAGTATTATTCAAATGAGCACACACAAAATTAGGACTATGATAAGTGCTTCAAAAAAGATACATGGTGCCATGAGAGCATGGATTCTAGACTTAGAATTATATAAATTACCAGGAAGAAAGGACATTTCAGCTGACATTTGAAGGATGAACAAGAATTAACTATTACAGCATTACAGATTGAATAATTGCATGTGCAAAGCCTAGTGTCACCTCCCAACTCTAATCTTCACAAAGAAGAATCTGGAACCTTCCTTATCTCCCCTAGAGCCCTCCTGGGTCTCAAGAACCTCCTTTGCTCCATCCATGATTGGGTCCTCATTCTTCTCCTTTCTCTTTAAGGGACAGGTTCCCTTGGAGAAAATGCCTTCATATTTTCCGTGTAAAGGACGTTGACTCTCATGGTTCTTACTGCCAGGGCTCTTGCTTTGCAGCCCATCCCACGTCATCCATGCATATCATTCTATATTATTCAGAGACTGAAGAAGGGCCATGCCGTGCAAGTGGACAACTTTATGGATAGGCACAATATGTCAAATCAGTGAGACACAAAGCTCCATATAATGTCCAAAGGAATTGCTTTTCAGAAAGACATGAGTTCAGATTTTCAGGTTGGTTGGTATAAAGATTGCAAGGTGGCATGACAGAAATATTCTGTGTCTTGAGGGCGAAGTGGTGGTAACATGGGTTCGTATACATTTGTGAACATTTGCTTGATGTATGCACTTACATGCTGTGGAATTAAGGTTTGTAAGTAAAATCTCTTTAAGGTGGATACAGTGCAGAAAGGAAACAGGAAAATGGAGGGTAAAGGAAAGATTCCGGACACTACCAGAACACTTGTAAGCACATTCACAAAGTCACACTGAAGAAGGACTGCCAGAGTAAAAAATTTATTGCAGTACATGGAAAACACAATGGTCCATAATAAGTAAAAATGTAATTTTACTTTCAACACCAAAAATCTACAAAGTCCCTCATAGAACCCAGATTGCTCATCTGATATAAAGGTTTGTTCAAGGTAGGTTTCTAAGCATAACCTCGAAGAAACCCAATCTCTGGTAAAACGCAAAGACAGAAATTGTTCTTTGCAGTGGAACCTACCCTGGAATCGATCTATCTCTACCTCTATCTATCTATCTATCCATCTATCTATCTATCCATCTATCCATCCATCTATCTATCTATCCATCTATCTATCCATCCATCTCATCCTGCTCCTCCTCCTCCTTCTCCTCATCCTCCTTTCCCCATCTCTCACTCTCCTTTCATTTTCCACATGAAACAGGAAAGTATGGAGGGATGAAAAGGCACAAATCACATCACTAAGGTTCGCAGTCGGAACCGCAGAAGAACAGAAGTGTTTTCCTCTGAATGCACATCCTGGCAGCCTGTCTTCTGGACACGGGGACACATCTCCCTGAGCTGGGATGCGGCAGGAGCTGATGTCTGGTGCGTGCTGAACACCGTTCCCGGGACAAGTGGATTTCCGTCCGCGGTGGGGGAAGCTCGTCGCCTCCGGGTACACGATGCTGCCGCCGAGCCTTGCACGGCGAGGCGAGGTGGCGGCGCGGAGTCCGGCTGGCTCTTGGGCGGAAGGGACCGGCCCTAGGAAGGGCGGGGAGCCGCTGGGTGCGCCCCTAAGGCGGTGGCGCCCAGGGCGGGGAGGGCTGCGGGCCGGCGGGCCCGGAGCGCGCGGCGAGCAGGGAGTCGAGCACCGCCAGCGCCCAGTGCAGGGCCGCGCCCGCGTGCGCCAGCTGCCAGGCGAGCCAGGCGCGCTGCGAGGCCGTGGGCTCCGTGTGGCCGGTGGACAGCGGCAGGAAGGCGCCCCCCGGGGCCCGCAGCTCGCCCAGGACCACCTCCAGGGCGCCCATCTGGTTGTAGAGATTGGACGTGAGCGCCGCCAGGGGCGCGCGGGCTTCGGGCCACTGAGTTCCGCGACGGCGTTTGGGGGAGGGGGGCCCGGCCTCCGCCGGGCTGTGCTGGCAGCGTCCCCAGTTCCTGACCCACACCGGCGATCGGGACCGGGTCCTCCTGCAGCGGAGGCGCCAGGGAGTGTGGGCGGAACCTGCGTGGGAGACAGAACGGGAGGGATTCAGGTGATGCGCGCCGCCCCGTGGGTCAAGGTCACCATCGTCCCTTCCCTGTCTCCACTCCCCCACCCCTACGCCCCACACCCCACCACGCCTGACTCTGGTGGCCTCTTCCAGGATCTGCTGGCAACCGGGGCCAAGTCCTGGATGCCTTGCTCTCAGCCCTTCTGCCTTTAAGGGCATCTCACCAGGGTCAGGGTCTTTCTCCGCACCCTGGGGGCTTGGCTTGCCCCTCAGGTCCTTCCCTCACATCCCCACCTCTGCCGAAGCCCAGCCCAGACACCTACCTCCTCTGCGGTAAAGTCCTGCTCTGGAGGAGTCGGGCTGCTCCTTAGCTCTCCGGTGGGCTGGGGGTGGTCGTCCCCTCAGCTTCTCTTCTCCAGGTCCGTTTCCTTGGGGGCGACTGTCAGGGGAGCCATCGGGGCTTCTCCCCCGCTCGTGCCCGGTGACCGCTGTGGGTGGAGAGGAGGAGAGGAGTGAGTGTTCCCTGACCTACCTCTGGAATGTGGGGGAGGGTGGATTAGAGGAGATTCCAAGTCCTACCGCTCCGCCCACCTCCATTCCACCCCGTCCCCCAAACTCTGGTTTCCTCCTGCTCCCCACAGCCTCCATGGGTAGCTCCCTAGGGCCGGGCCTTTCCTGTCACTGTGGCAGTTCCTGAGCTGCCTGGCAGGCACGCCCCTGGAAACCTTCCCTCAAGTGCAGCCCCCGAGGATGGCACAGCTGGTAGAGAGCCCCGGATCACAAGGAATCGGGACTTCACCTTGGGTTTCTCTCACCACTTGCAGTGGTGTGAATGTCACGTCTGGCACCTGTTCCTTTGCTCCTTAGCCCAGTATCTTGTGTCTCCCAAACCCTCTCAAGCATCACTCACAACAAATGTCTGCAAAAAAGAACCTAGAATTTTACCTCCTTTGCTCTGACAGCCCTCTTGGGTCTCAATTCTTCCTATTGCTCTCCGTCTTTCTGAGGGATGTGCATCTCCTCCCTTCTGTTTTAGAGACAGGTTCTCCTTGGAGGAAAGCCTTCCATTTTCCCTGTGGGAAAGACCTTTTCTCTGCTGGCCAGGCCGCCTGCCACTTGCTGCCCCTGACATTTCATCCAAGCCTCCCGGCTGAGCCACAGGTCTGGAGGCCTGGGGAGTGGTCCAGGGAATGACTAGGCCAGCAGAGGGCGTGGCCTTTTATGGCTTCCCAGCAGCCCCCTGCCGGGTCTCAGATTGGTGCGCAGGAGACCACACCCACCAAAGAGAATTGCAGTGATGAGGTTAAGGGCTGTTTGGAGTGTCCCACTGACTTCCTTGGTCCTCAGGACTTTGTAGCTGTACATTTTGGAGCATTTCGGCTCTCTGCTGTATGTTAACTTCACAAAAGGGCACTTGTTTTCTGGTTTGTTTCACGGTGCTTTTTATCTGTTTGTTTCACCAGTTCTGTGTGTGTCTGCATGTGTTAGCATGGGTCACTCTTATGCCAGGGTCAACAAGGTGTTGGCATAAAGGACGAGAAAACCTTTTGGTCTGTTTTACTTGCATTCCCTTTGGCCCCTACTCAGGTCTGCCATCCTGACAGGAATGCCACCATAGACACTACAGGATGAAAGAGTGTGGTTAGGCCCCAATAGGCAGCAGCATACACCCAGCCTTAGGACCTCTGCCCTCCACAACATATCAAGTTTTGAATTTAATTTTTGTGTTTTTTTCACTCCTCTTTCTTCTTTTGTACTGGATATCGACTTTTTTTCCCCAACTTGGTCCAAAGGGTACAAAAAGACATATTAGGAGAGTGTCAAAAATAACCTAGGACTCAGCCAGTGAGAGCAATGGTCCATGATTTTTTTTGAAGCACCTGATGGATATATTTGCTGGCTCTAATGGCAATGTAGTTGTAGATGGAATAATTTCTGTGAGTGAGCAGGAGGGAGGGTATGGAGACCGATCTGTCTGTTTGCACAGCTACTCTTCTATAAAAACAGCGTCCGCCACATCAGTGGGACCTGTAGGTCAGGTTGTTGCTGCCTATGGCTGATAAAACCAGCAAAAGCCAAACAGAATCTATTCTTGTTAGACTCAAGGTACCCAGACCTCAGAGTAAGGAGCTCAATCCCATTAATGAGAAGGTTCACTCTGCTGTACACCTGAAACTAACAACATTCTTAACTATACTCTAATAGAAAATAAAAAGTTAAAAAAAAAAAAAAGGAATGTCCTGTGGTTGCTGGGGCTTATGGAGTCCTTACCTGTTCTGAGGCTTCATTAACTGTTACTTACTTGGATTCGGAGACGTATCGTAATATTTTTGCACCAGTTATCTTGGACCACGTATTGATATAGGGTGTCACATCTTGCTAGAAAGTGTATGAGTTTCGCGAGTGGCAATTAATTCCAAGTGCTCATGTGTCTGGAAGTCCCTGCTCTCCCCTCATTCCGGGGTCGCCATTGGGATGGTTTGTATGTCATGTCTGGAAATAAATCCTTCAGCTGTAATCATGGTGACTGGCCACGTGAATGTAGGCTTCTTGAAGTGTTAAAATCCAATGTGGCTCCCTGAGCAGGTTCCCATGGGGGAGTCAGTATTCTTTATAATTTTGCTCAAAATATCCAAATTTCATATATCCCAGAGGTTTGCCTTTAATGGGCACAGAATTTAGATCCGAAGAGATTACAGATAAAACCAGTATAAAGTGGATGATTAAGGGCTACACGTTCACTCAGGGAAGGTGCTGTCCTCCTGGCCTGGATGTTGTGATTCATAATAAGAAATATATACTTGGTGCTTGCCTGGGTTTCTGGCTCAGTGCCTAAACCCACTGGAATTTCCTAAGTGATGAGAGTGATAAATGGGTTTTGTTATGTTAATGAGGTGACCTTTAGAAAGCACCCAGGTCGACAAAGGTTGGGGGCTGCTTTCCAGAGGACCCCACGTGGTGATTAGGGCATTAGCACTTTTTATCGGAACCCCCAGGTCCCCGGAAGGGGAGAGAATCTGGAGGTTGAACCCATCACCAATGTGTAATGAGTTAATCATGTCCCTGTAATGAAGCCTCCTTGAAAAAAATGAAAAGGCTGGGGTTCGGACAGCTTCCAGGTTGGTGAACACATGGAGATTTGGGGAGATGCCTTTTGGAAAGGCATGCCCCTTCCCCATGCCTTGCCCTATGCATGTCTTCCATCTGGCTGTTCCTGAGTGACAGCCTTTTATAATACACTGATACTCTAATAAGTAAAATGTTTCTCTGAGTTCTGTAAGCAAATTAATTGAACCCAAGAGGGGTCGTTGGAACCTCTGAACTATAGTGGATCCCCCAGAAGCACAGCTGACAACCTGGACTTGTGATTGCACCTGAAGTGGGGCAGGGGCTGTCTTGTAAGACTGAGCCCTGAACGTGTGGAATCAGAAGTTGTCCCTGAGTAGATAGTGTCAGGATTGTTAAGACACCAGACTGGTCTCAGAAATTCCCTGGCGGTGTAGGGAAAACGCACAGACACATTGGAACGTGTACTAGAATCTTCCCACCCTTACCAGGCTACTGTTACCACCAGCTGCGCCTGCGGGGCCCTGCATTTGTAGGACCCCTCTGGGTTCAGAGCAGCCAAGCCCGGGAGGTCCTGTCGGCTTCAGGGAAACCAAAACAGTAGCAAGCAGAGCTCGTGTGAGGCTTTCTCTTCATTTACCACGTATCTATACTTCCCATAGCAAGTATAAATTGGATTGTTTTCCCATCATTCACTCTGGACTCTCCTGTCTTCAGAGGTCTGATTTACTTTGTGTCCACAACATTGGGCCACATCACCGTTACTAAGGGAGACCTGTTGCTTTCCCTCAGCCACACGCCATGAGCACAGAAGCCCTTCCAGAAAAAAAAAAAAAATTTTTTTTTGATCACTTTCCCTAAGGCAGTTATATCGGAGCATCTGGCATTGGCTGGTTGGTTGGTTGGTTGGTTGGTTGGTTTTAATAGTCTCTACTCACAGCATTTCTAAGTAGAAAAATGACCATCTAATCTATGCTAATGTGAAGAGAGGAAAGGACTCGCCTTGCCCCACATCCCCATTCTGGAAGGCTCATTTCAGTCCATATCTCACAGGACCATGTGAGATGAGTAACCTCACGGAAAATGTGCCTTTGTCTTTTAAATTCTATCAAGTAGGTGAGTGGTTCATAAAGTGTGATCCCAGGACCAGCAGTATCACCATCACTTGGGAACTTGTTACAGATGTAAATATCAGGCTTCAATCCAGACCTAGAGGGTCACAGCACTGGGGGCGGGGCCATGTGATCTGTGTTCCAAGGGCCCCCCAAGAGATTTTGATGCAGGTTCCAGTTTGAGAAGCACTGAAGGAGGATATTCAGATAGAGGTGGGGGAGGAACGTCATTCACTTACAGCCAGTGATCAGGATCCTAAGGGAGCCGTCTGGATTGGGTCATTTTACTCTTTTTTTCCTTTAAGGGCAACATACAACAATTTTTGTGTGTTTATGCCAATATAGGTTTTAGGGAAATAAAAGCCAATTTTCTTGTTTGTACAAGTTGTATCCTAAGCTTATCTTCCCTAAGGTGTAAATTCAAAAATTAAACACAAGGGAGGGAACTGAAGAATGCTCAATCATCTCTGTCACTGAAAAACCAAAAGAAAATTCTCGAACTGAAAAATGCAATGTCTGAAATTTAAAATTCACAGGATAAATTTGCCAAATGTAAATTACAGCGGAAAGAGTCATTGGCTTGAAAGAGATCAGTAGAAATGATCAAACAAGTGAGAGAAAAATGATGAAAAGACATTAACCTGTGACCTGTGGGACAAAAAAAAATGTCTTACATATATGTAGATGAAGTCCCAAAAGGAGAGTGAGGAGAAAATGGGACGTACAAAATATTTGAAGATATGACGGCTGATATTTCCCCAAGTTTGGTAAAAACATTATTTTGGGGCCTAACCACACTCTTTCATCCTGTAGTGTCTATGGTGGCATTCCTGTCAGGATGGCAGACCTGAGTAGGGGCCAAAGGGAATGCAAGTAAAACAGACCAAAAGGTTTTCTCGTCCTTTATGCCAACACCTTGTTGACCCTGGCATAAGAGTGACCCATGCTAACACATGCAGACACACACAGAACTGGTGAAACAAACAGATAAAAAGCACCGTGAAACAAACCAGAAAACAAGTGCCCTTTTGTGAAGTTAACATACAGCAGAGAGCCGAAATGCTCCAAAATGTACAGCTACAAAGTCCTGAGGACCAAGGAAGTCAGTGGGACACCCCAAACAGCCCTTAACCTCATCACTGCAATTCTCTTTGGTGGGTGTGGTCTCCTGCGCACCAATCTGAGACCCGGCAGGGGGCTGCTGGGAAGCCATAAAAGGCCACGCCCTCTGCTGGCCTAGTCATTCCCTGGACCACTCCCCAGGCCTCCAGACCTGTGGCTCAGCCGGGAGGCTTGGATGAAATGTCAGGGGCAGCAAGTGGCAGGCGGCCTGGCCAGCAGAGAAAAGGTCTTTCCCACAGGGAAAATGGAAGGCTTTCCTCCAAGGAGAACCTGTCTCTAAAACAGAAGGGAGGAGATGCACATCCCTCAGAAAGACGGAGAGCAATAGGAAGAATTGAGACCCAAGAGGGCTGTCAGAGCAAAGGAGGTAAAATTCTAGGTTCTTTTTTGCAGACATTTGTTGTGAGTGATGCTTGAGAGGGTTTGGGAGACACAAGATACTGGGCTAAGGAGCAAAGGAACAGGTGCCAGACGTGACATTCACACCACTGCAAGTGGTGAGAGAAACCCAAGGTGAAGTCCCGATTCCTTGTGATCCGGGGCTCTCTACCAGCTGTGCCATCCTCGGGGGCTGCACTTGAGGGAAGGTTTCCAGGGGCGTGCCTGCCAGGCAGCTCAGGAACTGCCACAGTGACAGGAAAGGCCCGGCCCTAGGGAGCTACCCATGGAGGCTGTGGGGAGCAGGAGGAAACCAGAGTTTGGGGGACGGGGTGGAATGGAGGTGGGCGGAGCGGTAGGACTTGGAATCTCCTCTAATCCACCCTCCCCCACATTCCAGAGGTAGGTCAGGGAACACTCACTCCTCTCCTCCTCTCCACCCACAGCGGTCACCAGGCACGAGCGGGGGAGAAGCCCCGATGGCTCCCCTGACAGTCGCCCCCAAGGAAACGGACCTGGAGAAGAGAAGCTGAGGGGACGACCACCCCCAGCCCACCGGAGAGCTAAGGAGCAGCCCGACTCCTCCAGAGCAGGACTTTACCGCAGAGGAGGTAGGTGTCTGGGCTGGGCTTCGGCAGAGGTGGGGATGTGAGGGAAGGACCTGAGGGGCAAGCCAAGCCCCCAGGGTGCGGAGAAAGACCCTGACCCTGGTGAGATGCCCTTAAAGGCAGAAGGGCTGAGAGCAAGGCATCCAGGACTTGGCCCCGGTTGCCAGCAGATCCTGGAAGAGGCCACCAGAGTCAGGCGTGGTGGGGTGTGGGGCGTAGGGGTGGGGGAGTGGAGACAGGGAAGGGACGATGGTGACCTTGACCCACGGGGCGGCGCGCATCACCTGAATCCCTCCCGTTCTGTCTCCCACGCAGGTTCCGCCCACACTCCCTGGCGCCTCCGCGGCAGGAGGACCCGGTCCCGATCGCCGGTGTGGGTCAGGAGCTGGGGACGCTGCCAGCACAGCCCGGCGGAGGCCGGGCCCCCCTCCCCCAAACGCCGTCGCGGAACTCAGTGGCCCGAAGCCCGCGCGCCCCTGGCGGCGCTCACGTCCAATCTCTACAACCAGATGGGCGCCCTGGAGGTGGTCCTGGGCGAGCTGCGGGCCCCGGGGGGCGCCTTCCTGCCGCTGTCCACCGGCCACACGGAGCCCACGGCCTCGCAGCGCGCCTGGCTCGCCTGGCAGCTGGCGCACGCGGGCGCGGCCCTGCACTGGGCGCTGGCGGTGCTCGACTCCCTGCTCGCCGCGCGCTCCGGGCCCGCCGGCCCGCAGCCCTCTCCGCCCTGGGCGCCACCGCCTTAGGGGCGCACCCAGCGGCTCCCCGCCCTTCCTAGGGCCGGTCCCTTCCGCCCAAGAGCCAGCCGGACTCTGCGCCGCCACCTCGCCTCGCCGTGCAAGCCTCGGCGGCAGCATCGTGTACCCAGAGGCGACGAGCTTCCCCCACCGCGGACGGAAATCCACTTGTCCCGGGAACGGTGTTCAGCACGCACCAGACATCAGCTCCTGCCGCATCCCAGCTCAGGGAGATGTGTCCCCGTGTCCAGAAGACAGGCTGCCAGGATGTGCATTCAGAGGAAAACACTTCTGTTCTTCTGCGGTTCCGACTGCGAACCTTAGTGATGTGATTTGTGCCTTTTCATCCCTCCATACTTTCCTGTTTCATGTGGAAAATGAAAGGAGAGAGAGAGATGGGGAAAGGAGGATGAGGAGAAGGAGGAGGAGGAGCAGGACGAGATGGATGGATAGATAGATGGGTAGATAGATAGATGGATAGATAGATGGATAGATAGATAGATGGATAGATAGATAGATAGAGGTAGAGATAGATCGATTCCAGGGTAGGTTCCACTGCAAAGAACAATTTCTGTCTTTGCGTTTTACCAGAGATTGGGTTTCTTCAAGGTTATGCTTAGAAACCTACCTTGAACAAACCTTTATATCAGATGAGCAATCTGGGTTCTATGAGGGACTTTGTAGATTTTTGGTGTTGAAAGTAAAATTACATTTTTACTTATTATGGACCATTGTGTTTTCCATGTACTGCAATAAACTTTTTACTCTGGCAGTCCTTCTTCAGTGTGACTTTGTGAATGTGCTTACAAGTGTTCTGGTAGTGTCCGGAATCTTTCCTTTACCCTTCACTTTCCTGTTTCCTTTCTCCACTGTGTCCACTTTAAACCTGATTCCACAGCATGTAAGTGCATACATCAAGCAAATGTTCACAAATGTATTCGAACCCGTGTTACCACCACTTCACCCTCAAGACACAGAATATTTCCGTCATGTGCAATCTTGATACCAACCAACCTGAAAATTTGAACTCATGTCTTTCCTAAAAGCAATTCCTTTGGACATTATATGGAGCTTTGTGTCTCACTGATTTGATGTATTGTGCCTATCCATAAAGTTGTCCACTTGCATGGCATGGCCCTTCTTCAGTCTCACTTCATCACTTACTCTTAATAATACACAACGATGCGCATGGATGACGTGGTATGGGCTGCAAGGCTAGAGCCCTGGCAGTGTCCTGTGATCAAGGTCAGTGGTTGGGAGAGAGCTAGTAGAATTTGTCTACACGTAGTAAACGTTGCTTCTAGGGATCCATGCCTGGATGGATGGGAGGGAGGGTGATTTCTGATTGATGATGGAAAACCTCCCAAACTCATGAGGCAAAGTTGGGGTGGCCAGGGACCTGGTGGCCGAGGTCCATTGCTCACAGAGGCAGCTCTGATTTCTCGGGGTCTGGGCTCTGCACACAGCCTGACATGTCTTGGTTTGGACCATGGCTCTTTTTGATTTCCCCTCTTTTCAGTAAATGAAGACCCTGAAGAAACCAGCTCATTTCTTTTTAATTTCACCCTTGGACAGAACCTGTGGTAGAACCAGGGCTTTGTGTCCCCAGGAGTCTCTGCTTATTCTGGGTCTGGTCCCATAGCCTCTTCTCTCAGAGACAGGAGACCCCTGGGGAGCAGGAGGTGGTTCCCTCAGACACAGGTGCTGCTCCTGGAGCCTCACAGCTCCTGGCATCATGACTCTGACTTTGACCTTCCTGTTGCTTGTTAAGAGCACTGTGACCTCGAGACTGCTCCAGTCTGCAGATGTGGATTTGATGTCCTTCCCTGCGTAGGGAAAGAGGGAGCCTTGTCATCATAAGGACTTTGCTTATTTGGTCCCCTCCTGGGCTGTGAGTACATCTTTGGGAGGACTTTTCTCATTGCATTAGCTCCACAGGCTACCCCTGTTTTGTAATTTAGGAACTGGTCCATGACTGACTTGTTCTTCAGAGTTTTAACATCCACCTTGTCCTGGAAACACCTCTGGTTTCTGGTGGGCCTGGCCTCTCTCTGCACAGAGCCGAACACACTCTTGCCTCTGTGACATGCATCTTCTGGACCCTCCCCTGCTTTCCAGTGGTGAAGCCCCTGAACAAATGCCTCATTGTATTTGGAAGGTGCCCTTCAGTGGAGCAGGTGACAGGCATGGGGATGCCTGGGGTGTATTTTGATATTTCGATTATTTACTATTATCTTGTGTATTTTTGTGACATTTAGGAGGTTCTGACATATAGCAATGGCAATCCATCTTGCTCTTCCCCTACATGCTTTTTTTAAAAAATAAATTTATTTATTTATTTATTTTTGGCTGCGTTGGGTCTTTGTTGCTGGGCAGGCTTTCTCTAGTTGCGGCGAGCGGAGGCTACTATTCGTTGCGGTGGCGGGCTTGTCATTGCGGTGGCTTCTCTTTGTCACAGAGCCCAGGCTCTAGGTGCGCGGGATTCAGTAGTTGTGGCATGCAGGCCCTAGAGCGCAGGTTCAGTAGTTCTGGCGCTTGGGCTTAGTTGCTCCGTGGCATGCGGGATCTTCCCGGACCAGGCTCAAACTGGCATTCCCTGTGCTGGCAGGCGGATTCTTAACAGCTGCATCGCCAGAGAAGTCCCACCCTTCCCCTACAGTCTTAAAGATTCTTTTTAATATTTGCTTTTTGGCCTTTAAAATGATATCTCATTCTGATTTGCATTTATTTAGATTCCAAATACACTAAAACGTTTATTAGGCATTTATGTGTCTGCTATTGTGTATTATATTATTTCTTCATATATTTCCACATCTATTCACATTACATTTATCCTAGATCACAGTAGATATGCCTTATTGAGCTGGAAAACTATAGGGTACACACTGAGCCTTATGACCATGCACTATTATTATCCATATATCAGCAACATGAGGTATAGAGAGATTAAATAACTTGTAGTTTTCCTCTGCTACCTGATGCTGAAGACAAATTGTCTTTGTCACAGAGATAAGAGAAGTTCTGACTAGAAAGAGTTCTTTTCAGCTTTGCTAGGAAAGCCGGAGGAGCTCTACTTAGGTCACACATGCGCTTGTCTGCCTTCTGCCCACAGGGATGAATGGTCTTTGTCTCTGGTGGCCAGTAGAGGGCGTGAATTCCCCCCTGTGATTTCCACCTCCCTACAAAGTCACTAGCGCCTGGATTTTGTTTCTTAGTAGATGCTGCCTTACTTTGGGCAGCCCTGGACTGCCCTCATGTCCAAGTTGGCTTTTCTTTTTATTTTATTTTCTTAGATATAGTTGACATAATATAAGCTGGGCATATTTAAACAATACAATGTGATAAACATTGACAAGTGTATACACCCATGAAACCATCACCACAATCAAGGTAATGAAGATACCTATCATCTCCAAAAGTTTCCCTGTTATAGTCCCTTCCTTCTGCTACCTGCCTGTCTCTTACTCTCTCCCCACCAGACAACTACTGAGCTACTTTTTATCCCTATAGTTTAGTTTACATTTCCCAGAATTTTATATAAATGGAATCATGCAGTGTAAATGATTTTGGGGGGGTCTGGCTTTTTTCATTCAGCTTCATTATTTGAGATGCACCCGTTTGGTTCCTTTTCGTGGGTGAATAGTACTCCACTGCATGGATGTGCACATTACTTGTTCACCTAATGATAGGCATTTGGGTTGCTTCCAGTTTCTGGCAATACAAATAAAGCTGCTATGGATTTTCCTGTATAAGTCTTGTGAGGACATATACTCTCATTTCTCTAAGCAAATATCTAGGAGTGGAATAGATGACTCATACAGAAGAGATAAATTTCACTTTTTAAGAAACTACCGAAGTGTTTTCCAAAGTGGCCATGCCACCACTGTACATTCCCGCCAGCAGTGAAGGAGAGTTCCATTCACTCCACATCCTCTAACACTTACTAGAGTCAGATTTTAAAACTGTACCCATTTCATAGTTATGTAGCAGTATTCAACTGTGGTTTTAATCTGTATTTCCCTAATGACTAAGATACTAAGCATCTTTTCATGTTTTTATCTGCCATCCACACATCTTTTTTGGTGAAGTGTCTCCAAACAAATCAAATCTGTCAAAAATATTTAAAGGAAAAATTTTTTCAATTTAAAGAACATCCGTTCTCCAGCCCCATCTTTTTTATGGGTTGTGATCTGGCTCAGGCCATTATCTGGGCAAAGGGGACATCTTCATGTTCCTCCACCAAAAAGTGAGTGTTTTATGTCTGCCAATCTGGGAGGACAGACCTGACTTCAGGCTCCCCAAGATGCAGGGACCGGCTCTGGGAGCCAGCTCCAGGGAGCCCTCACCATGGCTGCCTTCCCTGAGATGTCTCTGTGGAGTCAGTCAGTCCTCAAAACATGTGTGGATGAGGAATAAAGGTGTACTGGGGAAGAGGCTGGGATTGGGTCTCACTCATCTTAAACTGTGTTTTGTGTTCAAGGACATTAAAGAGTGGGCCCCACCCTGGTGCACCCCAAACTGCATAATAAGGGCTTCTAGAAACTGTCAAGGACCTGAATAAAGAAAGGATAACTCTTGAGATGTTCACTTAACTGATCACACATGAACTGAAGGACAGTAAAATGAAAGCACATGAAAGAGTGAGTCCCATTGCCAACCTCTCTGTATGCTGAGTGAAAGACCACAAACATCATCCTGGACATGTGAGTATCTGTCATAGTCACTGACTGATGGCCCCAGTGTCAATCTCTATCTAAGTATTACTAAGTCTATTAACTACCTTCTTTCTTATTTTGAGACAACAATAGTCTAGGCTCTCTTTCAACTTGAATCCATGCTCTTGAAACAGTGTGAATCCCCCTTTTTAAAAAGAACCGATGATTTTGTGAACCTTATGATCGACATCCTTGAGTGTATTTCCTGGGTTTAATATATGGAATTAGATTGTGAGTCACAGTTTTATTGGGTAAATTGTGTTCAAGCAAGAAAAGTGGATGTTAATTCTAAAAACCAAATTAGTGTTTATAATATAAAAATCAACAGTGCACTTATTCACCAATCTTGTCTCTCAGTTACAGAGTCCAAGCTCATACTGCTCGCCCCATGCCTGGCCAATAAATCAAGAGACAAGTTGCTGGGGCAAGGAATAGCAACTTTATTCAGAAAGCCGGCAGACCAAGAAGATGGTGGACTCATGTCCCAAAGAACCATCTTGCCTGAGTTAGAATTCAGGCTTCCTTTATACTAAAAGGGGAGGGAGTAAAATCAAACATTTCCTGGTTCTGGTCAGCCTCCAGAGGGGATATGTTAATTTCTTCCTTCCTACAGTCATTCACAGGTGGACGTGGTCAGGATGTCTCTGGTGAGCTAAACTAAGGTATTTTGGCTTAATGCTCATTACCTGGGAGGCAGAGTTCCCAAAGATGGGTCATTATGTAAAATTTAAGTTTATAGGCAACACCCCTTTAGTAATTAACTTGTAATAAAATACAGAGCTTCTTCCCTATTACATCCCCTTCTCCTCAGTCACAAAATTAGACTGTCTCACAGCCTCTTTATTGTTAGGTGCGGCCATGAGACTGAGTCCTGGCCAAGTTTATGTAGCTAGAAGTGATATTTGGCCCACACAGGCCTGGCCTATGAAAACACTCCCCCAAGAGAGGTAATATGCTCTTTCACCCTCTACAATGAGTGGGATAGACCCAAGCACTGGAGCCAGATTTGAAGCCATATGTTGACAATGGCAAATCCATAAAAAAGATGGTCCTAGGGGCTTTCCTGGTGGCGCAGTGGTTGAGAATCTGCCTGCCAATGCAGGGGACACGGGTTCGAGCCCTGGTCTGGGAAGATCCCACATGCCGTGGAGCAACTCGGCCCGTGAGCCACAATTACTGAGCCTGCGCATCTGGAGCCTGTGCTTGGCAACGAGAGGCCGCGATAGTGAGAGGCCCGCGCACCGCGATGAAGAGTGGCCCCCGCTTGCCACAACTAGAGAAAGCCCTCGCACAGAAACGAAGACCCAACACAGCCATACATACATACATAAATAAAAAGAATGTAAGCAGACAAGGATAGCATTAAAAAAAAATTAAAAAAAAAAAGATGGTCCTGGGGTCCTGGATCATTGTTGGGAGAAAAGCCATAAGCAGAGTCACTTGATTTTGAAAGGCTACGTTTAGGTGTTATATGAAGCAAAGATAAGCTTGTATGGTGTTCAAACAATATTCACGTGTTTTTCTGTTGCAGAAGCTAACTTCACCTTAACTGACAGAAGTCTGTACACCAAAGAAAGTTTTCCATAAAAAAAAAATGTATATATATATATATTTTTCAAATTGGGGAAATATCAAAGACTCCCTGAAAATTTGCAAAACTAAATGATAAATGTAAATCATAAAGGTAATTATTTAAGGAATATAAATCATGTTCTTCTCTCTAAACTTTTTTTTTTGTGGAAATTGTAGATGTACAAGCATGATTTTGGTTTCTGGTATTTTAGATCTGATACAAAAATACAAGGGTAGATTGCCTTCTTGTACTTAGCAAACAATAATAAAATTAAGAGTGTTCCAATTTCACTTTCTTCTTTATTTCCTGATTTTTCGTAGGGATTTGTTAAATGGGAGAAAAGCTCACTTCAATTTCCCCTCTGATAAGCCCCAAGGCACACTGGCTGAATGACCCCTGCTTCAGAGAGCTACTGAGTTCTTGGAAGTTCCTCTGGACAATTCCAAAACAGGTACAAGCCTGAAGAGATTCTACCTTTATCTTCTGCTCCAGTTGTTCCTGATTGTGATCAAAGTTAGAGAGAGATTTATCAAGGAGGCTCTTATCTCAGGCTGCACTGTAATCCTCTGTCAAGCAGGTTGAAAAGCAGCGGATGGTCAAAACAGGTGCTTCGGTGCCTTTGGGGTTTTGATAATCCCCTGTTCTTCTCCTGAAACTTTAAGTCGGTCCTGACATTATGGCGTGACTTAGAAGAGATCCTTTCCAGATATCTTAAAGCCATGAAGATTTCCTTGCTCTCCAAGCTATGGCACGAAGGCTTGTCCCAGGAAAGAGAACAGGTATGGCTAGAGCAGAGCATCTCCAGGGCCATCAACGAAAACCAGGGCCTCGAAAATTTCCGTGATTCTCCGAGATGGCCGCGAGGAGGCGCTTGGCTTTGTTCGCCACTCATCAACGGCCTGCAGAGGGCGCCCGACTCGCCCCCGGACCGATAGGCTCCTTAGTGGGTGCGGGATCCACGTCCTGAGTCCGGGAGATGTGGCGCCTTTTCCCGGAAGAGAAACCCACTTACATTTATCGCAGGTCCGCCTGCGTGACCCCTGGGGGCTGCGGAAACAGTGAATAAAAAGTTGCTTTTCCCAGGCCCTGACTGCCAGGAGGAGCTCGGCCGCGCAGATCTCTCGAGACTATTTTCTGAAAAAATGAGCACAGAACCTCCCGTTTTCCGCGCTTTCCCCATCTTTTTACTCTCGACTTTCTCGTATAACATTTTAGCGAGACTTATTTTACAAAAGTATCTATTTATTGAGTCATTTGGAGTATCCGTTTGTTGAGGCATTTGGAGGCTGGAAATCATCACGCGCTGTACTAATTTGTCCATATTCAGGGTTGTTTCTTGGGAGAGATCCCGACACAAATCCAGAGAAAGGGAAAACATATCCATGATTGGGGCAAAACATACAAATATTGGGGCTTCCAGCTGAAAAAGCTCGGGCCACTGCCCGCAGAGTCATGTGACATAATCACTTTTTTGGTGGAAATAATGGATTTTACAACCTTGCATGTACCTGTCACCACTGTTCCTTATATAGCTGACCACTAGCATTATGTCAATATCATCTTTTTCCGTAGTATCAAAAATTTCCTAAGCTAGATAATATCTAAATTTCTCTTTCATTTCAATAAAGTTAATAAATCTTTCTTCTGTTGTTATGACAGTATTCTTAATGTGAACATGCCTTATAATCTGACATTCCTGCAGCAAGGAATGCATTTGTCATACAATTAAAAAATAAGTTAAGTATAATATTTTGTGTCTTACTTTCTCCAAGGTATTTCAGATCAAACGTGATTTCTTAGCATTATAAATTCGTTTGGAATTTTATTACACAAATAAGGTGGGGGAAAGAAAGCAATACTAATGGAGAAACACATGTAATGGTCATAGCCTCCCAAAACAGGCTCATTCTAAGACTGAGATTTTATCAAAGGATTATAGAATGCTCCCCCTCCCCCACAGTTTACCACCATACTAAAAGGAATTCAGTATAACAAGAGTAGATAACAGCTGAAAGAGCTACAAGACACAAACTCTCTCTGAAGAGGAGAATTTATGGAAGCCCAGAGTCCCAAGGGAATGAAAAGGACACTAGAGGTGTTTGAAGGCTCTAGAACCTAGAGTTACAGCAAACATTAAGAACAGCTCAACTCCTAGCCCAGTTAACATAAATCTTCACACAAAAGGCCTATTTACCTCAGTTCATATGATCCAATACAACATGTCTGGCTTTCAACAAAAAAAATTACAAGGCCTGCCAAAGGGATATTTATTTTTTAAAAAAAGTCAATATCAGTAAGAACAGCGAGCTTTGTGGCATTTTAAATTGCCCTCTTCCATCCTTCTCTTCCCAGTTCCATGGTAGCTTGAAAATCAGCAGGTTCACAACCAAGGTAGCTGTGAAAAACAGCAGCCTACCAGCCACAGGAAGGGACAATTGGTTCAGGAGCTCCCCAAAGCCCCATCTCCAGAGCACTGTCACTATTTGAACTATTTTTCAGCTCCCCGAAAAGGCCTCATTCACAGGGCTTGTCTTTATTTGACCCAGCTCGGAACTCACTCCATGGGAGAAGCCCCTGTCCCCAGAGAGAGGATCTAAAACAGTCAGTGGCAGTTGTTTAACACCACAGCTGCCTGAAGCATTGATACTGCTCGGGGTAAACAGAGGCCAGCCAAAAACATAAGGAAAACCTAAGGAATGAGATGCCCATAGGTGGGTTGAAAAGCTCTCACACATTCTTGGGGATCTAAAAGGTTATGTGTGCGTGCAGGACTGTGCACACACCCAGGAAAGACCTAGGAAGGCCTAATCACTCACCTCTGGCTAACCTTGAGATTGTGCACAAAGAGCAAAGGCTAAGAGAGAATTATAAATTGCTGGAGTATTGAAGACGCGCCCAGAAACACACAACAGACCCTCAGCAAAGACTATGAGACTTATTGGTTCAGTTAATTTAAGGAAATCTCTATCTAATCATTGGCAGACTACTAGGCTAATTGAGTGCACACTTCAGTAGCCAACATGATATAAAATACGAATGTTCAGCAGTAGCCCCAGAAAGTCACAAATCAAACAACAACAGCATCAATAACAAACCCTAAGGAGATCAAGTTCTGATTTCCAGACTTGTCACATTTTATTGTTTAAAATGCCCAGTTTTCAACAAAATAGTAAAAGGCATGCAAAGAACCAGGAAAGTATGGCCCATACCTAAGAAAAAAGCAGTCAAGGGACTTCCCTGGTGGTCCAGTGGTTAAGAATCCACCTTCCAATGCAGGGGACGTGGGTTTGATCCCTGGTCGGGGAACTAAGATCCCACATGCCGCGGGGCAACTAAGCCCGCACTCCACAACTACTGAGTATGCGAGCCACAACTAGAGAGCCCACATGCCGCCCACGCACTCTGGAGCCCGCACGCCACAGCTACTGAGCCCACACGCTCTGGAGCCTGTGCACCAGAACTAGAGAGAAGCCCACGCCCCACAACGAAAGATCCCACATGCCGCAACTAAGACCCGGCGCAGCCAAAAATAAATAAATAAATAAATAAATACTAAAAAAAGAAAAGAAAAAGCAGTCGAAGAACTACCCCTAAGGAAGCCCACACATTGGACTTATTAGACAAAGACTTTAAATCAGCTATTTTATATGATTAAGAACTCAGGAAAACCATGAATAACTAACTAAAGGAAAGTATGAGAATACTATCTCATAAAATAGAATATATCAATAAAGAGATAGAAATTACATTTTTAAAAAAGATCCAAATAGAAATTCTAGATCAGCCACACTGGTGATCATTCATGTTTACATGACTGATCGCCAATAAAAACCTTTGACACCAAGGCTTAGGTGAGCTTTCCTAGTTGGAAATACTCCATGCATATTGCCAGACCCTGTTTCTGGGAGAGGTAAGCACAATCCACACAATCCCACTGGGAATGGACAACTGGAAGCTCATACCTGGAACTCTCCTGGACCATTCCCCATGCTTCTCTTCCTTTTGCTGATTTTAGTCTGTATCCTTTCACTGTAATAAACCATAACTGTGAGTATAACAACTTTTCATCAGGGTTCTCAATAATTGCTCTTAATTCTTTTAAAAAATTAACAATATATTTTTCCTAATTTAAACATAATGCTTGTTATACTAGATGTTCATTGTAGTGTTATTTAAGGTCTTGACAAATTGGAACCAACCTAACTATCCAACAACACAGAAATGGTGTCTCTCATAGATACAGAAAAAACATGGGTAGTTGCCAGAGGAAAGGGGGTGGGAGGAGCTGAAACACGTGAAGGGCATTGAGAGGTACAAACCTCCAGTTAAAAAATAAATTAGCCATGGGGATGTAATCTACAGCATAAGGACTATGGTCAGTAATATTGTAGTAACTTTGTATGGGGACAGATAGTTACTAGACTTTTTTTTTTTTGGCTGCGTTGGGTCTTTGTTGCTGTGCACGGGCTTTCTCTAGTTACAGCGAGTGGGGGTTACTCTTCATTGAGGTGTGCGGGCTTCTCATTGCAGTGGTTTCTCTTGTTGTGGAGCACAGGCTCTAGGCGTGAAGGCTTCAGTAGTTGTGGCTCACACACTCTAGAGCGCAGGCTCAGTAGCTGTGGCGCACGGGCTTAGTTGCTCCGCGGCATATGGTATCTTCCCAGGCCAGGGCTCGAACCTGTGTGCCCTGCACTGGCAGGCGGATTCTTAACCACTGCGCCACCAGGGAAGTCCACTAGACTTATTATGGTGATCATTTCATAATGTATGTAAGTGTCAAATCACAATGGAGCACACCTGAAACTAACATAATATTGTACGTCAACTATATTTCAATTAATTAATTAAGAAATGCCGTCTGTAACAGGCAGCCTCTAACATGCCCTACAGTGATCTCCACTTCCTGGTAGTCACACCCTTGTGTAGTCCCCTCCCACACTGCCCCAGGGAGGAGGAGAAGACTGTGGACAAGAGAGGTGAGCATTATAGTAAGTCCCCTACATACGAACCTTCAAGTTGCGAACTTTCAAAGATGTGAACATGTGTTCGCATGTCCAATCACGTAAGTTAGTTCATGTGTCTGGCATACATTGTCATGTGCGTGCATCCTCTACAAGTGGTTGTGCTTTTGTATACTTTACTATACAGTACTGTGTAGAGTACACTAGCACAGTATCTTTATTTCAAACCCAGGATGTCCGGAAGCAAGCATAAAAGCAGCGGTATATAGCCGATTGTGTTAGTTGGGTACCTAAGCTAACTGTGTTGGACTTACGAACAAATTGGACTTACGAATGTGCTCTCAGAATGGAACTCGTTCATATGTAGAGGACTTACTGTACATGTGGGAGGGTCAGGGGAAAGGGCAGAAAGCAGTGAGGAAGGAAGAAGAGGCCAGATGGCACAGCTGAGGCAAAGGATCCCTTCCAATTCTAAGGCTGCGTTTGGCCAGGCTTGATCCCACGGCTTTCCTTTCTCCTTTCAGCTCTGTTTTCCCTGGTCTGTTCTTTCCCAAGAAGAGAAGAAAATACCCAAATTAGAGGTGAGTCAGGGCTGCCTTTTTCCTGAAATACCATCTCCAGTTTTAAAGATCTTTCTCTATCTCTCTTTTCAAGAATAGAATAATGGTATAACATATTCAAGAACAGAAGAATAATATAACAAATATCCATGCTGCTTCCACTGAGAATTGTCACCTCTTCCCTTACATGGGGGTAGGGAGATCAACCATCATTAATTATCCATGTCAGGTTCTCTGTTAAACAGTTTATATCAATTACTCATTGAAGAGTATATGTATATGAGACGCAAGAGGGAGGAGATATGGGGATATATGTTTATGTATAGCTGATTCACTTTGTTATACAGCAGAAACTAACACACCATTGTAAAGCAATTATACTCCAATAAAGATGTTAAAAAAATAAAAACTACAGATTAAAAAAAAAAAGAGTATATGTATATGTAGTGGATAGTATTATCCCCATTTTCAAGATGATGTGAAAGACACAGACCCAAAGAAACTCCCAGGATTATAGAGATAGTAAGTGGCAGAACCAAGACTGGAATGCAGCTCTCTCTGACCCTGCCACTGCACCATGCTGTCTCCTAGATCTGTGTCCAATTTACAATCCTATCATCACTGATTTCCCTCAGTGATGATAGGATTATAAATCCTACTGTTGACAGTGAGACTTTTTTTTTAACTCCTGATGTAAGAAGCAGAACATATAGCCTTTTGTTTTGAATGACATATCTTTAAGTTACCGGGAATGATTTTATCCGTGTGTGTTAACTAGTTTTTAGTGTGTTTTTTCCTTTGTAAATTATATAGCCCATTTATTTTAAATCTTAGTGTTTATTTTCATTATCTATATGAAGCCTTGCCTTTCGATGTCTTATAAAAATTTTTAAAAATACAACAGTTGGGCTTCCCTGGTGGCACAGTGGTTAAGAATCCGCCTGCCAATGCAGGGGACACGGGTTCGAGCCCTGGTCCAGGAAGATCCCACATGCCGTGGAGCAACTAAGCCCGTGAGCCACAACTACTGAGCCTGCGCTCTAGAGCTTGCGAGCCACAACTACTAAGCCTGCGCGCCTAGAGCCCGTGCTCCGTGACAAGAGAAGCCACTGCAACGAGAAGCCCGCACACTGCACCAAAGAGTAGCCCTTGCTCGCCGCAAATAGAGAAAGCCCGTGCGCAACAACGAAGACCCAACACAGCCAAAAATAAATAAATGTATATATATATAAAAAAATACAACAGTTATGTGTGCCCTTTGGATAAAAGTTGTAATTACTCAAAAGTGTTTAACTGGAAGTCCAATACCCTCAGGCACTCTCAGGGTTTAAACTGTTTCTTCCATCCCTCCCTGTCCCCAGTGCTTGACTCTCAGAAATGCCAAGTCCAAGTGGCAGGAAGATCTCTGGGTCTGATAATAAGTAAAGACTCACCAAAGCGAAGGGCCTTCTAGCCTTAGGAGTGATCGCTAATGATAGGGAGTCTCTTTCCACTAGGAATGGTGGAGGGTCGTCCAAAGACTGCAGAGTCTGAGCAGGGCCCTTAGCTTGCCTTCACGTGGCTTAGAAATAGATGCTTCCCTGAGGAAGACCCAGCTTTTTGGGGGGTGGCACATCTGAACACAACCTTACACTGAGCCAAGAATCTGGTGATAAATGAGATCAATTCCTCAGTCAACCAAGAGAGCTTGTTCTCCTTAGACTGAAGTGATGCTTGACAGGTCTTGGAGAGCAGTGTCCAACCTCAAAGATTGATCAGACCCTTTCCAAAGTTTGAACTTCTTGCCTTATAAAGATGCTCAGGGACAAATTCTGCTGTTTCTTTCCTCCTTAAGGATTTTCTTCTCCAATCTTGAAAACATTGAAAATTCAATAACCTGAATCTGTTAACACTGTCTAGTAACTTTCATTTTTTCTTTTTCATTTGTTGTCCTAACAGCAGTGTGACCAACTTGGAAAATAATGAGTCAGTAATCTTTGTTTTCCACATTTGCCAAAATCATCACTTTGGTTTCATTCTTTAAGACTATAGAAAAGAGTTCAGAATCAGGAATTAGAGAACTCTCCTCTTGCTGATCTGCCTATTATGGATTTGATCATGGGAGAATGTCCCCATAATTGATTCATGTAGCTCCTCTGAATCTATTTATTCAATGACATTTATTAAGTGTCTACTGTGTGTCAGGCAGCACCATGTTATTAATTGGGGATATTCGACCTGGCCTTAAGGAAGTCTACAGTATAGCAGGGGAAGATGTAGAGACAAGTGCAACAAAGTATTATAGAGGCTGTGAAGTGTTTACAAGGTATGGTGTCAGGGGGTGGGAGGCAGAGGAGGGAGTGGTCAATTCCATTGGGAATAGAGTTTCTGGAAGTTCTTCATGGAAGATGTGATGCTTAAGCTTTGCTTGGGGGAGGCATTTGGGAAAGAGCAGACTTTGAAGCCAGTATCCTCAGTCCAACTGTGAAGCCTGAGATTTTCTAGCTGTGTAACACTGAGCAAGGGAAACTCTGAGCCTGCTTTCAGTTTCTGTAACATTAGGATCATAGTAGCAATCTCATAGTGCAGTGGTGAAGGTTACCTTAAACATATATATTGAACATTGTTGGTAGAGGAGACCAGCAGGGAAAGGGTATTCAGATCCAAACTACCAGGGCTGGAAGGAACTAGGAACTAGGAATCTAGTGCCTGAAAACTGTCTGCCCTGGGAGCTGTCTGTGGTGCTGATTTCACCAGGGCTTCACACTCATTATCTTGGGAAGGCCTGCTCAGCACTCTGCCTGTGTCGTTCTTCAGGGGTCTGAACTGCTGTCTCCATCTCAGCAGAAGCCTGGGCTCCAACAAGTGTGCAGACCCCACCTCCTCCCTGCCCATTTCCAGCCTGCCAGTTCAGCCCTTCTGTGAGCCTTGTGGAAGAAGGGCTGACTCAGAACCATATGATGGGATAGGGGTTCTCAGTATCCATACTCCTGGTTCTGTAGAGGTAGAATTGGGCAACTATATGGGTTTGTCCACATCCTCCACCTGTCTGAGAAGAGTGCCAGGCTCCAACTCTAAACTTCTTCAGAGGAAACTCACCACTCCTCCCCAAAGCCTAGGAAGTGTTTACCTCCTGCTAGAGCAACTGGGGAAAATTTTGTGCCCCGGGGGACACTTGGCAATGTCTAGAGATATTTTCAGTTGTCACTACTCAGGGGTGGGGGCATTCATTACTGGCTTCTAGAGGACAGAAGCCAGGGATGCTGCTAAACATTCTACAATGCACAGGACAGTCCCCTACAACCAAGAATTATCTGGCCAATTAGGCCCAAAAACTAGTGCTGAGGTTGAGAAACCCTGCTCCAGGGTTTGAGGCAATTTGGTGTGGTGTCTAGAACCTTACCGGACATCAAGGTCTAGCTCAATGTTCTTTATTTACCAGCTATGACCTTAGATAAATCATTGAACTGCTCTGAGCCTCATCTTCTACATATGTATGTTTAGGTTCCTGGACTAGAAAGCCTCAAAGCCCCTTCAAGTTCAAACTCAACATGTCTGCATAAATACTTGCTGAGTACACCGCTAGGAACCAACATTCTGTGGTACTATGTACATCAAATATCAGGAAATGCATAAAATATCAAAAGGAAAGGAACATAATGGGGGGAAGGTGAGAGCTGATAAAAGGTTACTACCCAAATATGCACAGAATTTATGTGAATATAAGTGTTCAGATAAAATACAGGCTCTTAAACTTCAGGTGGTGACAAAAAATGTCATCTTCACTAGCAATTAAAGAGACACAAAATAAAATAACTACGACATGTTTGCTAATCTTTTGAAAAAAACAACTCAAAGTGCTTAGGAATGCAAGGTAGTATATGTACTTAGATATTCTTCTGTTTCCCTCTGAACAAACCCTCAGCCTGGGACTATGAAACAGTAGCTACAGAACTGGTTATGCTGCACAATCAAATCATTCCATCATAAAGAGGATACTTAAAGTTTCTTTCTATATTTATAAAAATTTGTGCCAGCCTTTGGACACTAACTGAAACATCAGTTCTCCTGGATTTCAGACCTTGAGACTCAGACTAGAACTACACCATCAGCCCTCCTGGGTCTCCAGCTTGCTGACTCACCTGCAGATCTTGGTACTTGTCAGTCTCCAAAATCACGTGAGCCAGTTCCATATAATAAATATCTTTCTGTATATATAAAAAATTAATGAGGGACTTCTCTGGCAGTCCAGTGGTTAAGACTCTGCGCTTCCACTGCAAGGGACACGGGTTCCATCCCTGGTCGGGGGAACTAAGATCCTGCACACTACACGGTGTGGCTAAAAAAAATAAAAATTAATTAATAGGAACTTAGCATTCTAAAGTAAAGAACCAGGTACTAGATTACCCTCCCCTCTCCTTATTCACCAAACAATAAGGCACTGGATTTAAAGAATTAATTTTCAGAATTAGGAATAAACCGCCTTATCACACCTTCCTTTCGCCTCTTAATTATCTTGAATACCACCTTCAGAGTTAATGGGAGCCGCAAAGGGTGTAGAGATCCCAGAAGGAAAGGACTGTGAGTGTACTCTTTAGGAGAGGAAGATGTAAAGCTGCTGGTGTATCTCCTTCCATGTGGAAGTCCCTGTCTGAGGCAGTCAATGTGGATCTTCCTCATTTGTTCCCATACAAGAGGCTCTTTTATAAGAAAGACCAGAAAGAGGTCGCTTCCAGAAATGGCACTTTCAAGCTGATGCAATTTGGAGATGGAGACCTCTATCACACTGGTTTCAGTCATTTGACAAGGATGGGCCACCCTAGCTGTGCCAAGAGGGAGAGGGCACACAGCACAGGAAACATCTTTAATTACCCTTCTTAAAACCATCTGTTCATGATCCTCCATTGCATCACTCTGAGTGTGAGGAAACAGACCTCTCCACTCTGCCTGTAGGTCAAGGAGAGAGAAGTAGCCAACACCTCCGAGGAAAAGGCACTACCAGAGGAATGAGCCTAGGAAGTACTCCTCTGCTGCATACAGAGTGAAGGGGCAAAAGGTGCACACATTTGGGCCTCAGAGAGAGAATGCAGTCCTTTATGTGGTACCGAGGACACCACGTGACTTGGGAAGTGTCAGCTGGGAAGAGGCAGAAAAGCCTTACCAGCCAGCAAGGTGATGTGGCTTCCCAGTGAACTGTCAAAACCCACCAGGGCTTAGGGCTTCACTCTCTGCCAGGCTGTGAATTCATGTAGACAGGGAGCCATGAACGACTTGTTCACCACTGCCTCCTAAGCACAGCTCTGTGCTTGGCACATAGGTACACTCCACAGATGCTTTAAAAAAAAAAAAAAAAGGTTAAATATTTAATGGAATCTTTTAGGTGAACATTCACATGATACTGGAAAGCATGAAGAGGAAGAGGAAATTCTGTTTCTGGAATAGCTATGGTATGATAATGGAATCTGGCCCTTTTAAAATCAACAAATGTGTCTTAAAATTGGGTGAAACTCTCTTATTAGGAAATTCAACTACTTTCTGCAGGAGCACAATTGTTGCACTTCTCATCAAAGTGCTTTCTTTGGTCCCTTACTTCAGTTATTTGATTTTTTTTTTTTTAATGCTGTAATAGTTTGAAGGTTGACCAAAAAAAAAAAGGCTGAGTAAAACCTGGGACCTGGATACAATGTCATAATTAAACTGAGAAGTAAAATGTAGTAAAGGAATATGCTTTTATCACTTCATCTAATAGTCCAAAGAATAACTCTTAAGAATAAGGGAACTTTACTTAAACCACACATAGTCTAGCTCAATTTACCAACCACCACCAAGCAACATAGGTAAGTACTATAAAGGACTCACCCAACTCAACAAATCCACCTGCCAGTTTCTACTACATAATTCACTTAGGCTTTATACCCCTTAAATGCAAATGTTTCTGGAAGATGAAATACTAAAAACGCAATAATTAAAATCAAGCCCCATGGACTTCCCTGGTGGCGCAGTGGTTAAGAATCTGCCTGCCAATGCAGGGCACACGGGTTCGAGCCCTGGTCCAGGAAGATCACACATGCCGCGGAGCAACTAAGCCCGCGCGCCACAACTACTGAGCCCGCGTGCTGCAACTACCGAAGCTCGCAAGCCTAGAGCCCGTGCTCCGCAACAGGACAAGCCACCGCAGTGAGAAACCCGTGCACCACAACGAAGAGTAGCCCCCGCTCGCTGCAACCAGAGAAAGCCCACTCGCAGCAACGAAGACCCAACGCAGCCAAAAATAAATTTAAAAATAAATAAATTTATTTAAAAAAAAAAAATCAAGCCCCATGATGTTCCCTCGCCTTTTTTTTAGCTCCTTGATATTGTCCTCACCAGGAGCCTGTGATTTACTGGTAACTCCAACATTCTGGAAAACTATTAGATAATAAACACTGTGCAAGTCAATACTTAAAGGATATCAAATTCATAAATCATCATGTGGCAGTCTCAGAATGAAGTTCACAAACAGAAATTCCTAAAATGCAACAGAGTCTAGAGAACTACAGGACAGGAGTAAAACTGACGATGCACCAATACCCCAGCTGACTTCGGGCACTGACCTTCACCCTCTGATTCCAAGACCAGTACAGAATCCTAATGCACACTGCAGACAGAAAAACACAGTCATGGCTTTACCTACCCCTCCTCTGAGAATCTGGAGAAATGTTCCTCTTCAGAAAAACAAAAACAAAAACCAACCAAATAAACAACCCCCCCCCCCACATTTCCAAATTAAATCAACCGGATAACCTGACAGCAACCCCAGGCTAATTGCAGAGCTCCAAAGCAACCCTCTCCCTGACGCCTGTCAACTTCACTGGGCAAAGGTAATCGGCAATCCCTGACTCTCCGGCTAGGTCGGGCCCCATCCAGGGAGGCTAAGCGCAGGGGAAGCTTCATACCAACCCGTCGGTGATAGTAGACTGTGTGCCATTCACTGGGGCCCTTGGCGAGAAGTCCTCCTTTTATCCAACTTGCATCTTACAGCTGACGCCACCCCACCCCCAGCGCTCCAGGACCAGGCTCAACTCTGTAAGGGACACAAGAGTCCAACTCAAAACTCCCTTCAGTCACCTAGAACGTCCGACTGGAAGAGGTCAAGGAAAGGAGATGTGGGTGGGAGCGAAGCAAGTTACCTCCCAAAGCAAACCAAGCAAGTCCGCCAGAAGGCGAGTCCTAGAGCGAGAGAGCGATCCTTCTAGGGAAGGCACAGGAGAAAACTTCGTCACGGAGGGAAGTGGGCGAGCCGCGGGGAAGGGCGCCCGGGAGTCCCTCCGGGGCCGGGGCGGGATTGGCTCAAGGCTGGGTGTCGGCTCCTCCGCCGGGTCTCGGGAGCCTGCGAGTCCCCGCCGCCGGGCCGGGCCCGCTAGGCTCCGCTCTCCATCTGGGGCTGCCGGCCGGTCGTGGCCGCAGCCTCGGCCGCGTCTCGGGCCGGACTCCTCGCCGTCCCCGCCAGGTTCCGGGCGCCGGAACTAGCGCGGCTGCCGGGGACGGGGTTCCGACAGGCGGAAGTGACCGGAACCTGTTCTCGCAGCGCGGCGGGATGTTGTCCATGTCTCGGGGCCCCGGACTCTTCCGCGGTCTGCACCGGCGGCGGCGGCGGCTCCTTCCACACACGCGGGTAGGCGGCGGTTGCCTCGAGGGGCGGGAGGTGCCTGTCCAGCCCGGCCTGGAAGCGCCGGCCCCGGAGGCCGGCGGCTAGGGCGGCAACTCGGAACGCGCAGCCGGCTCGCCGGGTTCCTGGGCCCTCGCGGGAGCGCGCGCGGCGGGAGGCGGAGGCCGGCGGCGAAGGGGACCGCGCGACAATCCCATAGATGCTTTTCAAATATATGAACCTATCATGTGAACTCTAAAGTAGTGTTGTAGAAATGAAAGTCATTTTTACGCATAAAACTGAAAGTAGGTTCAGCTTAAACCATGATCTTACTTTGTCTTTTTATTTTCATCGGTGATATTCTTGAACCTCAGAGGTTCCTCAATATTAAATCCACCCAAGGTAGCGCGGTTGGACAGAAGATGAGCACCGTGGTTATCCTTCCAATCACTCACTGGGCTTGCTCCACTGGTTTGGGGTAGATGCACCAGAGGAGTGGTTTAGTGGGAGGGAAAATTAGGTGGCCTGGGAGTTAGGAAACCTGTTTTCCAGGTGGCACCAGGAGCTGTGTGCGCTGTAGCAGGCCCAGCCCCAGGGCACAGGGTCCCTTTCCACCTTTCTCTCCCCACAGTGCCCATCCCCCTCCAGGAGCTCACACGCAATGACATCCCTGTACCAGGGCCACTTGCAACCCCTCTCCATGTACATGGGAGAGAATTGCTCAAAGAGAAAGCTGCCATGCTGGGCACTTTCAGGATCTGGCCCAGTGTGTTTCTGAACTCAGGGGTTCCAGATTTGTCAGCAGCAAGACTCTGGCGGAGGCAAGTCACTTCTTGGTATCTCTCCGTGGAAAAAAGAGCTGATTCAGCTCCAGAGTCTGGACAGAGAGGGCCAGCCACAGTACCAGGTAGGTCGGGGAGCCTGGATCTCGGAGTTGGAGTTGAAAGAGCACTGAGCAGGCGTCGGGAGACCCAGAAACTGGTCGATAAAAGCTGTGAGACCCGGACAAGCTGTTTAGTATCTCTGGACTGTCAGCTTTGGGAAAGTTGGTGAGATGATGTATATAAAAAGCACATTCCTGCATGGCAAGGAAACAATCACCAAAATGAAAACGCAGCCTATGGAATAGGAGAAAATATCTGCAAACCCTATATCTTATAAAGGATTAATGTCCAAAATATATAAGGAACTCCTACAACTCAATAGCAAAAATCCAAATAACCTGATTTTTTAAATGGGCAAAGGATCTGAGGAGACATTTCTACAAAGAAGTCATACAAATGGCCAACAGGTATATGAAAAGGTGCTCAACATCACTAATCATCAGGGAAATGCAAATCAAAACCACACTGAGCTATCATCTCACACCTGTTAGGATGGTTATTATTTTTTTAAAAAAGGGAGGGGTAAGTGTTGGTGAAGGTCTGGAGAAAAGGGAACCCTTGTACACTGTTGATGAGAATGTAAATTGGTGCAGCCATTATAGAAAGGAGTATGGAAGTTCCTCAGAAAATTAAAGTTAGAACTACCGTATGATCCAGCAATCCTACTCCTGGGTATATATCCAAAGGAACTGAAATCATGATCTTGAAGAGATATCTGCATTCTCATGTTCATTGCAGCATTATTCACAATTATTATAGCCAAGATATAAAAAGAACTGAAGTGTCCATCAGTGGGTGAATCAATAAAGAAAATGTGGTATCTACATACAATGGAATATTATTCAGCCTTAAAAGAGAAGGAAATCCTGACATTTGCGACATCATGGATGAACCTGGAGGACATTATGATAAGTAATCTAAATCAGGCACAGAAGGACAAATACTACATGATATGAGAAATCTAAAATAATCAAATATACAGAAACGAGTAGAATGGTGGTTGCCAGGGGCCATGGGGAGAGGGAAACAGGAAGGTGTTGGTTAGAGGACACAAAGTTTCAGTTATACACCATGAATAAGTCCTAGAGATCTGCCGTACAGCTTAGTGTCCATAGTTAACAATACTGTATTGTGCACTTAATATTTTGCTAAGAGGGTAGATCTTAAGTTATATTCATATCACAAAAAGTAATAACAAAGAGGACAAGAGGAAACTTTTGGAGGTGATGGATGTGTTTACGGCATAGATTGTGGTGATGGTTTAATGGCTGTATACTTATCCCCAAACTCACCAAGTTGTATACATTAAATATGGTCAGCCTTTTGTATGTCAATCATACCTGAATATGGTATTGGTTGTTTTTTTTAAAAGCATGTTCCTTTACTAAACAGTTGTCAAATCTTAAATATGCATTGTCTTGCCATGAAGCCTATTTTTCCAATAAGTTCTACCAAGAACTTTATTCTTCCAAAGCTATTCTTTTCACAACCCCCTGAGTTCATTTATCCCCTTTGCACAGAGAACTTTAATGCAGGAATTGTTAACATTTTCTTTTTTGTGAGTCTGATGGACTATGGCTTCTCTCTCCATAGAAATGCCCTGTGTGCTTGCATGCACAGACACACACACACACACACAAACACACACTGTTTTGCATATAATTCCTGTGGCTTTTTGACACCCAGAGGTCCATGGATCTGGGTTTTTAAATTCCAGAAAAGGAAGGTTTGAGTCCTGAAGTATCTCAGAATCCAGGATTATGATTCTTTTTTCATACTGGCCAAGCCAGTCTAGATAGTGTCAATATCCTGCTCTGCTTCTCAAGCCTGCTCCATCTCCAGGGAAAGTTCACTTCAGACCTACTGAAGTTGACTGTCCTGCCAGAGGTCATACCTTCAAATATCTCTTCCCTCACCCTCCTTGTTCCTCAAACGTCCTCAGCTGGCCTCGGCTCATTGCACTGGTGTGCAATGGAGAAGCAGCTGGGGGCAGGTGGAAGCCTTCTCATGGTAAATCAGGGCTGGGCTCCAGCTCATTTCTGCCTCCAGTGCTCCTGGGTCCTTGACAAGCCTGCTTCCTAGATCCCTGGCCAGCACTCCTCCCTTCCTCTGCTCTACCCCTGCCCTGGGTCCACCTGCAGGGCCACACCTAGAGAGTCACGCTTGAGGAAATAGACTGCCTTCTAACAGTGAACTCAACTTGATCAGGCGCTCCCAGCAAACACAAGAAGCTCAGAGAAGGGTCACAGTGCAAATGGTAGGAACTCACACTGAGCTTTCTTTCACAGGTGGTGGCAGGTGTTCTACATGACCCGTAAGTGGGAGAGGAATGGAAGTGATCCCCCCCTCAGCCTTCCAAAAGTTGGGATCCAGAGTATTGCCCCCACGGTGGTGTCTTTTTGGTGTTTCAGATCTCATGCTAGATCAGTGTCTGAAAGGTAAGAAATTTAGAAGGACAGTGTTCCCAATAGATCAGAATGCAGACGCAGTACCGAGGCTGTGTGTGCTTCAACCCTTCAATTCACACTTTTCGTGCTGCCTCTAAAATGGGTAGGGATACCCAGATTCATGACCCATTCACTGGACTGTCGCAGCATGAGAATAATGAAATTCCCATGGACTACTCTGTCTTAGGGTGAAACTAGGCAAACTCCATTTGTAGGCTTAGTCTTCTTGGATGCAAAGTACATTGTAATGAGTTTCTGTACTCCTCACCAGAGAGCAAAGAAAATATTAAAGCTTGTTTGCAAAGTTTGCACAAGAAAGAGCCTAGTGGCTAAAATTCCAAAGACCTCGTGGTTAGCTAGAATTTCCTATCAGATTATTTAGCTTCTTTCCAAATGATTTTTCTTAAGAAATGGGTCACAGGTGTATATTCTGCCTTTTCCTAATAAAGCTTTGATAACATCGACTTGGGTATCCAAACTCCTTTGTAAAATTCTGCACAAGTTTCCTGTAAGACAGCACCTCTCCTTGTGTAACCTGGAAGCCTGACAGGACTAGAGGGCATTTGGCTCCAACTGGCATCCCTACCCACCACCTGGCTCTGCTGAACTGCCCCGACGCCCCAGCCGCGTGTGAGAGCTCACCTACTGCGCTCCGGGAAGTCTGTGCCTAGGCTAAGCAGCAGTTCTTTGTAAGTGGGTCTTCTGAAGGAGGGGGAGGGGCAGGGGAAGGCAAGGACAGGGTAATAAGCTACCTTGCTTTGGCCTTACTCCTGTGTCTGAGTCTTTTCTCAAGTGCGGATCAGAATGGATGACATCGCCACCCAGTGGCCAATCCCTAATAAAACAGCATCACATCTCAAGCTGCAATTATCTAGTATGACAGCCACTAGCCAAACGTGACTATTAATTACTTGAAATGTGGCTAGACAGGAAGCAAACCCAGGCAGAGAGTGGGGCCCAGGGAGTGATGCAGCATTCTCTTCTGCAGGTGAGTATCTTGATGCTCCAGGAAGAACTGACCCGGCATCAGCGAGCCAGGGCTGCAAATTCCAGCTCTTCCCTTGCTCTCTAAGTGTCCTTGGAGAAAGCACTACCCTTGCTGGCATCAGTTTTCTCTTCTATCAAATGGAAAGTATTTAACAAGCTGATCTCAAGATCCTGTCAGGGCAAAATGTCCCATAATCTCTGTTGTTTCTTCTGTCCACTCCTGACCAAGTGAACGGGGAACCTGTAAGGAAGTGCCTGGTTTCCTGCTCATCACGGGTTCCCACCATTTCCTAGGGGCTCAGGGGCCCTGAGGAGACACACACTCAGTATCTCAGCACAGTTCCCTCTTCACAGGACGCTGTCACAGCAGCATCTAGCCAGGTGGTGATGGTTCTGCCCATTCTACAGATGAGAAAACAGTTTCAGAGGGGCTATTTGACTCATCCAGAGTCAGAAACGGACTCACAGGATGTTGATGCTGGAAAAGATGTCTAAAATTAAAGGGAGGTAGTCCTCACTGTCGTTTTACTGGGAGGGAGACTGAGGCTCAAGATCATGTGACCTGGCAGCAGCCTTGGTAGTGACAACAGTGGAATCCTCAGTTTCTAAGACTCCTAGTCCTACCTCATGCTCCTCATCTGTAAACTAAGGGTAATAATAGTGCCCAACTCATAAAATGGTTATGAGCACTTAGCACTCAGAGGTAAGTTCTCAATAAACACAGCTGGTATGTGATGTTGCCTGCATTCACCTTTTATCTCCAGTTGAGATCTCTTCCTGAGGTCTTTGGCTAGAACTACCCCAGACAGATTTTCCATAAAATAGTCACCTTAGGTCATCTGCAGTGGTGGACCGAGAATGAGTTGGGTGATAAAGATCAGCGAGGGACAAAATTGTTGAAGACATACTATGTGGAGGGTGGGGAGGTGGCTGTGATTTGGGGAACGATTCTCCTGCAGGTGTAAAGGAATAAAGAGCCTGACAGTCCCCCATTGCAGAGATGAACACAATGGAGAGAGGTATCGGGGTCCAGCTGGCAACTCACAAAGAGTTATCGTCACTGTGTGTCTGACCTTGCCCGAAGTCCCCTGAAAGAAGGGCAGCTGAGTCCTCATGGCAATAAGTGCCAGTCATCGGAGCACAAAACGAGCTCTGTGTGTGTTCCCGCTTCTCTCCACACGGTGCTATCTCACATTGCACAGCACTTTACAGTTTATCAAGGTGAGACTTAGGTAGTTTTTATCTTAGCTCATCCTTACAGCATCCCTGTGCAGGGGGCAGAGAATGTCTGTCTTTGTTTCACAAGGTTTTCCTCTCATTTTACAAGCTAGAAACTGAGATGCAGAGGTAGTTGTGCAACTTTGTATAAGGTTACACAGGTAGGACGTGGCTTAGCCAACACCCAACATGTGGTCTGAGTCCCTCTTAATCCTGTCGAAGTCTTTACTCCAAAGGTCTGCAACGACCAAGTGATTTTAGCATCTTCCATTGCTCTGCTCAAACCATAAATGCTCTGAGAAACTTCATACAGTTCTGTGAACAGGTCATACTCTTTCTTTGCTCTCTTTTTTCTGTGCCTACTCGGAGCCCTGAATATACTGCCTAGTGTGCCAATTAAAGGAACACAAAGCATTCATGTTCCAGGAAATCTCCAGGCCTTATGATGATGATGTGCCATTTTAAGTGGTCACATTTCTGAAAAATTATTTGTTTCTAACAATTACAAAGGACTCTGGGTATCAAAGAAAATAGCCTGACACAGCAATTCCACTTCTAGGTATTTACCCAAGAAAAATGAAATCATAAGCCTACAAAATCACTTGTACTTGATAGTTCATGTACAACCCAAATTTATATTGACAGGAAATAATATATCCACACAGTGAATACTATTCAGCAATGAAAGGAATGAACTACAGACAACATCATGGATGAACTCAGAGACATTAGGTTTACGAAAAGAGCCACATACAAAAGAGTATATACTGTATGATTCATTTAGATGATGTTCTAGGACAGACAAACTAAACTATAGTGATAAAAATCAGAACAATTTTTGTAGAGGGCAAAGGGTGGGAAGAATTATCTAGAAAGGGACACAAAGTAACTTTTTAGGATGTTGGAAGAGTTTATATCTTCTTTGGGGTGATGGTTTTACAGGTGTATATATTTGTCAAAACTCATCAAAGTGTACATTATACCTCATTGAGTAAATTAATAATACCTTATTAAATTATGCATTATTTCTGAAAGTCAAAATTGAGGAAAGACTGAGAGTTGCTTTAGGAAAAATGTGTTTTCCCCATAACTCTACTTACACATTTTGTTCTACATGTATGATTCCATAGGTCAGTGGTTTTATATATGTTAATTATGTGGTCACTTTGGGGAAATTTTCAGAAATCATCCTTGGCTTTTTGCTAGTCGGTCAACCCAGCATCAACTGAGCAACTACCATATGCCTAGAAACATCTAGGTAGTGGATTGGGAATAGAGAAGTAGGTAAGACACAGGTCCATCCTGGAGGAGCCCACAAAGGCATATAGGAAATAAGTCAGAGATCACTAAGGTAAGAATAAGGAAAAAGCACCAAAAATTGTTTAAAAAAAGGTATCCACAAGACAGTACTGTGTCCTCATTATGAGTCAGGGAAACTGAGCCCTGAAAAGGGATTTGGCAGACTGAGAAGGGGAGGGCATTCAACCGCAGGGAACAGCTTCTTTCACTCAAACAATATTTAATCCTCGTTTGTTGAGCACCTTGATATGCCTCCTAAGGAAGATGATTTTGTTTATGCCTAAGAAAGGGGCCTCTGGAATCAGACTGCTTGGGGTCTTCCCTTTACCAGCTGGGTGACCTGAGCAAGCTATTTGGCCTCTCTGAAAAGATGGGGATCATCATGGCATACACATCATCAGTTATTGTGCTGATTAGAAAAGATAGTCTGTGTGAAGTGATCAGCATAGAACCAGGTACAGGAAATGTACAATAACTCTTAGATCCCATTACTGCTATTGCCATCCTTAATATATGCCAGAAACTTAGGCAAGCCCTGGAAATACTGAAGAAAACTCCACATTTGCATTAGTCAGCTTGGGCTGCTATAACAGAATACTATAGACTGGGTGACTTAACAACAGACTTTTATTTCTCGCAGTTCTGGAGACTGGGAAGTCCAAGATCAAGCCAGCAGATTTGGGTCCTGGTGAGAATCCTCTTCCTGGTTTGCAGACAGCTGCCTTCTAGCTGTGTCCTCACATGGCAGAGAGAGACAGAGACAGAGAGAGAGAGCGAGAGAGAGTGCGTGCAAGAGAGCTCCGGTCTCTCTTTCTCTTCTTATAATTACACTAATCCCATCATAGGGGCCTTACCCCATGACTTCATCTAAACCTAATTATCTCCCAAGGGCCCCATCTCCAAATACCATCACGTTGGGGGCTAAGGCTTCAACGTATGAATGGGGGTCCGGGGGACAGGAACAGTCCATTAGGTTCTAGTGGGGGAGACAGATAAGTTTACAGATCATTAAAATACCATGTGCTAACCACTTGGAAAAGAAGAAAATTTAGAGATTCTGTGTTGTAGATTATCTTTATTCCTACAGAGGCCCAGAGGAGGGAAATGACTTTCCTGAGCTTCTAGGGCAATAGCACAGTCTGGAGTCAGGCCTCCTGGGTCTCAGTTCAAGGGGGACGTCCCCTCTGAAAGAAAAAGATGTATCCTTGCTCCTTCAAATTCCCTGGAGCTCTGATTATAGTTTTCTAGAACCAGGTATCTCTCTGTGACTGGAGAGACAGGCCAGGTGACCTCTTTACCTGGTTCTTGTGCTCAATCCATTTATACAGAAGCAACTCTAGGCTGCTTTCTGGAAGGTGACAACCCCATCTCCCCCTCTGCAAATGAGGCAGGGGCCTGCAGATAGAGACAGTCTATCGAGGAGGGGTCTCAGGGCACAAAAAAATAAGAGGAGGCTTTCAAATGCGGGTCTGAGAGTAGGAACCTGGACAGACTGGCCTTGGGTCTAGAGAGGCACATTGTAATCAACCCTGGCTCCAGCTGGAAGCAGTGCCAGCCCTAGGGCTTTCCAAGTCAGGGACCAGGGAGGTGGTTTCCCATCAACCCTGCAGCATTCGTGTCCCAGGTTTACTTCCTGGGGGCTTTCTCAGGCCAACCGTGAGCATCCAGCCCTTCCTCCTTTCCCCCATCATTTGAAGTGCCTACATGTTCTCACACACACACACACACAAACACACACACATCATTCCAACATTTCCCCACATTCTCAACTCACACATTAGCTCACACAAACTCAGACTTGCCACTTACACTGACTCACAAGTACAGAATCATAAATCTACCCAATGCACGTGCACAGTTACACACGTGCTCAATCATGCGTACTCTGACATATACACACACTCACCATATGCACATCCACGTCCTGATCCACGTACAGGTGTTCCCTCATCCACAATGCTCTGCTGACCTCTCCCTGCCAATCACTTGTGATTTCTCAGAAGGGAACATTCAGGTATGTTTGGGAAAGCTGCCTGGATGTCTGTGTACTCACAGCAAAAAATCTCCCTTAACTGTAAACTTCCATGTGGTTCTTTGTTTTGCAATACCAAACCGAACAGTACAAGATGTCTGAGCAAACAAAGTACCAACTGCTTATTATCTGATTTTTAGATTTGCCTCTGAGTCACTGTTGGGACATGACATCATGGGCTAACTTCAACTTGATGGAAAGTCTTCGGGGCCCCTCAGTCTTCCTGCAGGAGGCAGGTGTGCAGGGCCTGGGAGCCCTTGGCAGTTGGAGTGGACAACCTCATAGAGGTGTCAAAGGAGCCCATCAAGACAAGTCCAGGGTCCCTGTGAAGTTGGGCAGAGAGCCTGTGCCTAAGAATTCTTAGAGGTGTTACCTCCTCAACCCTGGCTTCAAGAATGAACACATCGGGACTTCCCTGGTGGCGCAGCGGTTAAGAATCCGCCTGCCAATGCAGGGGACATGGGTTCGAGCCCTGGTCCGGGAACATCCCACATGCCGCGGAGCAACTAAGCCTGTGCGCCACAACTACTGAGCCTGCGCTCTAGAGCCCGTGATCCACAACTACTGAGCCCACGTGCCACAACTACTGAAGCCCGCGTGCCTAGAACCCGTGCTCCACAACAAGAGAAGCCACTGCAATAAGAAGCCTGCGCACAGCAACAGAGTAGCCCCCGCTCGCCGCGACTAGAGAAAGCCCGCGCGCATCTATGAAGACCCAACGCAGCCAAAAATAAATAAATTAATAAATAAAAATTTAAAAAATATATATGTGGTCTTTTGTGACTGGCTTCCTTCATTTAGCATAACGTTTTCATGGTTCATCCCCATTGTAGCGTGTATCAATACTTCATTCCTTTTTATTGCCAAATAATATGTCATCATATGAAAGGTGCCTGATTTTTTTAAATGGTAGTAAAATACACATAACATAAAACTTACCATCTTAACCATTTTTAAGTATACAGTTTCGTAGTGTGAAGCATATTTATTGTGTGCAACCAATCTCCAAAACTCTTTCCATCTTGTAAAACTGCATTCTATGACCTAGCCTCAGAAGCTATATAACATCACTTCTGCTGTATTCTATTGCTAGTAAGTGCATCACTAAGGTTGGCCCAGAGGGAACAGAGACCTCCACCTCTCAATGGGAGGAATGTCAAAGAATTTGCAGCTTTTTTTTTACTTAGGAATTTGTTTGTTTACTTAGGATTTTTTTTTCTTTGTTTGTTTGTGTTGGGTCTTTTTGTTGCTGCTCACGGGCTTTCTCTAGTTGCGGCCAGCGGGGGGCTACTCTTCGTTGCGGTGCGCGGGCTTCTCATTGTGGTGGCTCCTCTTGTTGCGGAGCACGGGCTCTAGGGCGTGCGGGCTTCGGTAGTTGTGGCGCGTGGGCTCAGTAGTTGTAGCTTGTGGGCTCTAGAGCGCAGGCTCAGTAGCTGTGGCACACGGGTTTAGTTGCTCCGTGGCATGTGGGATCTTCCCACACCAGGGCTCGAACCCATGTCCCCTGCAGGCAGGAGGATTCTTAACCACTGCACCCCCAGGGAAGTCCCAAGAATTTGCAGTTGTAAAACCACCATACAAGTAGAGATACGTTCATTAGGTTACTCCTTTCTGCCCGTGAATGCCGCCAAGTAAGCATCATTAAATTCTCCCCCCCTCTACTGCCATCGCGTCTAAGTCAGAGTCTCCCAAAGAGCTGTGGGACTCTTCATTGGAGGTTTGAGCTTTGAAACAACCGATGAGAGCCTGAGGAGCCATTTTGAGCAGTGGGGAACACTCACAGACTGTGTGGTAATGAGGGATCCAAACACCAAGCGCTCCAGAGGCTTCAGGTTTATCACATATGCCACTGTGGAGGAGGTGGATGCAGCCGTGAATGCAAGGCCACACAAGGTGGATGGAAGAATTGTGGAACCAAAGAAGGCCGTCTCAAGAGAAGATTCTTAAAGACCTGGTGCCCACTTAACTGCGAAGAAGATTTTTGTTGGTGGCATTAAAGAAGACACTGAAGAACATCACCTAAGAGATTATTTTGAACAGTATGGGAAAATTTAAGTGATTGAAATCATGACTGACTGAGACAGTGGCAAAAACAGAGACTTTGCTTGCATAACCTTTGATGACCACAACTCCGTAGACAGACAAGACTGTCATTCAGAAATATCACACAGGGGGCTTCCCTGGTGGTGCAGTGGTTGAGAGTCCGCCTGCCAATGCAGAGGACACGGGTTCGAGCCCTGGTCTGGGAGGATCCCACATGCTGCGGAGCAACTAAGCCCGTGCGCTACAATTACTGAGCCTGTGCTCCAGAGCCCATGAGCCACAACTACTGAGCCCGTGAGCCACAACTACTGAGCCCACGAGCCACAACTACTGAGCCCGTGTGCCTAGAGCCCGTGCTCCGCAACAAGAGAAGCCACCACAATGAGAAGCCTGCGCACCACAATGAACAGTAGCCCTCGCTCGTTGCAACCAGAGAAAACCCACGCACAGCAACGAAGACCCAATGCAGCCAAAAAAAAAAAAAAAGAAATACCACACAGTGAATGGTCACAACTGTGAAGAAAGGAAAGCCCTATCTAAGCAAGAGATGGCTAGTGCTTCATCCAGCCAAAGAGGTCGAAGTGGTTCTGGAAACTTTGGTGGTGGTCGCGGAGGTGGTTTTGGAGGGAATGACAACTTTGGTCATGGAGGAAACTTCAGTGGTCGAGGTGGCTTTGGTGGCAGCCGCAGTGGTGGTGGATATGGTGGCAGTGGGGATGGCTATAATGGATTCAGTAATGATGGAAGCAATTTTGGAGGTGGCGGAAGCTACAATCATTTTGGCAATTACAACAATCAATCTTCAAATTTTGGACCCATGAAAGGAGGAAACTTTGGAGGCCGAAGTTCTGGCCCCTATGGTAGTGGAGGCCAATACTTTGCCAAACCACGAAACCAAGGTGGCTATGGTGGTTCCAGCAGCAGCAATAGCTATGGCAATGGCAGAAGGTTTTAATTGCAAAGCTTAGCAGGAGAGGAGAGCCAGACAAGTGACAGGGAAGCTACAAGTTACAACAGATTTGTGAACTCAGCCAAGCACAGTGGCGGCAGGGCCTAGCTGCTACAAAGAAGACATGTTCTAGACCATACTCATGTGTATGGACAAAAAAAACCCTCAAAGACTGTATTTGTGACTAATTGTATAACAGGTGATTTTAGTTTCTGTTCTGTGGAAAGTGCCAAGCATTCCAACAAAGGGTTTTAATGTAGATTTTTTTTTTTTTTGCACCCATGCTGTTGATTGCTAAGTGTAATAGTCTGATCATGACACTAAATAAATGTGTCTTTTTTTTTTAATGTGCTGCGTAAAGTTAGTCTACTCTGAGGCCATTTTGGTAAACTACCCCAACAGTGTGAACTAAGAATTCCTTCAGGGTGATGCCACGTTCTATTACAACCTGCTTGGATGGAGAAGCCATTGTCTTCAGAAACCTTGGTGTAGTTGAACTGACAGTTACTGTGCTGTAACCTGGAGTTCACCATTAAAAGGGTCACCCAAGCAAAGTCATGGAGTTTTTTTGTTATTAATATGATTGTTGGCACATCCCATGCAAACTATCTAAATTGAATTATGGTACCAGATAAAGTTATAGATGGGAATGAAGCTTGTGTATCATCCATTATCATGTGTAATCAATAAACGATTTAGTACCCTCAAAAAACACAACAAACAAACAAAAAAACACTGTGCAAGTAAAGCATGAGATCTCAAGGCCCTGTTCGGGGTTATCTCGGGAAGCATCTCAGGTACATTTGGGTAAAATGTGTGCACCTCCCCAGGACCCCTTTTCCCACTGTAGTTGCGGGGAGGTCTCATCCCACATCTTGCACATGCTCGTCTGAGGTTGTAACAGCTGCTCACAGCCTTCCACAGTGGACACAGTGCTGGGACAGGTGCAAGTTGGGAGGCTTTTGTCTGCCACTGACTCACTGTAGACCCTACCCTCTCTCTGGGTGGCCACGTCTGGCCTTCTGGCCCTTGGATTGCTGCAAGAATCCAGGTTAACAGCGAGAGCCTTTGCAAACAGAGAGAAAGTGATTGCAGGGGGACTTGCTCCATGTTTACCCAGGAGGAATCAGGCTGATCTAAATGCCTGAGGTGATCAGTGAAAGGGAGTCACAGCCCAGACATGAGCAAAGGAGAGGGCTGAAAGATAGGGTGCCCTCCAGGGATCTGTCTCCCACCTGCCTGTCCTCTGTTTAAGTTTTCCTAAGACTTCACAACTCAAGACCAGGGCTTCCTAAAGAAGCGCTCATCTTTTTTTAACCCCCTCTAAACAGGTTGTATGTTTATTTGTATGATTGGTGGTCTCTCTACCCCTGGTCCATGATTTTGGGAGGCAGGGCCACATTTGGGTTTGCTATCATTGTCCCAACTGCAAGGCCTCTTTACCTCTCAGTTGCTCCTTCCCCAAGCTGGGGCATGACCCTCTGTCCTGTCTGTCGCCATTCCCCCCAGGGCCTTCCCCTGGTGATCCAGAGGCCCCTTGCTCCAGGCTCCCTCTTCTAGGCTGAGGTATTCTGTGGGTTGGGGAAGGGAACCCCGCTTTACCTCATGCTGCTGCACAAATTATTTTCTAACTTCTCCCACAAACCGCCCCAAACCTGCCACACTCTCATGGAAATAAAACCATCACATCTCAGAGGCTGCCTCTGTTTCTGCCACTTCCTTCCTCTGAAGCAATGAAGCACAGAGCGTGTGCCTGCTGGGGTTCATTCACTCATTCAACGATTGTTAATGGACAGTCTGTGTTGCGACATGAACATTTAAGGGACTGGGAGTGCCTTCTTAAATAAAAACACAGAAATCCCTGTTTTCCTTGAACTTCCATGTGAGTGCAGAGAAAGGAAGAATGAATAACCAAATTAAACAGGATGCTACACAGTGATGCATACCATGGAAAAACAACAAAGGAGAGCAAGCAGGGCGAAGGATACAAGAGGGATTGTAGTTTTAAGTCAGGTGGTCAGGGTAGACCTCACTAAGAGAGTGACATTTGGGAAAGAAAAGGGAAACTGCAGGGAGAAAAACATACATTAAAAACACTTTGGTGATTCTCTGTCCCAGAATAAGTTCCTCACTTTACACATGGCCTTCAGTTGTCAGTGGCCTGGCTCCTGCTTTTCCCAACCTCACAAAGTCCATGCCACACACACACACACACACACACACACACACACTGTCTCCACACTCTGATCAGCCTCTGATGTGCATACTCTCCCTGTGCCACACACACCAGATGCATAATGCTGTGTTATGTATTATGTATGTATTATACATTATGCTACTCATAGCATAAATATAAAATAGTAGAGGTTTGGAACTTCCCTGGTGTTCCAGTGGTTAGGACTCCGCGCTTCCAATGTAGGGGGTGCGGGTTCGATCCCTGGTCGGGGAGGTAGGGATGCCACACGGCACAGCCGCCCCACAAAAAAAAATAAATAAATAAAATAAAAAAGTAAAATAAAATAAAATAAAACAAAATAAAATAAAGTAAAATAAAATACTAGAGGTTTGTGGAAGAATGAGAGAGGTTAGCTGAATGGAGCTACATGGAAAACATGCAAAAATCCTAGCCATAGAGTGTTTAACCCCAAACTCAAGCTCACTTATAACTGCAGATCATCAGCATGTGAAGGGGCAGTTAGAGGTCATCCATTCCAGAGAGGCCCAGAGAGGGATAGCGGTGCCCATGGGGTCATACGGCCTTATCTGTGCACCAAGGCCAGATATTCTGCACAAGTAATATTTTGTGCATGTAGGCTTTTCATGAGACCTCAAGTTCCGCTACTGAGCCTCAAAAGGAGAAATGACTAGTTGGATTTCCCCTCCACCAACCGACCACGCATGAGCTGAGCACCCAATTTAAAGGGCCCCTGGCTGATCTCTGTGGCACCCGAGGCAGCACCATCTTTTCTGGCTGGGGATTCTGTTCTGTCCCAGGGCTCTGGGTGTGCACTGGAAAGAAAAGGGCAGACTCTGTTGCTCCTCGGGAGGAGGGGAGTCTACAGGTTGTCAAGTACGGAATCTGGAAAGAATCTCTTGCCGTGGACCAAGGCTTGGCCATCTGTGGTGTTATCTTATGAGCTGGGATTCTGTTCTCTGCCTGGGAGCCAGTGGAGGGGAGTCTCTGGTGGCTCAGAAAGAAAAGGGGCACTTTAGAACTTTAGGACTGTTAGAATCATAACACACACGAGGAAGTGAGAACAAAGTGTGAAGGTCATCGGATTGTAACAAAGCCAACAAAAATAGTAAATGAATAAAGCTTTGTTGAAAATCCTTTGATGGGGGTTGGGGGAGTGGGGGAGTGCATAGTGTGAAGGTCAAGTCTTCTTATTTCTCTTGCCCAGGTAAGACCCAGAGGGGTGAGAAATTACACCCAAATCACCAAGCCCTTGGAGTCCAGATGCTTCAAGAATACATCTTCTCCCCATTGCTTTCTCCATGGAGCCTGGCACATCCCTGACAGCAGCGGCCCTCCCTCCCAGACCTCCTCACAGTGCTGGCCCTGTACTCTTTCCCTGAGGCTGCCCCAATCCCTGATTTCCCTCAACCCTCACTGTCTTTCAGATTGAGGCCCTCAGAAGCTGTGTGACCTTGAGCAAGTGGCTTGACCGTTGAAGTGGCTTCCTCTCTTAGTGTTGTTGAACCCAAGTTCATGTGCTTGACGCACAGTGAGGCCAAACAAAGCAAAACGTCGGAGTTTGGAGCAGACATAAGTTTATTGCAGGGCCGAGCAAGAAGAACAGGGCAACTCATGCTCAAAAGACCCAAAATCCCCGATGGGCTTCAGGGAAGCATTCTTAAAGGCAAGGTGAGGGAGGGGCATGTCAGGGTGTGTGATCAGCTGGTGCACAATTCTCTGATTGGTTGATGGTGAGGTAACAGGTTGGTGTCACAGGGGTCAACATTATTAATGCTCAGGCTCCAGTGGGTCTGGGGGTTACATGCTCATGATCATCTAGTAGTTAACTTCTTCCGTTTGGTGGGGTTTTAGTATCTGTAAAACAAATCAGGAAATTTGCATCAGATATTGTTATCTAGGTACTTCAGGGAGGAATTAAAAAGATTCTGTGACTGCCACATGGCTGATTTACTGTTTAAATTCTTACCTGTTTCTCCTGGCCCAACTGCTATTTTTGTCACTACATGTTCACCCTTTCAATCACTAATTCTTGAGTCAGGGGAGGCTTAGGAGACAACAGCTTTTCTACAAAGAAGAGGCAGGCAGAGGACATGCTGGGAGGGGTCTGTCCCGGGAAGGCCCCATAGGGTCCTGCTCAGTTATGACAGAACAGAAATATTTGCTGCTAACAATGACAATGGCTACCATTTTTTGAGCAAGCTCCCACTGCCAGGTTCTATGCTGATAATTTAACACACAAGACTTCATTTAAGCCTTACAATACCTCTATGACATAGATTCTACTATTCTTTCCATTTTACTGACTGACCAGGAAACCAAGGCTCAAAATATAAAGCCATTTGCTGGAGGTCCCATAGCCAGTTCTTGCTGGCTCAGGATTTGAACTGAGGTCACATCCAGGTTCAATGTCTGCTAGTAAGGTTCAAGGTCTCTGGAAAGGTTTCTCTAAGAAGCCACTTTCCTCATAGAAGGACTGGAAAAGAGTTCTTCTAAATATATTTAGGATACTAAATATATTTTAAATTAAATACTGTTAAAAGTCCCTCATCCCCTATAAAACTTCCCCCCAAAAACTGGATGGGTGAAATGGACAAACAATACAGAAAAATAGAAATACCAATAAGAAAAAAGTTTCCCATCCTAGTAATCAAAGCAATACAAATTAAATTTACAACTGTGTATTGCTTTTCACTTATCAGCTTGGAAAAGAAAAAAAAGAAGAAGAAGAATGGCTACATTAAAAGCCTAGGGCATAATTTCTTTAATTTACTTCTAATTTGTTTCTATTAAGTCCATAGGATGGACTCTTCAATCTATAACTCAACATGTGTTAAGCTTCGCACGGTTTATTATAACAAGCAACAAATCTTTTTATGATAATTGCGAAGACAAGTCAAGTGCAAAACAGAAAGGGGCCAAACGGAAGGCAGGAGGGAGTCCGCTGTGCTGGCGGCTCTGGCCCAGCGACTCGCTTGGCATGGGACCTGGGGCTAGGCAGAGGGTCCGGCACGTGGGTGCGCCCGAGGACACGCTGAGTGGGGCGCGCCGTGGGGACCACAACTCCCAGGCGCCCGCGCGCGCCTGGCCCCGACCACGTGACCGCGCGGCCTCTGCTGCGATCCCGGCGGCTGCGGGCGGGACTTGGAGCCCGGAGACCCGAGCGAGCAGACGCGGCCGCGGTGCCCGGCCGCCCAGCCTGCTCACCATGGCGGTGAGTCCGGGCGTCGCCGAGAGGAGCGGACGCGGGGTGGGCGCTGGGGCGGGGTCCCAGGAGCAGCCGACCTCTGGCATCCCGAGGTGCCCGCCGCCCCTGGCCGAGGGCTGGTGAGGGGGTGTGTTGGCAGCCTTGTCAACAGCGGGAACAGGGCTGGGGGCACGTGAGAGGCAGAGCTGGCCGCGTTTTTGGGGTTTCCTTTTTATTTGTCCCTCCTGCTGGGAGTCAGTCCGGCTCGACGAGTAGTCATTACGCGCAGCTGTGGGGCGGCTGAGGGTCGGGGCGCGGTGGGTGAAGGCGGAATAGAGGGGCCCCTGCTCTGGGCGCAGTGACTTGGGAGAGATTCTGGGAAGGCTCCCACGAAGAGGGAATGCCCGGAGCATTTCAGCCTGAGGCCGGGCGCGCACACCCCCCCGGGCCGGTTCCCTGTTTTGGCAAGTTCGTGGTCTGATTCTTTTGGGGAAAAAAAAACCAGACCCAGCTGCTTTCCATCCTCCCTACACTTGGGTTAGAAATAGCGTTTCAGATAAACTAGTTTTCTTGGTAGAGTTCACCTGGGCTGGAGAGAATGACAGCTTGCAAACCTCTTTGGTCTTTGAATAAATCATATACGCAATTTTCTTCATCCCATGGAGAATGTCGTAGAATTGAAGATTCAGGAAGCCAACGCAGGTCATTTAGTCAAACGCACACACCCACCTCCTGCCGGTCCTCTAAAAGGGGAAACGGATGGGAAAAGCTTATGTGAAAAGTTACCCAGGGACTTCCCTGGTGGTCCAGTGGTTGAGACTCTGCGCTTCCAATGCGGAGGACGTGGGTTCCGTCCCTGGTCGGGGAACTGAGATCCCACATACCACTCTGCGCGGCCAAATAATTAAAAAAAAAAAAAAAAAAAATTCCCCAGTCAGCGGCAGGACAGCGACCTTAATCTTCCCCTAAACTCTTCGGGTTGTAACTGAGGGCACTTTTCTCAAAAGTGTAAGTAACCCCAAATGAGAAAATAAAGAAGCAAGCAAGTCCCACGATTGCTGTCTTCTTCACCACAGCCCCTCCCTAGCAGGGTGGGGCCCTGAACAAGGCGCAGATAACTCAGCTACTGGAGGCCCGGATTTATCCTAAGCAGTGAAACAGAATGAGAGGGCCGCCCCTTGCATATCTGACCATGGGACTATTTAACTGAAAACTGCAGCTCCAAGTCAGGGTGTGCTGATTTGAATCTTTGTCTGCTGTGAAAAGGCAAGAGAGGTGAGTCTTTGTCCCTTCCTGGCTACTTACTCCCCAGTGGGGTGGACACTATATGGACACTTTCAGCTTGGAAATGCTGGACTGTCCGTCTTCCCCTAGCTGCCTCCTGCTTCTCCTTCTTCAGAAGATGTCCTAGCCACCTGCCTCACCGGATGGGTTAGGTGTCCCCCAGGGGTCTTCATTCCCAGTACCCCAGCTGGCTCCCCTGTGCCTCTCCCCCTTGCTGAATACATACACCCCGTTGTAATATCTGTTCACTCCCTCTCCCCTAACAGATGTTAGCTCCTTGGGGGCCAAGGACTTGTCTCCTTTATCTCTGTATCTCCAGCACCTGCACCCCCAGCACAGCAATGCTTATTGATTGAATTAATTGTACTGTTTGGTGGGTGTTCAGGTCTATTGCAAAAACTGTTTGGGGCCCCAGAGATAGCTGGCCCAGGACCAAGGATGACTGAAGGAACCCAGTTATGGAACCTCTCTGGTTAATTAGCCACAGGGGACATTCCAGTCATGTCAACTGCTTTATCAGGTGAACTCAGAGAAGGGGTAGGCGCCTTTAGGCGCCACACCTCCCTCCACCCCACCTGCAGAGATGGTGCCAGAGGCTTCTGAAATTGAATGAGCGCAATTCCAGTATAAATGGAATTTCACAGGATTATTTGTACCCGTTTGTTTTTGCATATTAATCTTTTGTGAACATTTTGCCACCTCAACTGATATTCTCTTTGAAATCTTAACATGGGATGTCTCTGGGTAGTAGGACTCAAAATGATTTTTACTTTCTTTTTGGTATTGTTTCAGCTTTCTACATTGAGCAAGTACCACTTTCATACTAGGGAGATAAAAAGCTATTTTTATTTTAAAGTTATTCAACATAATTTTTAAAAGACTGCCTAGGTTTCCATTTTCGTCTTATGAGGTCTCGGACAAATCCATTCCCCTCTTGGGACTCCTTTTCCCCATCTGCAAATGAGAAGGGGTTAGAAAGGGACTAGAATTGGACCAGATCAATGTTTTCCACACTGAATTTCAGCAGAGCTCACACGTCTCTCCCCTCTTCACCCAGAGCCCTGCGTTTTATATAGTGGAGTTACAAGGAAGATTTTATTTGCTGGTGTTCCGTGGAAAAAAACTGAAAACCAGGGGACTAACAATTCTCTGAGAAAATAATTAAGTCCTGGAGATATAATGTAACAGCATGGTGACTAGTTAATAATACTGTATATTTGAAAGTTGCTGAGAGTAGATCTTCAAAGTTTTCATCACAAGAAAGAAAAATTGTAACTGTCTTGATGGATGTTAACTAGACTTCTTGTGGTGATCATTTTGCAATATATACATATATCGAATCATGTTGTACACCTGAAACTAATATGTTATTTGTCAATTATATCTTAATTAAAAAAAAAACTTTCTGAGGACACTTCTAGCTCTGGCGTTTGAGGATTCTAATATTTGGCCATTGTCTTTGAAGGCAAAGGCTTCCACCAACTGATCCCAACTCAGCCAGGATCTCCTCAGCTGGGTGAGCACTGACAGTGTTTCTAGAGCTGCTTCTGCTGGCTGAGGTCTTACCCTGTGACAAGAGGGAAACTTCCGTTCCTTGAGAGGGTGAACTAACTGATTGATCTCTCTGGCTTTAATCTTGCCAAACATAGTCATTAAGCCTGATGCGGGCATTTAGAATCATCATTCAGTTCCCATCTTGTTCTCCTTTCTTGGTCACTGAGAGGCAGCATAGATGGATAGGGCTTTGGCATCTAACTAGGCTCGAGTTTGAATCCCAGTTCTGCAAACTTGTTAGCTTTGTGACCTTCAGCAAATTACTTAACTTTTCAGAGCCTGGTTCTCCGTTTTCCTTCCTGTAAGCTGGGTCTAATTGGCCCTGTCACACAGAAGACTGTGGTGAAATGAGATAATATATGAAAAGCCCTTGATGCTACCCTGAACACAGGGTGGACCAGCTGCTTTTCGAGAAGAGCCTTCAGACAGGTGCTGTGTGCTCATTGCTTCTACCTTCATTCTTTCTATAAGACTGTGCGTTCATCAAGGGCAGAGACATTAACCTTTGTCCATAATGTGGGGCACACAATTGGGCTCAGCAAACGTTTAGTGAATTTCAAGTGAACAGGTGGGCGGTACAGACTGAAGACAGCTGTCCCTGGGCCCTTCCATGATAAACACTGCTGGAGCAGAACAGCTGGGGCCCAGGGGGTAAGAAGAGGCAGTCATTCCTCAGTCTAGTGCTTCTCCCATTGGCTTTGGAGGGCACAGGGGAGTCATCTCAGCATGACCTGAGAGCACTGTGACCCAGTTGGCCCAGTGAGGATGGGGAACTCCCCACCAACACCTTACTTCTACCTGGAACAGGGCCAACTCAACTGTAGCTGTACTGCTGACCCACTGTGGGACCCTGGGCAAGTCCCTGCCTTGTCTGGCCTCATTTGGCCCTGATGACCCCTAATGGCGCTTCCAGCACTTAAGTCCAGTGACCTCATTTTCCTGGGCCTTTACAAGAGGTTGCTGGAGAGCATTAGGGAACACAATTTCCACTGCCCTAAGCCCCCTGTGATGCAATCCCTTCTCTTTCAGATGCATTTCATCTTCTCAGATGAGGTAGTGCTTCTCTTTGATTTCTGGAGTGTCCACAGTCCTGCAGGTAAGAATTGGGAAGCCTTGTACCTCCAGGCAGTGGGAACCTGGGTTCTCGTTATTGTTATTCTCGGTGGACATTTTAGCGAGCCTGACTCCTCTTGCATAAACATTGAGCGGGAACTTTGCATTTATAATTCCATTTGGAACCACTGCCCTTCAGATTGCAAAGGGTTCTGTTATCTCACTGATGCTCACAAAGGCCCAGAGAGAGGCTAGGGGGTGCAGCTTTCCCCTCTATTACAGGGGAGGGAACTGAAGCCCAGAGAGGGGAAAAGACTCGTCCAGGGTCACACAGAGTAAGCATCAGAGCCAGAACTAGATCAGGGCCTCTTGTTACCTCTTAGCACCTCCCTTATACAGGGTTCACTGTCCAGCATCAGATCAGAAGCCCAGAACAGCTGCTGCAGCCGTTGACCTCAAATGAGAAGAGTATTCCTTTAACTTGAAAAGGCAGAGTCGGGCACTAATTCATGATGGAGTTATATTTCCACTTAAGTACTTGCATTTTAAAAATAGACTGGTGAGATGAGAGCTTTCACTCCCATGATCCAGTTGTCTCTGTTAGGAGCCCACATCTCCCATTTGCCCATTCTCTCCAATCCTTCTATCTCTTTCTAGCTCTTTATACTTTCTCCTCCTATATACCTTTAGACCCGATTCATATTTGTGTTCTTCCACCTGTCGCCATTTTTACTTTCTGGTTTTATAATCTCTGCTGGCAACCTATGGATGGAAATTGCATTGATCACAATATTCAGTACACATCAGCCACCTACCAGGATCTCTCTGAAACCTGGGAATGGACTATGAAAGGCATTGTAACATAGTAGAAGGAACACAGGCATTAGAAACAGAGTAGGGTATGTTATTTCCTAGCTGAGTAGCTTTATTCAGTTACTTAGTGCATTGAAGTCTGTTATTACATCTGTTAATAGAAATAATACATGTTTCTCAAAAGTTATTTTGAAATAGTGTATGTGATTTTGTTAACTATAGCTTGCTAGGCAAATTGTAAAATACAAGTGACTACAAGAGGACTGTTCTTAGATCAGTGATGATAGTGGCAAAGGCAAAGATTATGAATAATCCAATTCTACACAGCTGAGGTCCATTTAAAACAATTTTAAAGACTGTAGTGTTTTGTAAGTGTCAATTCTTAGTTCTTAATTTATTCATTCAATAAATTTTGTTGAGTACCTTCAAAAAAATAAAATAAAAATAGACTGGAAGCAGCCCAAATGTCCATCATTGCAGGTACTGATCAAATAAATTATGGCCCTCCCTACAATGTGTTACCATTCCAGTAATCTACTGTGGGGTAGACCTAGTGGCTTAAAACAACAGCAGTCATTTTATTATTCTTTCTCAAGGTTCTGAGTTGACTGGGCTCAGCTAAGCAGGCCTCACTCAAAGTCTCTCATGCAGGTATATCAGACAGTGGCTGGAACTGGAGTCATCTTGAAGAGTTACTCTCATGTCCACTGATTGATGCTGGTTGTTAGCTGGGACTCTCAGCAGGGACTGTTAGCTGAGGTCCTTGTGGCAGGGCGGCTAGGTTCCAAGAGTGAATGAGTGTCCCAAGAGAAAAAGGTAGGGGAGAAAAAAAAGAGAAGAGAGAGAACAAGGTTAAAAAAAAAAAAAAAAAAAAAAAAAGAACTCATGCCTAGTTTTTAAGACCTAGCCTTGGAAATCAGAGAACATCACTTCCATCTTTACTGCTTGAGGCAGTCACAGAGGTCTTCTCAGGCTAAACGGGAGGGAACATGGACCACACCACTTGATGGCAGGAGTGTTGACACTGTAGGATGAGCATGTGGGGTGAGATATAGTGAGGTAGCCATCTTTGGAGAATCTAATCTATCACAGATGTTATGAAGCCAGAGAAATAAGGTAGATCTGTGTGAACTAAGGGGAACCCATGCACAATGTACAGTTGGATGACAATGTCAGATGCTGAAGAGTATGCACAGATAGGGTGCTGTCATTTAGACAAAGGTTTATATATACATTGAGTATCCCTGGAAAGCTATATACACAGAGGCTGCTTTAGACAGGGGCATTGGGGTTTTGGGAGACTAGGTTGGGAAGAATACTTATTTTCACTGTATACCCTTTTGTACTGTTTGAATTTGTACCATGTGCATGCAATTACCTGTAATTTTATATTTCAAAAACCTGCATCTTTTGCAGATGATTTCCTCCTGGAGGCCCCCCAAAATACTATAGCTGGACCATTTAGTATCCCTCCACTTGTAAAAGAGAAGTAGCAATTAGCAGTTAATTTTACACAGCAGTTCTAGTAAGCACTTAATGTTTTCTGTAAAATAGCTGATTGGTTTTTTCCCACTATTACGAAAGTAGTACACAGTAGAAACTTAGGGAAGTTCGGTGAACAGAAAATGAAAAACTGTATCCTAATTTGCTGAGATAATGATGACTCCTTCATCGTATCTCCTTCCTCCCAGACTTGTCTGTATATGCACACGTAAACAGGAACTTGCTATGCATGCTCCTCGCTTAACAAGAAGTCAGCACAGAGACTTGGGCTGCCTGCTGGGGCGCAGCTGGGGCAGCGGGGCACAGATGGCTTCTCCCCCCACCAAGCCCCTCACCATGCCCCCGCCGATCCCCCCGCCCCCACCGGCCCCTGGCTTTGCCGGGCAGCTTCTCTTTCTGATCTCAAAGCCACACTCCAGTAGGCCACCCCCATCAAGAAAGGGCTGGAGGGGGAGAGGGACAGGAAGTTCTGAGCCCAGCAAGGGTGGGGAAGAAGATGAGAGAGGGAGGGAGAAGGAATGGATTCAGAGTGGCTGGGGGAGGTGCCCTTTTGCCTCCTGTGCCAGGTCCCCGGGGAAGCTGCCAGAAGAGGAGCAGTGCTTGCCTGGCTGGGCCTCTGTAACTCAGCCTCCTTTGACAGGCATGGCCCTTTCGGTGTTGGTCATCTTGCTCCTGGCTGTGTTGTATGAAGGCATCAAGGTTGGCAAAGCCAGGCTGCTCCACCAGGCCCTGATGAGCCTGTCCATCTCCACCAGCCAGCAGCTCATCGAAGAGACAGACCAGAATTCTTCAAGCTCAGACCCCCCCCCAGTCAGCAGAACCCACCTCAGGTAACAGGCTCGGGACGGCGGGGGTTGGGAGGGGGGAGGGCAGAGTCCTCACATTCACCCTGAGAGCTAGCCTGGGCCCACAGGGCACTTAGCCCCACTTCCCAGAAAGGAAATTGAGGCCCAGGGAAGGACCAGCACTTGCTGAAGTGCTTACGGTTTGTAAGTAGTGACGTGAACTAGAGCCCAGGTCTCCTAATGCCCAGGCTGGAGCTCTCTGAACGGCCACATGGGAGGCTCCAATCTTCAGGACTCTGGTGCAGGCCTCAGTCTAGCAACAGGGGTGTCCACCCAGCCCTCCCCCAAATCTCAGCAGGCTTCCTTAGGTCACTAAGGCTTCCAAACCCAAGATGGGACCTGTGGCTGTCCCCACACAAATGATAAGAATCGCTGTCAGCAACGTATCCAGCTTGGTGGCGGCGGGGGGGGTGGGGGGGGGCGGCTTCTCTCTCCTTTCTTCCCTTCCTGTTCTGATAGGACAGCCACTTAGGATCCCCTTTCTGCCCTCTCTGCAGCTCCAGCTGTGCTTAATGGGCCTGCCTGTTTCTTACATGAGTGCCTCAAATAGTCACAACCCCGCTGCAAGGGAGGTATTTTCATACCTGTTTTACTTATATATGTTTTACTGATGAGGAAATTTAAGTTCAAATAGGTTAAGACATTTGTGCTAAGCCACAGTTAGTAAGTGGCAGAGCTAGGAACTAATCTGTCAACAAAGTCCATGCTCTTTCCATTGTAATACTGCCTCTCACAGTAGATTCAGGAAAAAAAAAAAATCTGCCTTACTGATGATTTTGTATTATCCCTTGTCAGATGTGACAGATTACATATCTCATTTTTCCTTTTTGCCCTGGATACCAGGAAGCTCAGAGCCAAATGTGGTGGAGAAGTGATTATCCTAAACTCCTTGTACAGGTCCCTCTTCCCCTCTCAATCACTGGTTTCTGATATGTCTCTTTAAAAAGAAATCTCTCCTGGGTTAAGCATACAAATTATAAATAAGCTAGTCCTGTAACTCAGTTGCTCTTTCTACTCCCTGACACCAACTCCTAGCTTCCAGCTCATTACCAACATTAACTTGGCTCTCCTTTTAATCTAGGTGGTTCTTGTGTCACTTCAGCCAGTCTCTACTTCATGTCGCTCAGGTGGTCATCGGCTACTTCGTGATGCTGGCTGTTATGTCCTACAACACCTGGATTTTCTTCGGCGTGGTCCTGGGCTCAGGTGTGGGCTACTACCTAGCCTATCCACTTCTCAGCATGACTTAGCTGGTGACAGCTGTGCAGGCTCTGGGGGCTGGAGAGAGCTGGGGCCCCTCCTTCCAGACATTGAACTTCCAGCCCCACGTCTCCTTTTTCTTCTGTTGGCTGTTCTCACGGCATCCCCAGCTCCTGGACACTTTCAGCTGAAGCCAGCACTTGCTCCCTGGAGTTCAGGGGCCACTGCAGCTCCTCAGCCAGGCTGCAGAGGGCCCAGGCATAGTCTTTCTGTGCCTTAAGAAGGGTGCTGTGAGCAGAGGGTGGATGGAGAGACCAGAACCCAGGGGGCAGGTTTCATGATGATGGCAGCATCTGCTGGGAGCTGTCTCCCTTTCTTGGGGAGAGAGTGACAGCAGACTAAAGGCAGAGAAGCAGGACTGTCAGCAAGGCTTTGACCTATCCTCCAAACAGAGTGAGCTCCTCCCATCAGACAGCACTGCCTGCAGGAAGATGATACTTTAATGGCTTTAGGTGTCAGGGGGCTCTTCATGGCCTTAATGCCCCCCTCTTCTCCTGATCCTCCTTCTATGCAAAACCAAGAACTGCACTGAATAATATTCAATACAAATGTTCTTTATTTATTATTGCTCACCCATAATGATCTGGTAGGGAAACATGATTCATCCATTTAAAATACTGAGTAAGCCACAGTGGGTACTGACTGAAGATGCAATAAGCAGTCAAACCAAAGGATTACACTAGTAGAGTTAGGTGGGGCTCTTCAGATATTTGAACCTTTTCACTTTAAAGAAAAGGAAAGAATAGACCCAGGGAGAGAAAAATCACTGCTGTATACTGTAATGTCTACACTCAAGTACCTCATGGGCTAGATGAAAGATGGTCTGAAGCTTTGAGAATTTAAAAAATATATTTTAATAAATATATATTTTTAAATAGTCTGTGACTGTTTTTCTGTTTCTCCTCATTCACACAGCAAGCTCATGTAACCCTGATAACAACTGCAGGAGCTGAGTGGGGCCAGTGGAGCTGGTAGTGCTGGCAGTAGGGCTGTCCAAGGACTGAGTCTGTCTGTCTGCTAAGAGGACAACTCTGTGCTCAGCGAAACCCAGTCCTGAAACACCATTCCCTCAGGCAGACACCCCCAGTGCCAGCCTAGTCAACAAACCATTCTTTTGTGCATGTAACAGACATTGATGGTGAACCTGCTATGAGAAAAATAATTGTCACATGGACTATAAACGCCCATGTCAGCACAATTATTAGCACCTTCTCTCCCTGAGGGCAGAAGCAAAAATATATCAAAACCACTTTTAAAAATTTACAAGAAGTAGCTGTAACAGAAAGTATAGCATGTGACGCCTTCAGTATTGATCAGTGCATTCTCCCCACATAAGCAGGGAGTTAGTTAGAAAGCTGCTCAGCGTCACAACAAGTATAAGATTTCTTGTCTTGCTGATGGAGGCTCCGGCATCCACTTATGTGTCCTGACCAGCTAAGGTTCCACCCCTGCCCTGGGGCACTGCTGAGATAAGACTTTCCATAGGTGACCAGCAACCTCTTCAGTTTGAGTCTCTTTATTTTTATTTTTAAAAATAAATTTATTTAACTTTGGCTGCGTTGGGTCTTCGTTGCTGTGTGCCGGCTTTCTCTAGTTGCAGCGAGCAGGGGCTGCTCTTCGCTGCGGGTGTGCGGGCTTCTCATTGCAGTGGCTTCTCTTGTTGCAGAGCATGGGCTCTAGGCGCACGGGCTTCAGTAGCTGCGCACGCGCTTAGTTGCTCCGTGGCATGTGGGATCTTCCCGGACCAGGGCTCAAACCCATGTTCCCTGCGTTGGCAGGTGGAGTCTTAACAACTGCGCCACCAGGGAAGTCCCTGATAGTCTCTTTAAATGTGGTTATACATCTGAGGCTTTCACAGCATGAAGGGCTTTTTAAAAAAATCTATGCTCTAGAGAAATGGACTATATGGTCAAGTTAAGTAGGCACTTCAACGTTCTTCAGAGCCAAATCACAAAAGGTGGTATTTTCTCTACTTGAATTTTTTTTTTTTTTAATTTAACAAACACCTATATAGTGCATATTACGTGCCAGGCAGTGTTCTAAGCACTTTACAATATTAACTCATTTAACCCCCACAATAAGGTAGAGACTATTTCTGTCCTTGTCTTACAGGTGAGGAGGCTTAGGCACACAGAAGTTAAATAAAGTCGCCCAGCTAATAAGCGGCAGAGCTAGGATGCGGAGCCAGGCAGCCCGGCCTGCAGTCTGTTCATCAACTCAGAGGAGGGTTGAGGCTGAGAGAGTAACTGGCTACGGCAGTGGAGACCGGAAAGTCTACGCTCTGTTTACCCTAACGGGGCAGCAATTCTGTTTCAGGAGAGCTGGGGTGGGGCCCAGGAGCCTATATTTCTGACAAACATCACTGCCCTCCTCCCTCAATCCAAGATGAATGCTGCTGGGGTGGCCAAGAGCCCTGGCTCCGGAATCCAATGACCAGGATTTGAATTCTTGTTCTGCTGCTTACTAGCTATGTAACTTTGGACAGGTTACTTTATCTCTCTCAGCCTCAGTCTCTCCTCTATAAAACAAGGACAACAGTGTCTCCTGCAAGGGTGGCTGGGGGTGAGACAGTCTGGGTAAAGTACTCCACAACAGTGCCTATTTGTTGAACAACAAAGTTTAGTAAATGGTAGTTTTTACTGCCTCCCAGGCCCACAAATGGGAGACAGGCTCAAAGCTGTCATCAAAAAGGATGATATCAGATCAGATGGAGTGGAATTCAGGTTCCTATCTTATAAACATTTTAAATCAGGGAATATTTTTATTAAAATTATTCTCCTTTTTGAAGACTGGCTGCATGGTCTTTAGAAAATCCTGGAATAAGTAAAATGACCACAGATATTTTCTCACTATTCCCTACATTAGTCCTGGGCCTAAACTCAGAGGGAATGGAAGCTGCTCTCAAAGCGAAGACTCAATCTCTCAGGTGCCATCATGGATGACAAGAGAACACAGGGACCCTCCCACCTTCTCTGCATGGCTTCCTAGGGTGTAGGACTACACCTGCAGGAGCCAGTGGTTGACAGGACTGGTCCTCAGACAACCCTGCTGCCCTGAGCCTTAGAGTAGCTGGGATGAGCTGGGATAGCAGAGTGGTGACCTTCTTTGAAAGCCTAAAAGTTCCAGGGTTAAGTACCAAAGGGAACATGTCACAATGCTTTCACGCATGTTAACAAACCCAGATCTGTTACAACTCCTACCCTTAGATTCCCAGAGAGCACAGACTGCCCTCAGAACCAAATTCGATTTCATCCTGAGTCAAGTTTCACTGCAAACATTTTAGTTTTGTTAATTTCAAATATTCATTGACCTCTTATATCAGCTTTAAGGCAGAGAAAAGATATATGTCCCAGGACTGCAGGCAAGGCTGTTAACTGAACCAGGTTTAGATGGTATACTCCACCCTCGGTTCTACCAGGGAGACCTCACCCCAGGTGACAGTCCTGTTGCTGGGACACAGTTGAGTACTGAGAGGCAGATCAGTCTGAGAGTTCAGAGAATAAAAAGCTTGGGAGTGGGCAGGACTCTCGTAGGGACTGGCCGAAGGGGAGCCCCCCGGCCCTTCTTCCATGGGGGACTCTGAGGCAGGACCATGGCGGGCTGCTGACAACCCCAGCGTTCTGCAGACAGGTTCACACTCTGCTTCACCTGGCCAGGCGGGGGCTCGGAAATTGGCTAACTCAGATATCTGAACTACTGTCCTCAGGATGCTCACCTTCACCTCACCCTGTGGCCCGTCTAAACCCAGGGCTGGCTGTGCAAAATCATGCTTAGGGAAAAGTTGGTAGAGAAACCTTTGCACCAGTTTCCTGGGTCTTCATCCCAGCCAGTCAATGTCATCGTCATCGTCATCATCTCCAAAAAGGGGTGTTGGGGGCGGGCGTCCCTTCATGCTCTGACAAAACAGGAAAGAGTAGTCAGTCCTCACTTGTCCCTGCACCAGATGGACTTCCCGCCTGGGCAAGGTGAAGCGACCAGCATCTGTTCCCGGCTCCAGGTTGGAAAGGAGGTTGCTGGTTAGGGTTTTACTGGAAGGACTAACCCTGAGGCCAGCGAACCGTAGGCTTCCAGAAATGCTGAGACAAGCAGTCAGAGAAGGGAGGCAATCTTTCAACACAGAGACAAGAGGACCAACTTTGGCTAATTTTGTCATTTATTTGAGAAACATGTGTACTGATTGGACAGGTCTCCTCTCATGTGGTAACTTACACATTTAGTGTCAGAAAAGAAGGGTCGAAGGGGAAAGTGGGAGTAGGATGAAACAGAGAAGCAGAGCAGCCCTCAGGGAAGAGGATGCAGGAGGATGAAGGGAAGCAGGGAAGAATACAATCACATTTGAAAAAACGACGCTGTGGCCTGAGGCGGTCTGTCTGGCTCTGGATGCGGCCCCACCATCTGAGAGAGAGTTGAGCTTAGAGGCTTAGCCACACGACCAAGTGGAGAATCCCGAGATGAAGAAACCCCAGGAACACAGGGCCAGAGCCTCCTACCCCTGACCTCTCTCCCTCCCTCACACCCTCCAATCAGGTAGGAGGATAAGGGGGGATTAACGGGCCTCCGAGGAAACTCTCCCCACTTCACATGACTTGAGCCCCTGGCCTTTTTCTTCCGGGTTGGCAGGGAACAGGTCCCATGGGGGCAGCGGGGATTGATGCTGGACATAGGCACACTGAGTGTCCTCTACTAAGGTACCTTCTGCTCTGGTGGCCTTCCCTTTGGATGGTCCTGTGAAGACTGATCATGGGCCAGAGTAGTTCCCGAGAAGTGAGGCTACGCTATCAGGGCTTAACCCATATTCTGCCCAGGGATGTTGTGACAAAACAAGGCAGCTGATTGGAAAGCAGGCTGATGAAGCAGAAAATGCTTAGAAACAGGTGGTCTTAGTAGGAGCCTGGGGTTGTAGTCCTAGCTCTGCCGTTAACTCACTCTGTGGCTTTAGGTAAATCATCCTTCTGAGCCTCAGTCTGTTTATGCATGAGGATGCCAGACAAGAAGATCATCAACGTCCTTTCCAATTCTAAAATATAATCCCTTAGCAGAGCTGAGGAAACCTGAGGCTTCAGCACTCTAATACAGGACTAAGCAGTCCAACTTTCTTTACTTCAAGTAGAAACCACTGCTGCATGAATGGAGACTGTGGTCCTTTGTCAAGAATAAAGTGCTATCTGACCATCCCCACCATGCTTACAGAGCTGCCCCCTCCCAACCCCAAGCCTGCTCCCACAGGGCCCTGAGCACAGAGCCCAGGGAGAGGGCCACCAACAGACTCCATTCCTCTTCTCACAGCCAGCAGGGAAGGGCCCCCAGGGAGCAGTGTGAGGACCTGGCAGCGCCTGGGACTTCCTTACCACCTCGTCTTCATCCTCCTCCTCAGCCTGTGCTTTGGGCCTCGGAACTTTCAGAGCTGTCCCTTTAAACAGTTCATCCTCTTCATCCTCAGAGAGACTGAAAGAAAAATCAGGAAAATCAAGTCATAGCAAAACGTTGTTTCTGCTCCAGGCCACAATGCCCACAGGCTCTGGGGTAAAAATCCAACAGAATCCTGGGGTAATCACTCAGGAATTCCTCCCTCTCCACACTGGCCTCCCAGCACTCTTGACTTCCTCCATAACCTACAGAGTGATCTTTTTTTTTTTATAATTTTAAAATAGATTTATTTATTTTTATTATTTATTTTTGGCTGTAGTGGGTTTTCGTTGCGGCACGCAGGCTTCTCATTGGGGTGACTTCTCTTGCTGCAGAGCACAGGCTTTACGGGTGCGGGCTTCAGTAGTTGTGGCATGCGGGCTCAGTGGTTGTGGCTCTTGGGCTTAGTTGCTCCGTGGCATGTGGGATCTTCCTGGACCAGGGCTCGAAACTGTCCCCTGCACTGGCAGGTGGATTCTTAACCACTGCGCCACCAGGGAAGTCCCCAGAGTGATCTTTTATAGCCAGTAAATCAGACCACGGCACCCTTCTGCTTAAATCCCTTTAATAGCTTTTCACTGCACTTAAAGTCCAAACTTCTAACAGTGACAACAAAATCTCACATGACTTGGCTCCTACTGAGTTTTCCAACCTCAGCATAACACCACTCTCCTCCCACTGTGCCTTCTTCCTTGATTGTGTCATGTCCCTCCTACCGCAGGGCCTTGCACGTGCTGTTCTTGCTTTCTGCAAATGCTTCTTCCCACTCTTGGCAGGGAAGGCTTCTATCCATCCTTCAGGTCTCAGCTTAAATGTTACCTTCTCAGAATCCTTCCCTAATCACTCTACCTAAAGTAGAATAATTCCTTCTAATCACTCTATCTAAAGTAGAATAAGCCCCTCTTATCACTCTGATGTAGAATAACTCCCCCTTTATTCTCTATTAGACACCCTGTGTTTTTTTTTTTATAAAGCATGTCATGCATTTATAACATACAGTTGACCCTTGAAGAATACAGGTTTGAACTGTGCAGGCCCACTTATATGTAGACTTTTTTCAATGAATATATACTAAAGTACTACACGACCCGCAGTTGGCTGAATCTGGGGATGAGCCAACTATAAAGTTACACACAGAGGGTCAGCACCCTTCACCCCTGCGCTGTTCGAGCTCAACTGTGTAAGAGTCTGTCTGTCTTGTCCACCAGACTGTAAGCTCCTCAGCTCAGGAACAACTCTGCCTTGCCTCCCACACTACCACAGTGCCTGCCACAGAGCCTGTTACGAATAGATGTATGAATGAATGAATGACTGAACGAGTAAGTGAATCGGCCAGCCAGGCTCTGAGGATGAGTCACCAGCCCTGGAAAAACCAGAGACAACCTCCACACGCAGCCGCCTTGTTCCTGCAACTCTGCCCAGGGGACACACCTGGGATGCTGAGAACGGTGTTCGGATCCAGGCACTGCTCCTACGGCCGCAGACGCTGCCTCTGTGCCGTGCGGCTCCCGGGAGGGAGCAGCGGAGCTAGTGCCATCCTCGTCTTTCTGGAGCTCTGGAGCCTGAGGCTCTCCTCCTGGACTTTCAGGCCCCACAGCCAGCGGGTCCACCTTCTCGGGGTCTGAAGTCAGGGGCAGTCTCGTGGAGCTCTCTTGCTCCCCAACACAGGCATCTCCCAGTGGGCTGGCTGCCAGCGCCTCCTCACCCTCAGAGTCCACAGTCACAGGGCCTGGAGGCGCAGGGGGAATTGAAGCTGGGGGCCCCAGAGCTCTTCGGGAGGGGAGGCAAGCCGGTTCTTTTATCTCTGAGCGCGCCTCTGCTTCCGAGGGCTCCCCTTCCCTTCTCTGCGCATCATCCTGGGGAGCGGGGAGGGCCTGAGGAGGCAGTGGGGCAGCTTCCTGGACCACCTGCTCTGACGGCACCATGGGGGGCTCCCGCCTCTCCCTGTTCAAGGGTGCCTGAGACTGTCCGGAAGCACTCCGAGGTCGCTCCTCTTCTTCTTCCTCTTCCTCTTCTTCATTGCTGCTCTCTCCCTTCTCTCGCTCGTGTTGGTTTAACAGCCGAAGAGTCACCATCTGTTCAAAAGCCAAGAAAGAGGAGAGGATCACTGACCGGAAACAGAGGCACTCCTAGGCACTCCTAGTTCTCCTATTAACACAATCGGTCATCTAGTTCAAGTGACTTTGTTTTTCAGTTAGTTTTTTCCGTTCAGATGACTTTGTTTCTTCCTCTCAAAGGAGGCTGTCCTTATCTGTGCAGGTAAGTCATCCCAGGCATCCTAGTTACTGATGAACAGCCTTGAATCATTTTTTTTACTCAGGATCCCTTAAACGGTACTTAAGCAACAAGATACCCATCTCAGTGAAACAATCGAGAGCCAGCTGTACCTTGATAGTGTTCATGATGGTCCCCAGAATGGTCCTGCCATTGTAAGACTCCTCCAGCTCAAACTCTCCCCGCAAGGACTGAAACACCTGGTTCATGATCTTCTTGACCTGCATGACGACATGAAGAGAGAAAAACAGTATCAAAAATGTACACTGCCAAAATCAAGCGACTAAGGGATGCATGTAACTTCCAGAGAGAGGTTTGGAAGGCTAAAATGAAGCCCTCTTAGAACTCTACAGCGGGACACAGCTGGTCAATGACTGAGACACCTAAGGCTGTCACTGTGGAGGGGACAATGTTAAATAATGAGCAGCACTTGAGAGGAGGGCTGTGAAGGATGGGTAAGCTGTGGCCTGTGTGCCCAAGACTGCTCAAAGACCATTCACTGCTGCTTTCCTCCCGCCGTGGCCACCACTACAGCTGTCATGGGCTACGAGGATTAGTGGCTAGAAGATGCTGGGCACACTTCCCAGTCCTCTCCTGTGATTTAGAAACATTTCCCTTATCTGTCAAAACCTCAGGATAAGGCCCTTTGGGGGTTGCCACCAAAGAGATAGGTTCCAATGGGTTAACTGTGACTTAAGTCAGGTAAGTGGGAGATCGATAAAGTTAGGAAAAAAGCTAACAACACAACAAACTGACAAACAAAATTTCTTTCTGAACGCCTGATGTGCACATTCAATCCCCTGACATGACATGGCTCACTTCTCCGAAATCTCCAGCTCACCTTCTCTGAGGGGTCAGCGGCAGCAGCAGCAGCTTCAACCCCAGACATCTGGGACTTGCTCTCCAGGTCCTTGATGCGCTGTGCATTTTGCTCTGTCAGGGCTGTGACTTGGGCCTGGAGGGCTAAACACTGCAAAACAGACTGTGGCTGAGGCCTTGGAACCTGGACTTCCAGGTGAAGGTCAGGAAACCCAGGAGGAGGAGAACCATCCTAAGCTACAAGTGTCAACCTCACATCGGTCTGCTGACATCCACAGCCTCCGCCCCCGCCCACAGGCCTGCTGACTCAGGGCACTCCATTTCCTCATCACTCAATCTCAACTCACAACTTCATCTCCTCTTTACCAACAAGGTCACTAGCCTTGTTCCTAATCAGGTCAAGAATAAAATAAAAAGGCGGGGGGTGGTGGTGGCAGGGTTTGATAACCCTAGTCACACAGACATATGAACAGTGGACGTTCAACCTATTCACCTACAAGATTGCCTTCCTCATCTCTGAGTCAGATTTTCAACTGGGTACTTTAAGAAACTGACCTCCAGATATGAGGACTTCGGCGCTAAGCCATCCCTCTCTCTCTCTCGTTTTTATGCCAGATGATCCCACCACACCTGTGCTCCAGCCCACCTCAGGGCCTCTGCCCAGAGCCTCTGCCGCCTTCCCCACCTGACCGAAGCTCCTTGTCCTTCTTGGCTCTGCTCCCCTAGGCACTTCCTCTTCTGGGTCTCACAGCATTTAATGCTTATCTCTGTTCCTCAGTCTCCTTTTCTTGATTGTGAGATTCTTGAGGAGAGTTCTTTGTAAGCCCTTTCCCTAACACAGTGTCTGGAACCCAACCGGCACTCAATAAATATTTGCTTAATAAATGAAGTATCAGATTATAATGGAAAACACGTTCCAGATCATAAATGCTGCTTTTTCTTTTTCTAGGTCACTGACCTGTCATCCCAAATGAGTATGTGAAAGATTACTGATAAACTGCAGAGCTAAACAAGTATGATTCTGTTTTCAAGCTATTAACATCTTTCAGGTACAAAAGGATCTGCAAGACTTGAACAACCTGTTTGCCTCAAATTAACAGGGCTGTCTAAGCCCAGGGAAAACACCCACCTTCTCCTCAAGATGGAGCAGCTTCTGCTGCCTGGCATCTCTCTGTGCACACGCCTCCTGGTACTGCTGCAGGTGTTCATTCTTGGCAGAGGCCAACAGATGTTCACACTTGGCTTCCCACTGGGTCTGCAGCTCAGCCTGTACTAGAGACAGCTGCCAAGAGAAAGTAATCCCCGTATGCTGGGGGGTCTAGTCACATCTAAGGAAGCCCGTCTTCAACAAGGCAAAAACAATCAGCTAAGAGCCCAGATTTAGCAAGGAAACAACTGTTTGGAAGACCTTGGTTGCTAGGACTCTAAAAGGTACTCCAACCAGGTAAAGGTGTGACTGTCTAGAGAGGTCCCAGGAAGCCAGGGCCCTAGTATGATCATACTTTTCAGGATCTGGGCCCTTAAACTTTATGGGTTCAGAAGAAACTTATTTTTGTCCAAATTCCCATAGGTGATCAAATTGAGGGCACCAATTCACTCTAATTAAAGAACATACAAACATGAATTTAGGAACTTACAAAAAGAAAGGCTGCTGTCAAATGGACTAGAGATCCAGCTGTGTCCTGCCACTATCCCTGGTTTGCCTGCCTAATTACCTAAATAAGTCCCTTCTTTTCAAGGACGATAATGTGCCTGAAGGATGGTGTCTGGTGGGTGAGGACGTTGGCCTTATGTTTGGAATGTTTTTATAAAGACTTTTTTCCTTCATGTTTTACTTATAGTAAAATTCTCACTAAGCTTTAAAAAAGGAAGAAGATTCTCCATTCGATTCCTGGCTCTTCTTCCACCTTTGTCCAAAGTTAGACCATCAACTACGAGAAATCTCATCCTAAAGGATAAAGAAGAAACTAGAAACTTTTCTGAGTCCTCATGCCTTCCTTTTATTTCCAAAGTGCTTCAGCTTCCCATTACCTGCTCTGCAGCTGCTTGGTCCGTGGACACCCGAGCCTTTTTCAAGAGCTGTCGAAGTTTGTCCAGTTCCTCCTGGTGTGATTTACGAATTTCATCTATCTCCTCCTCAGCCTGACAGCGCTCTTGAGCTGACTTCTTTTTCCTTTCTGAGAGGTTCTTAGGAACAAGAGAACCATCATCAGCTCCAGTTGTCTGATAGAGGATAAATGGAGATGGCGATGGTTGGTGGTGGTAGTTATTAACGTCACTGGGTCCTTACTTTGTTTCTGGAAACAATTCATTTTTTCAATTTAACTTCCCCTATATATTTAACATTCTTGGCTACTGGCAGAAAAAAATTGTGACAACAAGAAGGAAAACAAGAAGAGCTTTATCTACCATTCTACGAAGAGATGGGGAATATCTTAACAGTGGTTAGGGTAGAGGGAAGTAGATACTTTCACAATCTGCTGGTAGGAAAATCACAATCCTGTGAAAGGACCTTCAAAATACGCACACACAACCAGAATTTACACAAATTATAATTTAAGGAAGCAGTAGATCATGTTCATAAAGATAACGTGCTACAAGGATGGTCACTGCAGTAGTATCTAGAACAATGAAAAACTGAAACAGCCCCCCAAATCAGAAAGAACTGGTTTTTAAAAAACCTGATAAAATCATAGAAGAAACTGAAAATATAGACCAAGATTTATCCCCTAAAAAGGCACTAGGCCAAAAGGACTTTACTAGAGTTTTATTAAAACCTCAGAAAGAGGTTGTTCTTTTCATATTTAAACTGTTTCAGAGCATAGAAAAAGACAGAACTGTTTCCAATCCATTCAGTGGGGCTAGTATTACCCTGATATTAAATTTATAAAACATCAAAAGATACTATTAAATAAAGTTAAAAAACAGCAAACTAGAAAAATGTTTGTAACATCTATGACTGACAAAGGATTAGCACCTTTAATAGTGTTTCTAAATCAAACTAATATTACAATAGATAAAATAGCAAAGGACATTAAAAAGAATTCACAGAAGAAATACAAATAGGCATTAAATATATGAAAGCTTTAATACTACCAAAAACACATATTAAGACAAGATAGTATATTTCACCTATCAGACTATAAAGATTAGAAAAATTGATATGTGCAGAGTTGGAAAAAGTATGGAGAAATGGGCTTGATCACACGGTGCTGGAAATGCAAGCTAACAAACTCTTCAAGCATAATCTGGCAATATTTATTTCAAAAATTTAGATGTTAAGCATTCTTCTCTGATGCAGCAATTCTAATTCGAGTGATCCATTTTATGGAAATGCTCAAACGAATTTGCAAAAATAGTTATATAGTACAAAGATGTCCACAACAGCAATGCTTGAAATAGTGAAAAAAGGGAAACATAAATATCCATCAACAGGTGAATAGTTAAATAAACTATGGTACAGCCTCACAGTAGACTACTATGTAGTAGTTATAAAGAATGAAAATTAAAGACCTAAATGTAAGACCGGACACTATAAAACTCTTAGAGGAAAACATAAGAAGAACACTCTTTGACATAAATCACAGATCTTTTTTGACCCAACTCCTAGAGTAATGGAAATTAAAACAAAAATAAACAAATGGGACCTGATTAAACTTAAAAGCTTTCGCACAGCAAAGAAAACCATAAACAAGACGAAAAGACAACACTCAGAATGGGAGAAAATATTTGCAAATGAAGCAATTGACAAGGGATTAATCTCCAAAATATACAAACAGCTCACGCAGCTCAATATCAAAAAAACAAACAAGCCAATCAAAAAATGGGCAGAAGACCTAAATAGACATTTCTCCAAAGAAGACATACAGATGGCCAACAGGCACATGAAAAGACGCTTAACATCACAAATAATCAGAGAAATGCAGATCAAAACTACAATGAGGTATCACCTCACACTGGTCAGAATGGCCATTATCAAAAAATCTACAAACAATAAATGTTGGAGAGGGTGTTCAGAAAAGGAACCTTCTTGCACTGCTGGTGGGAATGTAAATTGATACAGCCACTATGGAGGTTCTTTAGAAAACTAAAAATAGAACTACCATACGACCCAGGAATCTCACTACTGGGCATATACCCTGAGAAAATGATAATTCAAAAAAGACACATGCACCCCAATGTTCACAGCAGCACTATTTACAATAGCCAGGACGTGGAAGCAACCTAAACGTCCACTGACAGATGAATGGATAAAGAAGATGTGGTACATATATACAATGGAATATTACTCAGTCATAAAAAGGAATGAAATTGGGTCATTTGCAGATACGTGGATGGACCTAGAGACTGTCATACAGAGTGAAGTAAGTCAGAAAGAGAAAAACAAATACTGTATTATTAACGCATATATGTGGAATCTAGAAAAATGGTACAGATGAACCTATTTTCAGGGCAGGAATAGAGATGCAGATGTAGAGAACAGCCGTGTGGACACAGGGCTGGGGGAGTGGGTGGGAGATTGGGACTGACATATATACACTACCATGTGTAAAGTGGATAGCTAGTGGGAACCTGAGGTATAGCACAGGGAGCTCAGCTCGGTGCTCTGTGGTGAACTAGACGGGTGGGATGGGGGTGGGTGGTGGGAGGTCCAGGAGGGAGGGGGTATATGTACACATACAGCTGATTCACTTCCTGTACAGCAGAAACTAACACACCACTGTAAAGCAACTATACCCCAATTTAAATAAATAAATAAATAAATATAAAAATAATCAACACTGCAAAAAAAAAAAAAAAGAATGAGGAAGTTCTCATTCTTATTAGTATAATGGCCACAATACAATTTTTTTTTAAAGTATTAAATATGATCCCAGGGGCTTCCCTGGTGGTGCAGTGGTTAAGAATCCGCTTGCCAGTGCAGGGGACACGGGTTCAAGCCCTGGTCCGGGAAGATCCCACATGTCACGGAGCAACTAAGCCCGTGCACCACAACTACTGAGCCTGCACTCTAGAGCCCGCAAGCCACAACTACCGAGCCCACATGCCTAGAGCCCGTGCTCCGCAACAAGAGAAGCCACCGCAATGAGAAGCCCGCGCACCGCAATGAGGAGTAGCCCCCACTCGCCACAACTAGAGAAAGCCTGCGCACAGCAACAAAGACCCAACGCAGCCAAAAATAAAAAATAAATTAATTAATAAAAATAAATAAATAAATAAATACGATCTCATTACTGTTAAAAATGTTATCAGCATACATATATGGATGTACATTTATTTTATACATACATGTATGTATGTATGTGTAGGTATATATTATATACACAGAAAACAATCTGGAAGAATAATCATATATCTTTTATAGTTGTTGCCTCTAGTGTATGAGAGGGGGAAAAGATAAATTTTATTTTTTATTTTATACTTTTCTGTATTATTTGTATTTGTTACAATGAGCACATGCAACTGTAATTTTTCAAAGGAAAATAAAAATGTTTATGAAACAGCTAACCCTGGCCACTTGGGCCCAACAGAGAAACTTCAGATGTAGAACTTACCTTTTCCAGAGACTCCTTCTCAGCTCGAAGGTCAGTCAGCTCCTCCTCCAAGGACGTCACCCTGAGTTCCAGTTGTCTCCGGCTTTGCTTTTCACTCCTGAGTTTGGACTGTGCTTGCTCAGAGGTTTCTTGGAGCTCTGGGATATGACAGCACAGAGACTTGGCTGCAGAACCAGAGCTGCAGTGGGTTGTATGGCACCCCAGCGCCGCCTTCAAAGCTGCATTCCATCATCTCCCAACACTACCACACGAGCCTCTTCCACTCACTTCCTCCAGCATCACCTCACTGACCAACAGCAGGTTTATCAAGCCATAAACTGACTCCCCCATCCATCCATATTTATCTCTGCACCTACATGTCACCTTCGACACATACAAAATGGAAGAGAAATGTTCCAAGTGGTCAGAGACCACCTTCGGAATATTACCACTCCCACAATTCCATTTCAGTCATCATCTCAACACACTGGACTCAACACATTGAGATCTCTGTTTAGTAGTGGTCCAGGCCCTTTCTCACTGCCTGGGTAAGATATTCTCAACTCTCTTGGTAGCTGGGACATTCTACCAAGAGTCTGCTTTCAAAACATTCCTTCTCAAATAAAGCTATTTGGAATATTTCTTAAAAATGTAATGCATCAAACAACAAGGTCCTACTGTATAATATAGAGAACTAAATTCAATATCCTATGATGAACCATAATGGAAAAGAATATTAAAAAAAGAATCTATATATATGTATAACTGAATCACTTTGCTATACAGTAGTAATTAACACAACATTGTAATCAACTATACATCAATAAAAAATAATAATAAAAAAATTAAAATGTAATGCATCAAAATTAATTTTGTTGGAAAACTTTTGAGATCCTTATGGTGCCCTTAAGGTAACTGTCACAGGGCACCACAAAAACAGGAAAGAGGATATCTGTACGACATTCAAGTCTAAGATTTTCCCTCAAGTGCGCCCAAGTGATGCTCAAAAAAGGAAGGGATTTATCTTCAAGGTATCACTTCACCAACTGACATCAGTGTTTTTTAGCTTTCTTTTTGGGCAAGTTAATTTTGCTTTTTCGTAACTCTGCTGCTATTCCAGCCACACACCACCCACTGGTCCCATCTGTGCCTTCCACATGTGTTTCTTTATACAAAGTGGTGGATGAATCAACATGCCAGTCTCCACAAATCTGCTTTTCAAGTCACCATGTCTTGAGCAGCACCACTGTGCCAGGCACTAAACTAATACTAAGGGAAGGACTTTACAAAGATGAGCAAGACACCATCCTTGCCCTTCAGAGGCTTGCATTCTAGAAGGGAAAACACATATAAGTAGTGCTGATCAAAGGCTATCTCTGATAATGGGCATAATAATGCACTCGGAGATGAAGGATTTTAAAGGAGATCAAATATTCTAGGAAAAAAAAAGGGAAAGTTTCTGAAAGAGGCAGTTTTTGGAGAGAACTGGAGGCAAATCTTGGCGATGGTGGGCACACCAAGTCCAGAGAATAGCATGGATAAAAAGCAAGGCAAGAAATACAGGATGTGTTGAAGCAGCAGGCTGGCTAGTATGTCCAGAGCTACGTTGAATTGGGCAACATACAGGAAATAAGCTAAGGTGGAGGGGCCTTGTGTGCCAGGCTGAAGGACTGCAATCCATGCTCTAGGAAAGAGGCAACTGCAGCAGGAAGCACCTGCTTCTTAAGCTTCTACTGAGTCACAAGTTAAAGGAACCCTTCAGTTAGATTAGTCAGTCACAAGTTAGATTAACTCTTCAAGGCCTATGAGGCCAATCCTAAGTACCAAGGATACTCAACACTCGCCCAAACAAAGCAGAACTGTGGCCACTGATCAACTCTAAATGGATAGTCAGTTCTTCTGTTGTCCTTTATGCCAAACAATCATGTAATAGGTTTATACTGGTTCACCTTAACCTTTGGCTCTGTCCTTCACAAACTTCATTAGCATTATGCCAAATGGACTGGGAGGAAGGAAACAGTGTAATTCTTTAAGTTTACATTGTCAAAATCCCAGCCCCCTCCAGCAAGGGCATACCTGAGAGCTCTGCCTGCAGTTTGGCGAGTTGGCCCCTAAGGAGGTCCGTCTCCTTCATGCTTTCTGTCAGCTGTACCTGCAGCTCCGTTTCTTTCTTTTGGTGAGCGGTCATTTTCAGGTGTAGATGAGAGACCTGTGCAGTGGCTGCTGCTAACTCTTCCGTCACCTTGGCCTGAACAGTAACAAAGTACGATGTCACTTTAAACATGGTGATGGCCCAACCTCACATACTCTGTGCTGGCTGAACTGGTAGGAAGATAGCTAAGGCCACCTTCAACCTGAATTAAGCCCAAATCAAGCCCTCAAATGTGCCAGGTCTCTGACTCAGGAATGCCCTTGCAAAACTTTGTCCTTAGGAAATACTATGCAAGAACACAAAAATTTTGCTACAAGGATGACTGATGCAGCATTGTTTATAGTTGCCAAACAATGGAAACACAAAATAATTTTAAAAATGAGCTTAAGCAAATTGATATATCTATCCTGTATGCAACTATTAAGAATAGCGTTATGAAAAAATACTCAGTGGCTTGGTATACAGTCACCACCTATTGTTAAATCTCACCAATCTGATACATGAGAAATGGTATTCCTGCCATTTTCTAAGTTTCCTATAATGAACAAGCATTTTTTTTAACAAGAAAAGGGTATTTTAAATTTTAAATTGAATGCCTTTGATGGCAATCCACTTCTCAGTCTACAACTTCTCCCTAGCACTACTGTACTAATATTGGGTTGGCCAAAGAGTTCACTTGGGAACGAACTCTTTGGCCAACCCACAGTAGTACTATAAAGATCGGTCACGTGAGAGTAACTGCTTTGGGGGTTCTGTGAAGAACAGTGGTAATAAAAAAAGGGAACACTCCAACTTCTTTGACTGCTCAATGCAGTTTTAAATGGTGCTCTGTACTGGCCAAACAGGAGCTAAATATTCTCAAGTAACATCCGATGAAGTCAAAAAGACTACCCTGGAAAACTGTCTACAGATATTCTGCTTATGAAGGGCAATGATGAAAATGATAATTAAAAGGATGGTCAATGAAAAGGAATGGTAAACAAATGACAAATATTACATTCATTTCACCTGAATTGATGTGCTCCTGTAAAAAATAGGAGAAATCAGATAACAGGAAAGGCAGTGAGTGACTGCTCCGCTGGTTTTGATTTGGGGGCAGCAGTGCATTTATGGGGTTGGACCATCTCTCCTATACTATTACACTGTTACTACCATTACTCCTCCTATACCACTATACTTCACATGCATTCTTACTGCTGTCTACTTTCTTATTATCACTTGTCCCTTCTTAGGGTATTCACTGCGCCTACCTCAGTTTTAAACATTTATTCCAAAGCCTTAATCAGTTTTCTAGCTTACATTTAAAATCTGATATTTTGGCTCTCTTAAAGGTGGGGGAAATAAAACAAATTGTATACAAAATAAAAAGAAATAAGCTATGAATGAGTATCTGAGTGTACACTGGCAAAGGCTCTCTTCTTGACCACACTTCAAGTTAGGCTCCTCTAAGCCCATGACCTTGTTCTCCCCTCCTGTCTTTGGCCAGACAAGCCCAGTTTTAGCAAGAATCCCTGCTAAGTCAGTTTAGAGTGAATCTCTACCCTTGATATCTGATCAAAGTTCTCCATCCCAACCTTTGCTGTCTAAGTCCTTGGCCTGTTGTTAGCAAGAATCCCCCTACCCAGGATGTCTCCTCTTAGTAATTTTCCATCCACTGACCCCCCTCACTCTGCTCCTTGGCTGTAAATTCCCCACTTGCCCTCTTGCCCTTAACTGTATTTGGAGTTGAGCTCAACATTTCTTCCCTATTGCAATAGTCTTTTTATTTTATGTATTTTTTTTGCCACACCGTGTGGCTTGCGGGATCTCAGTTCCCCAACCAGGGATTGAACCCGGGCCACAGCAGTGAAAGTCCGGAATCGTAACCACTAACCCACCAGGGAACTCCCGTCTATTGCAATAGTCTTGAATAAAATCTTCCTTACTGTTTTAATAAGTGTCAGAATAAATTTTTTAGTAACATGCGACCTTTAGAGTGAGCTCTAAGGTACTTATTTTTGCTGTTCAGCAGGCTTAGGTTTTCATCTGTGAAACTCAGAGGACAATGACAGTTTGGACTTCCAGACAGAAGAGGAGTTTTCACCTGCCGCAAGTAGAATCAAAGTTTTACTCACTGTCCTGCCTCAACTGGTCTAACAGAAACTGAACTAACACAATGCTCAGAGGGCTTTGCATCTATCGTGGCTCCAGAGTTCACTGATATCAGAGGGAAGACCACTTGCACAGGGCCTTGCAGCAGCTAAGACCACTGGAGGAGATGAATTCCAGAGGAGAGGCAGTGGGGCGGATGGTCACTCTCACCAAAGAACAAGCAGAGTGGAAAATCACTCAAAAGCTCTTATCTCAAGTTATAAAGTGCATTCCATTCAATTTTCATGTTTTCAAAAAAATTCAAACACAAAATATAAAACACTTCTTAAATCTGAGAAAATAGCAGATGAAAGGGTTGTGATCTCCCAGCTGATGAGGGGGAGCCCAAACAAGAAGGAACTCATTTCAGAAAAACAGTGTCACTGGAGGAAAGACAGGAGGAGTGGGGCTTCCAAATCAGTCATCTCAACCCAAGACCCACAACAGTCTTCCTTCCTTATAGCTACTTCAGAAACAGGTCAAAATACCTAATTCTGAACTGACTGAAGTCAAACAGCAATGCTTTAAAATGCTTTGGCAGGGCTTCCCTTGTGGCGCAGTGGTTGAGAATCTGCCTGCCAATGCAGGTGACATGGGTTCAAGCCCTGGTCTGGGAAGATCCCACATGCCGCAGAGCGACTAGGCCCGTGAGCCACAATTGCTGAGCCTGCGCATCTGGAGCCTGTGCTCCGCAACAAGAGAGGCCGCGACAGTGAGAGGCCCGCGCACCGCGATGAAGAGTGGCCCCCGCTTGCCGCAACTAGAGAAAGCCCTCGCACAGAAACGAAGACCCAACACAGCCATAAATAAATAAATAAATAAATAAAAATTTTAAAATGCTTTGGCAGACACAGATGAAGGAGCAAACTAAACAATCTCAAACTTCACAATAAATATTTGTTATGTGGCATAACAGAAATCGTCTGTTGATTTTTTCAGCAGAATAGGATTAGTTTCTAATAAACTGTATAATCCTCACCTTAACCAGATTGCTAACATCAGTGATTATTTTTGAGTCAACTTATTGTAATGCATTTATACAACAGAAATGTGGATGTTGGATATATTAAAAATCTGTTGGAAGATTTCTAGTTCTCTTCTCAATGACGGCAAAAATTCTGCTGAAAAGCAAACTGGTAAGGACGTACAGAGGACACTCCTTGGCTCTACACATCCTGACTTGGGCTTTTCTCTCCCCAGTTACTTTACCTTCTCTTGCTCAGCATGCAAAACTCTTGCCTGTGTGTTTTCTGTGGCAGTTTGAAGTGAGTTGTTCCTCTTCTCCATCATCAGGTTACTCTGCTCAACATACCTGTGAAATAAACAGGGAAAAAGAAAACATTTATCAAGCACTCAATGCATACCAGGTATAACCCAATGTATCAACACATTCAGTCGTTAGAGCATTGCTCTATACCTTCATCAGGAACAATCTGAAAGCATTTTGTTTTCTGAAGATCTGCAGTAACCAAGTTTGGAGGCAGGAACCTGGGCCTGCGTGAATTGCTTTGAATTTGCAGAGTGAAGAGGAGTGGAATTTGAACATGTGTGGTGAGGGGAAATAAGAGAGGAAAGAGACAGGAGTATGAAGGCTGCAAGGAGGGAAGAAAAGAAAGCCACTCCCCTTCCCCCTTCCATGTGGGAGACAAGAGACACTGGAGAAGAGAAATATGGGAGGATGATATTTTAAAGTGAAATGCTATATGCTGTAACATGTTCCACTGACCCCTCCCCACAAAAAAAATTTTCAGAAGGATCTAGAAAAATTATACAATGCTTGGGTTTTATATGGAAATCAGTGAAGTTCTGGTTGATAAAATAAGAGTCAGCCCACACAGAAGAGAGAAGAGTTGACATCAGGAGTTTTCTAGGCACTAACACTGCTTTTACAGATGAGGAAACTAGAGCCGGCGGGAATAAATAAAACGCCCAAAGCCACACAACAAATGAGGAGCAGAGCCAGGATTCAAACGCAGGTGTGCATTACATCACAGCCTCCTGAAATCCTGCTCAATCAACAAGCAGTAATTCACATGACAGGCAGGAAACAGAAAAGAGCAGAAATACACATAAACTTCTGTAAACAAACATGCTTATTTAACTTGGGCATTTACAAACTAAACCCTTTTTTGTCCATCCTAGCCAGTGCCCCGTACCTGTCATTACCTCTGATTTCGTTCAATTAGTTCACTAATCTTGTCATTCTGTTCTTCTATCCGACTGCTCTTTTCAAGGATCTCTTGCTTCAATCTTTCATTTTCCTAATTCGAAATATATGATGTTTAACTTAAGTTTTTAAGAGAAGAGCACCAGATAAAAGGGAATCAACTTGAACTGACAGATGATACTGTTACATATCTGAGAGAAAAATCTAGAACTTATGTCCACATAAATATAATACTTAAAACAATGTATCAAATTCTACCTGATGGATACAAATCACTACATCCAATAGACTAAATGTATAAATGGCTATAAAATGAAGCGGAAACTTTGGAATATGGTCAAAAAAGAAATGTTTCCTTCTGATAATAGAGTGATAAGTCACTTGGAGTATTTAAGCCATAATGGATTTTCCAGAATTTCCCAACTCCGTGTAGCATTTGTCACATGCTCTTATTCCTGGAGTGGAGGTTTCAAACAGTAGTACATCTCCAGAGAGAGCAGGGGCAAGATCTCCAGGTTGAGTGCTCCGTTCCTTTTTTTTTTGTTAAATGATATTCTTTTTTTTTTTATTAGTTATCTATTTTATACATATTAGAGTGCTCTGTTCTTGATCACTCTCACCTGAATAATTCGTTGGATATTGCTCATAATCATGCTTGTTTCCATTGTCACCGACATGCTAGGAATGAGCAGGGAATTGCCAGTGCTACGTTTCTGTAACTCTTCAACCTACAAAAGGAGTGTCAGAAAGACTTTTCATGAAATTTTTAAAAGGAGAAATACAATTTACCCAAGGTCTGACTACTTTTTTGAGGGGGTTAATAAGTTTCTGAGACAATCTCCAATGTAAGCAGGAGTTTTCTTCTGCTAACTGGATCCCCAAATAAAATGACCCTTCTAGGGAAATTACTAACTACTATGAATACAGGAAACCAGGAAGAGTTTACCTATAGCCCTGGTTGCTCCCTGTTTGTATCCCCTCTTTATACCCCCACTTTCAACACAGCCCGTTAGTCATGAGATGACTCAGTCACCTTAGTCATGAGATGATCCATTTTGTCAGCCACTTTGCTGACTGCCATTCGAATTTCAGTGTTATGCTGCCGGGCTTCAGTCATGAGAAATGAAGCCATGTCACCTGATCCTGAACAGACATAAGCCAAAAAGAAACTTATGAAACTGTAGCAGAGGATACTATATGAGGAAAAGCCAACAGCTCTATCAGCAGAGGAAAAAAAGAAACGAACATTTCCAAATACTGGAAAATGCTGTAGGTGATTTACACTGTCAGGAGAAGATGGAGAGGGGTTAAAGGCAAAATGCTCCAAAGCTAACAATAACTAGCTATCCTCCTGCAAAATGCATCAAGTGATACAGTCTGGTTCAAGGGCACAAGTAGTGCACTAGCAACTCAGATTGCTTCTCCATTCACCCAACTGCATGCCAGGTATTGGACCAGGTACCAAGGATACAGCAAGGAATGAAACATGGTTCCTGCCCTTGGCAAGGTCAGTCTGGTGAGGAGACTCACGTGTAAACAGATCATTATAACAGAGTGTTGTAAGTGCAAAGAATGAACCATGTACGAGGTTACAAGGTACAAAAGAAGCACAGAGAAAAGCAAGATTAACTCTTTGGTGACACACGTATACAGTTATGTCTCTGGAAGGAGAGGAGAGAGGGATGGTAACAGGAAGCCTTCACAGAGGAGATGACAGATTCAATGGTTTCCCAGATGGAGAAGGGCAGGGCTTCCAGACAAAGGATGCACTCAGGAAACCCTTACCACTCCAGGACCATAAATTTCATTGTGGGATATACTTGCTTCTTCCTACCACTGTCCTAATACCCAAAGTGATTACTGTACAAAAGACAAGCTGCAGAACAAGAAGGCAGGATACCACCCCAGCTGTGTGCATTTTATTTTGCTTTGTTTTTTACACTAGGCAACCACACTTGCACACGTATACAAGATATCTGAAAAGTTACCCAAGTGACTGTTTCCTAAGGTCAGGGGGGTTTAATGATGGAAAACAGTAACTTCACTTCACACCTTTTTGTGTTGTTTGACCTTTTTATAAAAGTATATTCTTTTCACAACTTTAAAATTTTAACAAAATAGCTTTCATCTGAGATACTGAACAGTCATCATGTTTTCTCCCAATTTCCTCCAATGTTTTACTCTTTTACTATTAACTATGAACTCTACAGAGCAACTCTGAGAGGGGAATTAAAAAGGGCTGGCAGGAGAAAATGCAAGAAACAAAACACAGAAAGTGGCCATGAGGGTTTTTGTGGGGATGATGTAAATGTTCTAAAGCTGGATTATGGTGATAGTTGCACAACTCCGTAAACATACTAAAAAAACCCATTGAATTGTACACTTAAAACGAGTGAATTTCATGGTATGTAAGTCATACCTCAACGAACTTGTTTAAAAAAAAAGACAAGAAAAAAAGGGCAGAGATCTACTGGAGTCAAAATGAAAAAGGGATGGGAGGGAGGAAAGCACAGCAAGAGCAGAAGATGAGAAACTCCTACCTTGAAAATGAGAAGACTGAGAGAGCGGTGCGGGGTACAAGGGCCGAACGGGCTGCAGCTGGGAAGCAACAGCTGGTGCCTGAGGATAAGCGTAGGCTTGCATACCTGTATAGGGCTGAGAAAATGCCAAGTTACAGATGGCTCATAAAACCGTCATATCTCTCTTTTCTGCTTAATTTGTCTTGGATGGAATAAAGTAGATAAACTGGAAGGAGACTCAAACTTATTGAAGCTGGAGATGTAGGAGACCAGGGTTTGGTATTGGGTAATAATTGCAGCAGGAGAGTCATGTATGTAATCCAGTGATGCCTGGTCACTAAAGTCATACCTAGAGAGTGAGGGAAGCGTGTCTCAGGTCACTCCCCAGTCCTCTTGTGATGATTTAATTAAGTAGGAGCTCATCCCCCGGCCATTGGGCCTATTGATGGTCTAAAAAATTTTAAAACTAAGCAAACGATGCTTGGTTTCATTAAGGTAAAAGAAGAGGTGTTCACTGCGATTCCAAACTAAAGCCACCAGTTTCCAAAGGATGCCTCTCCCCTTCTAGATTCTGATGCTTATCTGCATGACCAAGAGCTCTCATTTTCCTCTGAGCCTCAGCCACCTCAACTATAAAATGAAATAATAATACCATTTCTTAGGGTTGTTGTGTGGATTAAATGAAGCGATATATAGGTAAAGTTCCTAACAGCTGGTAAGTAAGTGCCTGGAAGACAATAAATGCTCAATAAACAGCAGCTATCATTTTAGTGATGATGGTTATTCTTCCTTGAATTAAGGAAATCCAGCTCATTTCCAGGGATTGGTATAACCACCCATCCATTACTAAAAAAGAATCTTAGTCTATAGGATATAACTCTCCATTAGGTCCATTCAGGAGTGGGGAGAGGGCCAGGTAGAACTTTTCTCAATTCTGATACACCCCTTCCTAATGGGGCATAGCTTGGCCACCATCACTTTGATCCCTCCATCAAGAATCACCAAGGAAGTGAGGGTCTGTTACCATGGGGAGTTAAGTCTTAACCATCAAATGTGTCAGGGCAAAAGAAAGAGTCCACTGTCCGGGCAAACAGTCAGCAGAGGCAGACAGGCTGTTGCCACTGCCTTCTGTGAAAACAGAAAAAAACCTACTTTTAAGAGCTCACTTTTGGAGGATAACTAGACAAAGAGTTCAGCTGTATTTTCATACAGCCTCCATCCACTGACCCTCCACCACAGCCGTTCTGCTGAGTGGAGTGCGGAATCTTGGCCTATCAGCTGTTTGACAGAAGAGAGCACAGAAGACTTGAATCTATAGCCCTCAATTAGACATGTGTGAAAAGGAAAACAAGCAAACATTGCTTGGGCTTTTACTATGTACCAGGCCTTGTGCCAGGTGCTTTGCTTGTTCTTGCACGAAATCTTTACAACCACCTATAAGGTAGATAATCCTTTGCTTGTTTGGACATGAGAAAGTAGGGGTTCAGGAAGGAGAAAAATTATAAACTCTGTGAGGAACTGGTACAGTACAAATCGTGCAAGAAGAAGAAAAGAGACGGACGAGAACCATAATCAATGATAGCTTATAACTGATATGGTTTAAAAATGTCGTTACCTGAAAGGACTGGGCGTTTCCAGATACAGCTGAGTGGGAATCATGAGATGCAACTTGCATCAAGGCAGCAGACGGTGTTTGGAGCCCAGAAACAGATGGCTGAGGTGCTAAGATAAAGCAAGAAGTTTTCACTGTTATCCATCCCTTGCTTCTTGGTACAAGTCTGGACTATCACCTTTCACACCATCACCCTTCAGACTTGACCACTTCTCTCACGTAGCCTGCTAAAATCAGCTCTACTGGAGTCTCAGCAATGGGCTAGTGGAAGGAAATTGGGCATGCTCAGGTGCACGTGACTCAGACCTACGATGCCATCAGCTGACAGAAAGTGCAGAGTTACACACAGGGAGATGGCTCATTAGCTGAGTACCGGTTTCCAAAACTGACAATGCAACACAGCAGAAGACACAGCAAGCAGACCAACTACATCTCCAGGTCTGAAAATGCCCTACCCAGGGACAAACTGACAAGTTTTATACTCTAGTTCAGTTCTCAATACTAAAACAATGCAGCCTAACATTTTAAGGAACAATGATGACAACTTCGGTACCGACCCAATTCAAGGTCACAGAGCCTCAGAGACGTTCCTTACCTTGTGAGGTCATCTGTGGTAGCACTGGATGGGCTGGCTGAAGAGAGGGCTGGATGGACGGAGTCACCACAGGCTGCCCAGCTCCTCGAAGAGCATTCATGTCCTGCAACAGCATGAGCATTTTGGTTACTGTGTCTATGGGTCCTTAATTGAAGACTGAGGGTGACTGTCCACCCTAAACCTGCTTACAACCAGTGCTTTTAGGCAAAGAAGAGGAAGGAAAGGCAAGCAGAAAGGCAAGAGTTTAAGGTATGGGCTATGGGAAGAAAGCACTCTATTATATACTGGAGTAGGATCCCTTCTCCCTGTAAATTGTATCAAATAATCATAGTTAATTTCCAGTATAAGTTGTTGATGTTATTTTGTCTGAAGCAGCTAGAGTGACTGCTCCCCATAATGTATCATTTTGCAAACCAGCAGCTAGCTACCTTAAGACTGACCTAGTCTGTTTCCAAAGAATTAGGGCCCCTTACAAGGAAACCCAGGGAATAATGCAGCCTTTCTCTTCTGCCAAATAAAATACACAGACCTCAAGGTACTCACAGGAAATCAGATAGAGTAGGATTCACTGTGCCTCACTACGATGCTGTTTTTGACAATATAGTTTTAGAGTGTTTTCCCCTCATTCTTTCTCTTCATAAAAGCAAAGCAATGTTGGTCCCTACTATAATTCTAAACAAAGTTAACATCTTCCTGATTCATTCAAGGAAAAGAAAAACTTGAGGCACAATATACAGTGACTGTGATCTGCTATGCTACAGTTCAAGGGCTGAAATCTCTTTGACATTCTTTTACTTCAGAACTTCCTCTTGTTTTCCAATATTCTCAGAAATGTATTATGCATTTCTGGAAAAGCATCCCAGTTTTACATCATTACATAAATCAACCTAAATGTCTAACAACAGAGTAAAAGGAATCATGATAAATCAATGTAACAGAGCACTGGGTTATCTTTAAAGGTGATAAATCAATGTAACAGAGCACTGGGTTATCTTTAAAGGTGATAAAGCTTTGTTTTATTTATTTACTTTTTTTATATTACTGATATTAACATAAATGTTCATGATATAACATTAAGTTAAAAAATCAGATTATGAAACAACATATAAAGAATGTCCTTTTTGTTAAATATGTTTCTTCTTTTTAATTTACATTACTCTACAATGAATAATTAGCACCTAGAAATTTTAATAATATTATCTTATCCAAATTTCATTTCCAGAAACCAGATAAAAATCAATCCTATAACAGGTCCCAGAAATCCTATCTTCCTTTAAAATGTTAAATCTACACAGAGCTTTTCCATGAAGAAATAAAACAAAATTGTGAAAAAACAAAAGCCAATTTTGAAAATTTTTTTCCTCAAAAGCATCACGCTTGCTTTGTTTTACATCAATATCAAAGAATCCTAAAAATTAATCACTGTTAAGTGTTTCAACTCAGTTGAGAAAGAACTATTTTATTCAATAAGGAACTAACCAATGGGAAAAGAACTTAGTTGGAATTAAGTTACTTCTCACCATTCACCAAATTCCAGATGGATTAAATAAGAAATAATAGATCTAAACATATAATAATAAATATTTTTAAAAGACGTGTGATGTTTACAGTATCTGAAAGTGGGAAGGCTTTCTAAGCATAATGTCAAAAGCAAAAAACACAGGGAAAAATTGATCGATCTGATGGCAATAAAATTTTTGAACTTCAAAAAAATCATGCCGGGCTTCCCTGGTGGCGCAGTGGTTGAGAACCCGCCTGGCAATGCAGGGGACATGGGTTTGAGCCCTGGTCTGGGAAGATCCCACATGCCACGGAGCAACTGGGCCCGTGAGCCACAACTACTGAGCCTGCGCGTCTGGAGCCTGTGCTCTGCAACAAAAGAGGCCGCGACAGTGAGAGGCCCGCGCACCGCGATGAAGAGTGGCCCCCGCTTGCCACAACTAAAGAAAGCCCTCGCACAGAAACGAAGACCCAACACAACCAAAAATAAATTAAAAAAAAAAAAAAAATCATGCCACAGGGGACTTCCCTGGTGGTCCAGTGGTTAAGAATCCACCTTCCAATGCAGGGGACATGGGTTTGATCCCTGGTCGGGGAACTAAGATCCCACATGCCGCGGGGCAACTAAGCCTGTGCGCCCCAACTGCTGAGCCCACGCGCTCCAACTACTGAGCCTACGCGCTCTGGAGCCCGCGCCACAACTAGAGAGAAGCCTGTGCGCTGCAATGAGAGATCCCGCACGCTGCAACTAAGACCCAATGCAGTCAAAAAAAAATTAATTAAAAAAAAAAATCATGCCACATACAAAGCCAAAAGATACAACAGTGGTTTTTTTTGGCTGCACCTCATGGCTTGTGGGATCTTAGTTCCCCAACCAGGGATTGAACCCGTGCCCTTGGCAGTGAAAGTGCTGAGTCCTAACCACTGGACTGCCAGGGAATTCCTACAACAGTGTGATCTCCATATTAAATTACATCAGTGGAAAAATCAACATTTCCCAAGAGAATCTAAACATTCAATCAACAAATATGAATTCGTTCTTTTATGGGTCGGGCATCGTGCTGCCTAAAGGCTGATGTTTGCTGACAACAGAGATTCTAGTAGAAAGCTAAATTAACTACTTAAAACTGCCCAGTTCTTGTGGCAGATATACAGAATTGCTTCCATTTCTCAGGGGAAGTGATAATTACAGCAGAAACACATGTACCAATACCAACCTGTATCATTTTGAATATAAGCTCTCTAAATAATGATTCTGGGTTAGAGGCAGAAAAAGCAATAATTTCAGTTAAAAGAACAGAAGACAGCAACATCTGCACTATTCATTCTAAGACAGCCAGTGGGACATACTTCAATTTCTGAATCATTGGAATCCAGCTGTGGTGGAAGAATGGGCAGCATGGGCTGGCCCATTTTAGCCATCCGAGAGATCAACTTGGCCTTGACTGTATCAGGATTCTAAAAAGAGAGGAAAGTCACAAAAATCACTGTAATCAAGGTTCATTACCTTCAGTCAACTCTACGTCTTTTGGCTCTTATATCAAATCTTTCAGTAAGTTCCCCCTGCCTTATCTATTCGAAACTATCTTCTAGAAAATGAGAATTAAAGATTTCTTGCCTAGACGCATACATGGGTCACAATTAATAGCAGTAGGAAAAATGATTCCCTATATGTTGGAATGGACAAAGTGGTTTCATCTGTATTCCTTCACTGCAATCAAGTCTCCCTACCAGGCATAAGTATTCTCATTTTACAGATAAAAAAACTAAAGTATAGATTAAGGGAGGGAGGCATTTTAGATAATAGTAACCTCTCAAAAGCCCAAGAGCAACTCAGCAGATAAATATTCAGAAGAGATTTAGGGCGAAAAGAGAACAGGAGCTCTGTGTTCTAAATTCAGGTTCATTTAACACTGACTTGGCACTGATGACATACTAGTCCCTGAGCTAGACACCTCTGTATGCATTAACTGGTTCAAAGTGCAGCCTTCAGAGCAGAGTGTATACTCCTAAGGGTGCACAAGATGATCTAATGAGTGTAAAAAGAAATGACCATAACCTCTATTTTAAAATTATTTTTAAGCTACAGTAAACATCAGACATTAAACTTGTTTACAGGGATGGAGAGTACTTTATGTATATAATTTGTAAACAGACATATACTGAGAGGGTGTATCATTTTTTCTTAACTAATGGAGACACAATCAAAAAAAGTTGGGTCTATCAAAAGAGGACTAGTTAGATAAACCAATATTCACACAATGGAATCTTGAGATCTAAAGATAAAAAAAAATGAGGAAGCTTTCTATATACTAACATAGAAAGATACTGTTATTATAAAAAGGCAGATAATATATATAATATGCTATTTTTTTGTGAAGGAGGGAGAATAAAATATACATTCCTATTTGCTTACATCTGCATAAAGAAAACATTGAATACATAAGAAACTAATAAAAGCAGTTACCCAAGGTTGGGGATGAGATAAAATAGGGTACATGGGGGCAGGGGTAGGAATGAGTCTTCTCAATGTATATCTTGTTATATTGTTTTGCTAACTGTGCCATATGAATGTAATTACCTATTCAAAACAAAAAATAAAAACTTAAATGTAAAAAGAACAAAAAGATGGTTAATTTTATATTATGTGAACTTTGCCTCAAAAAACAAAACTGTAAAAAAAGAAAAGAAAGAAGAAAAAAAGGTTGGAGAGCACTAGTCTACCAAAAGTTACTGAAGCTTAGAAATAGGTGACAAAAGTAGCTGTGTCTCGAGACTACAAAAGAACTAATACTGAACAATTGTTGTGGCTATTCAAAGATCTGAGATTATAAACTGTTTTTCAATTTTCTTGATTCTCTGGCTTAACCTTCTGGGTTTAGATCACTTTTTACACATATCAGATTAATTATTTGCTTAATTAATTCCTGCTTTGGACTGAATATAAGTAAACTAGTGTTGGAGAGAAATTAATCATCAATTTCACTCCATACAATTATCCTGTTTCCCAATGTGGCAGGTGAAAGCCACAGAGCTTTAGAACTTGAAGCACTTCAGCTATCATCTCATCCACATGTAGCAAACTCAGATGCCTTCACGGACCAGGCAGAGCAGCAGCAAACACAGTGTACATCCTCCTAAAGGTCTTCAAATCCAAACTTTACCACAACAGTATGCTAGTCTTCTCATGTTACAGTTGGGGAAACACAGAGGCCCAGAAACCTGATAGAAGTCAACTAATTGGTGAATTAGTGTAGAATTCCTCTGAGAGAATGAAAGTATCAAGATATGTAGCATTAGCAGTAATTATGATAACGGAGCTAATGTTAATTGAACTCGTATAATATGCCAGACACAATACTAAAAACTCTATAGGCATCATTTCATTTAAACCTCATAAAAATCTCGAGAGATTACTGAAGACAAGCTCTATGTAGGCTTTGAGCTTAGTGCTTTATAAACGTATCACAAGAACACTTAGAGGGGCTGTGAGAATTATTTCCATTTTTTTTGTTTTTTATTTATTTTTTTAATAGATCTTTATTAGAGTATAATTGCTTCACAATACTGTGTTACTTTCTGTTGTACACCAAAGTGAATCAGCCATATGCATACATATGTCCCCATATCCCCTCCCTCAAGACTCCCTCCCATCCTCCCTATCCCACCCCTCTAGGTCATGGCAAAGCACCGAGCTGATCTCCCTGTGCTATGCTTCTGCTTCCCACTAGCTAATTATTTTACATTTGGTAGTGTATATATGCTGATGCTACTCTCACTTTGCCCCAGCTTTCCCATCCCACCCCATGTCCTCAAGTCCATTCTCTATGTCTACATCTTTATTCCTGCCCTGCAACTAGGTTCATCAGTACCATTTTTTTTTTTAGATTCCATGTATATGCGTTAGCATATGGTATCTGTTTTTCTCTTTCTGACTTACTTCACTATGTATAACAGACTCTAGGTCCATCCACCTCACTACAAATAATTCAGTTTCTTTTTTAATGGCTGAGTAATATTCCATTGTATATATGTGCCATATCTTCTTTATCCATTCATCTGTTGACGGACACTTAGGTTGCTTCCATGTCCTGGCTATTGTAAATAGAGCTGCAATGAACACTGTGGTACATGACTCTTTTTGAATTATGGTTTTCTCAGGGTATATGCCCAGTAGTGGGATTGCTGGGTCATATGGTAGTTCTATTTTTAGTTTTTTAAGGAACCTCCATACTGTTTTCCATAGTGGTTGTATCAATTTAGATTCCCACCAACAGTGCAGGAGGGTTCCCTTTTCACCACACCCTTTCCAGCATTTACTGTTTCTAGATTTTTTTGATAATGGCCATTTGGACCGGCGTGAGGTGATACCTCATTGTAGTTCTGATTTGCATTTCTCTAATAATTAGTGATGTTGAGCATCTTTTAATGTGCCTCTTGCCCATCTGTATGTATTCCTTGGTGAAATGTCTATTTAGGTCTTCTGTCCATTTTTTAATTGGATTGTGTATGGTGTTACGTAGTGTTCTAATTTCATTCTTTTACATGTAGCTGTCCAGTTTTCCCAGCACCACTTATTGAAGAGGCTGTCTTGGGCTTCCCTGGTGGCGCAGTGATTGAGAATCTGCCTGCCAATGCAGGAGACATGGGTTCGAGCCCTGGTCCGGGAAGATCCCACATGCCACGGAGCAACTGGGCCCGTGAGCCACAATTACTGAGTCTGCGCGTCTGGAGCCTGTGCTCCGCAACAAGAGAGGCCGCGACAGTGAGAGGCCCGCGCACCGCGATGAAGAGTGGCCCCCGCTCGCCGCAACTAGAGAAAGCCCTCGCACAGAAACGAAGACCCAACACAGCCATAAATTAATTAATTAATTAATTTTTTTAAAAAAATTAAAAAAAAAAAAAAGAGGCTGTCTTTTCTCCATTGTATGTTCTTGCCTCCTTTGTCGTAAATTAGGTGACCATATGTGCATGGGTTTATCTCTGGGCATTCTATCCTGTACCACTGATCTATATTTCTGTTTTTGTGCCAGTACCATACTGTCTTGATTACTGTAGCTTTGTAGTATAGTTTGAAGTTAGGGAACCTGATTCCTCCAACTCCGTTTTTCTTTCTCAAGATTGCTTTGGCTATTCGGGGTCTTTTGTGTTTCCATATGAATTGTAAAATTTTTTGTTCTAATTCTGTGAAGAATGCCATTGGTAGTTTGACATGGATTGCACTGAATCTATATATTGCTTTGGGTAGTATAGTCATTTTCACAATATTGATTCTTCCAATCCAAGAACATGCTATATTTCTCCATCTGTTTATGTCATCTTTGATTTCTTTCAACAGTGTTTTATAGTTTTCTGAGTACAAGTCTTTTGCCTCCTTAGGCAGGTTTATTCCTAGGTATTTTATTCTTTTTGTTGCAATGGTAAATGGGAGTGTTTCCTTAATTTCTCTTTCTGATTTTTTGTTGTTGGTGTATAAGAATGCCAGAGGTTTCTGTGCATTAATTTTGTATCCTGCAACCTTACCAAATTCATTGATTAGTTCTAGTAGTTTTCTGGTGGCATCTTTAGGATTTTCTATGTATAGTATCGTGTCATCTGCAAACAGTGACAGTTTTACTTCTTTTCCAGTTTGTATTCCTTTTATTTCTTTTTCTTCTCTGATTGCCGTGGCTAGGACTTCCAAAACTATGTTGAATAAGAGAGGCGAGGGTGGACATATGAAGAAGCTGAAGACCAGAGAAGTCAGATAATTTCCTCAAAGCCACATGCTTATAAGAATAAAGATTTGAATCCAAGTCTGTCGATGCAGAAGCCCAAGCTAATTTATACTGACTCTCAAGTAAGGGAAAATGAATAAAGTAACCACTGATTTCTAGCCTAAATCAACATTTTTCAACATTTTTTTTTCTCTAACCTACTATACCCTAGGCACATGAAACCCTTCTAGCCAACTGGGGATGAGGAGATAGACTTATATACTCACTGTATTTACTGTAAGCTGTTCACTGAGCGAGTTAGATTTGGAACGAAGAACTGACTCCCTGAAAGCAAATAAGACATATCCTGAGATAAAAACAAAATCCATAATCACGAGTCTAGATTATACTGTATAAACAAATTGTTTTTTAAAATGTTTGCCAATTTAATTGCTGTAAAACAGAGTTTTAACTCTTCTTTAGTTTGTATAATTTCTGAAAGCTAGTGAAGATGGACAATTTTCCATTCAAATGCTTATTATTTACATTTCTTTCCTTGGATATATATTTTGTGTTTATGCCTTCTGCCCGATTTTCTTCCAGAGTTTGGCAGGTATTCTTTTATATCCAAGTTAGTGCTTTTATACACTATGAATATTAATCCTTTGTCAGAAAATCTGATGCAATTACTTTCCCCATTTCCCTCATCCCATTTTTTCCCAATTATTTAAAATTATTTTAGTTTTCAACTATACCCCTATTTCTGAACCCCTCTAAGAATCACTTACATGGACAATAAAAGAGCTTTATACAACTCCAGTATCTTACCCTGATTTGAAAGGAACAGATGTGGATGGTGACACAACAGGATCAGCAGAGAGATTGTCAGCACCAGGTATGGGTGAAGGGGCTGCAGAATCCCGGGAACTAACACTGTGCCCATCAGAGCCGGAATCTCTAGCAAATTTGACCTAGGGAAAGATCAACCACAGACGGAACAGGTTAATAGACCACAAAAAAAGGCATGCTTCCCCCTCCATTCTCCTTTCATTTTACTTATTCTTCATTATACACGTCATTACCTATTCACTGTAGGCAAATCAAAAAATGTAGATAAGCCAAAAGAGAAAAAAAAGGTAACAATCACCTGCAATTCAACCACTAAGCAATAACGTTGTTAGAATCTTGGATGTAATATTTCGCACTTATATTATCTGTGTGTGTGTGTAAGTGTGTGTTTTATAACAATGGGGCCATACTGTTTTGTACCCTGCTTTGCTCACTCACTGATATATTAACATATTTCCACATTAACTAAATTATTAATCGACAACATCCTTTTTAACTACTGAAGAGTATGTCTAAGGGTCATGCCCTTAACTGCTATCATCTACAGGAAAAAGTCTCCAAAGGATTTTGGGAACACAAGTCACAAATATCTATGTTATCATAAAATATATTTCACCAATTCCTAGTTGTTGGATATTCAATTTATTTCTAATTTTTTCTATACAAACAATACTTCTAAGAATAGCTTTATCTCTCTTCACACATAATCATTTCCAAAATACAAATTCCCAGAAGTGAAACTGTTAGATAAAAGGTATGCTTATTTTTAAAACTTTTGATATATACCATTAAATTTCACACCGTAAAGGGTGAACTACTTTATACTCCGTAAGTAGTATATAAATCTTTCTTAACACTCTTGTCACATTGGGTATTATTGTTCTGTATCAGCCTTGTCAGTTTTTTTTTTTTTTTGGCCACGTCTCACGGCTTGCGGGATCTCTGTTCCCCGACCAGAGCCACGGCAGTGAAAGCCAGAATCCTAACCACTAGGCCAGCAGGGAACTCCCCCAGCCTTGTCAGTTTAATAATCAATTTGTAATTCTTTGATTATTGGTAAAATAGGGTATTTTTTTCTTATATTTACAAAATGTCAGTCTTAATGGATTCAAAATGGTTTGTTATCTATTACCACCCTTGACTTCCTCAAACTCAAAGGAAAATTGAGAAAGAATATAAAAGCTGTGAAAAGCAGCTGGAAGGAAGTCAGTCAAAGAGGGCTGGAATGCCGACCAGAGATAAGGGTGTCCAATTAGGAAAGAGTCATTGATAAAAAATGCATATCCTCTGTTGCAGCAGGAATAATCACCACAATGAGGATGGTCATAATATTTATTTGCATTGTACTTTATAGTCACAAACATTATCACATTCAGACCTAATAATCACAGTATAAAGCAAAGAGTCTTTTTTTTTGGTTGGGGGGGAGGGGGAACATTAATTAACCGCAATTTGTTACAAACTTTATTATAGAAATTATTCTTGATAAAATTTTTAAATGGTACAAAGGATAGAATGTAAAAAAGTAGAAGTTTCTGAACTCCATTTCCATTCTCCAGAGAAAATCATTTCATTTCTTTTAATGCCTCCAGAAATTTTATATGAATATATAGGCATATACATATATTCATTTGCATACACACACACACACGAACACAAGATCATACTACCCATACTGTTTTTTGTTTGTTTGTTTGTTTTAATTTATTTTTGGCTACATCGGGTCTTAGTTGTGGCATGCAGGATCTTCATTGAGGCATGCGGGATCTTTCGCTGCGGGGCGCAGCCTCTTTGTTGTGTGCGCAGTCTTCTCCCTAGTCTTGGCGTGTGGGTTTTCTCTAGTTGTGGAGTGCGGGTTCCAGGGTGCGTGGGCTCTGTAGTTTGCGGCACACGGGCTCTCTCGTGGCACGGGAGCTCAGTAGTCATGGCACACGGGCTTAGTTGCCCCCCGGCATGTGGGATCTTAGTTCCCTGACCAGGGATCAAACCCGCGTCCCCTGCATTGTAAGGCGGATTCTTTACCACTGGACCACCAGGGAAGCCCCCCCATACTGTTTAGCAACTTGCTTCTTTCACTTAAAAATAGATTTTGGGGGCTTCCCTGGTGGCGCAGTGGTTGAGAATCTGCCTGCCAATGCAGGGGACACGGGTTCGAGCCATGGTCTGGGAGGATCCCACATGCCACGGAGCAACTAGGCCCGTGAGCCACAATTGCTGAGCCTGCGCGTCTGGAGCCTGTGCTCCGTAACAAGAGAGGCCACGATAGTGAGAGGCCCGCGCACCGCGATGAAGAGTGGCCCCCGCTTGCCGCAACTAGAGAAAGCCCTCGCACAGAAACGAAGACCCAACACAGCCATAAATAAATAAATAACTAAATAAATAATTAAAAAAAAAAATAGATTTTGGATATTCTTTAAGAACTACATAGAAGTCCACTCTATGAAGAACCATAATTTAACCAGTCTCATAATAATAGACACTTAAGCTGTTTCCAGTTTTTTACTATCACAAACAACGTGGCAGAGGGAGGAAACTATGTATCTATCTCTATTTATCTATCTATATACAGGTATCTTTGCACTCTTATGTAAACATATTGATAGCATACACTTGTAGCCAAAGCATTACTAAATCAAAAGGTGTGAACATTGGGCAGGAATCACTATTTTACAGATAAAATAAAAAGAAGGTTAGTGTAGAGAAGTGACTATGAATACAGAGCCAAGAAGGACATAAACCTTGGCCTTTAGATTCCAAAGCTGTTGTTCTTTCCAACTATATACCATTTCTACTTAAAAAAAAAAAAAAGATATCTTCAGAATCTTTTCCGACACATTTATTTATTTATTTTACTTAACTAGCAAAGAGGACTCATCAAACACAACACAGCACAATTTCACTCACCCGCCTAATCTCCACCTCGAACACCAGGATCGAGTCTGTTGATGGAGTCCATCCTATTACCCCTTCAGAGCCAGCAGCGCAGGCTGGAGGGATGATAAGCAACCGCTTCCCTCCTTTTTTCATGCCCACCATTCCATCCTCCCAGCTCTTTAGGAATCAGAGAAGAGGAAAAGCTCATCAGATACAAACCTTTTCATAAGACAAAACAAAGTACAGGATCATCAGGTTTATATTCCCCCCTCCCCACTGGTTATAAGAACATCTAGAATACTGCTTCTCAATTCACTTGTAAAAGCCAGCATATCCGGGGCTGTATGAAATACACTTACCTTAGATGATAAGAGAAATTGGAACAGAAGAATGGCATTAAAATAGAAATAAAAGCTATCACTTAGTAAACACATTTTTCTAAGTACTTTGCTAAGTGCTTTACTTCCATTATGTTGTTTAATCCCTAAAATAACTTCATAAGGTTAGTAGCAGTATCTCCATTTTACAGAAGAGAAAATTGAGGCTTAAGGAGGTTAAGTAATTAGCCCAAGATCAGTTAGTAAATTGTTAAGCCAAGATTTCAGCACTAGATGAGTCTAACTTTAAGGGTCATGCCCCAACTGCTATGATCTACAGGAAAAAGTTTCCAAAGGATTCTGGGAAAAGGAGTCATAAACAAAGCTATGGAGAAAACCATTCTGCCACATGGATAAAAGAGTACTTCACAATGCATCAGTATGTCCTGACACAATGATACCCCACATGTGTAAAATACTCTTTTTTTTTTAATATTTATTTATTTGGCTGCGCCAGGTCTTAATTGCAGCACATGGGATCTTTGTTGCCACGTGCTGGATCTTTAGTTGCGGCATGCAGGCTCTTAGTTGCAGCATGCGGGATCTAGTTCCCTGACCAGGGATTGAACCCAGGGCCCCTGCATTGGGAGTGTGGAGTCTTGACCACTGGACCACCAGGGAAGTCCCTAAAATACTCTTTACTTTATAAAATACTTCCACAGTTGCTGACGAAGAAATTCATAACATGAACCCAGGTCCTCAGACTCCAATCCCAGTGTTCCTCCTGCTATGTTGTACTTGCTTCCCACCATGATTTAAAGCATCCCAGTCAGATCAGAATCACCCATTACGATAAACTTCTAGAAGAAACAGTTTCACCTCTTTCTCAATTAGGCGATAGAAAGAATTTAATAGTTCCCTCAGAACCACAGGATGAAAAATAAAATGTAGGGACTAGAGAAAAGAAATGTACCCTTCTTCAATATATTGTCTCACAGGTAAAAATTTCCCAAATGTAGGTAACGTAGCACATTTTTCTCTTCCTATTTTTTTTTTTTTTAAATATTTATTTATTCATTTATGGCTGCGCCGGGTCTTCGTTTCCGCGCGAGGGCCTTCCCCAGTTGTGGCAAGTGGGGACCACTCTTCATCGCGGTGCGCGGGCCTCTCACTATCGCGGCCTCTCCCGTTGCAGAGCACAGGCTCCAGACGCGCAGGCTCAGCAATTGTGGCTCACGGACCCAGCCGCTCCGTGGCACGTGGGATCCTCCCAGACCAGGGCTCGAACCCATGTCCCCTGCATTGGCAGGCAGATTCTCAACCACTGCGCCACCAGGGAAGCCCTCTTCCTATTTTTTTAACCAAGCCTTTCCAGATTCTCCAAAAATATACCCAGGTTAGAAATTTTACAAAATTCACTCTAAATTAAGCCCACTGCAACTGATAAACCCATATATAATAAGAACACAGTTAAGCCTTTACCTTGATGACTTTTCCTGATCCTAATTTCAGGCGAAGCAGCTTATCTTTGTTAGCAGTGGAGTCAAAAACCTGAAAGTTGATCAAAATAAACAAGATTAGCCAATTTCAAAAATAATAATAATCATTATGATATTCAACTTAATACACACCAGCACAGTACTTCTGAAATAGGTAATGTCAAATAGACTGGAAAAATACTTCTTAAAAGACCTGAAAAGAAGAGACCACATCATGGCTAAAGGTGTTACCACACTGAATATCTCTGAGGCAAGGATTTTCCAGGTTTAGAAAAAAATAAACTTCTCCTACCAAGTGTTTAAAAATATTTTCATCTATAAAGAATTTTCAAATAAATTATCTCATTTGATGCCAACAGCCATCCTGCCAAGAAAGCAGGGTGAGCACCACTAAGCTCCATTCACAGGAAAAAAAAATTAAGAGCTTAAATGACTCGAGAAGGTCAAGTTAGGATAAAATTGGGACCTGAATCCACATCTTTTGGACTCATAGTCGAAAGCTCTTTCTATCATACCACACTACTTTTGAGGGCTTAATAATATAAAAACAAAACAAGCCCAATCTATTCACAGTATCTAGTATAAGAAAAACGGAGAAACAACTGTGAGGAAAGTCTAAAAAGTTTTAAGACCTAATCCCATAAGAATATATTCAAGTTTAAAACTGGTATAGGAAGAGACATACATATGAACAATTACCAAAAATGATACTCGCAAAACTGGTTTCCTTTCTCTAAGTAGAAGAGACATAGTGGCACTGAGCAGATTTTATACATTAGCATTTCATGGTTATGCCCCAAAAGCACTTGTAGAGACTAAAGCAGGGCTCCTAAAAGATTTCTATTTGCCAAAAGCAGCAATTCATAGTAATAATACCTTACATTTGAATAGCTCTCATGCTATTTAAATTACAAAAGAACTTGCAGGGTACATTTTCTTACCTGGCCCAGTCCGTGATTCTGAAAGAGCCAGCTGGTATAGGCCAATTCCAAAGAATCACCAACTTCTACAGCAGGGCCTTCTACTACAATAAGGTCCTGTGACAGCACTGAATCCAGGGAAGAGGTGCTGTTGCACTTGGCGATGCATACCTGTACGATGAAATCAGAGCAGCATAAACTTACTTTAAGCTCAGTAAGTACTCACTCAGTTATTGCTAATGTTCTTTTCCAAACAGTGGCACCCACTAGCAAAACAGATTACATGTTTAGAAGTAAACCATTCCAAAGTCAGTAATCTTGCCAGGAATCAAAGTGCCTAAGAAGTATGGTTTTGGAGTCAGACTGTCTGGGTACAGATCTGGGCACTGCCACTTATTAACTTGTGACCTCAGCCAAATAACTTAACTCCTGTGAACCTTATTTCAGAGGTTTTTTGTAAGATGGAGATAAAAGCTTTGCATATTTCCTAGGGTAGTTATGAAGACTGAGCTAATACAAGTAGAGTACTTGGCACAGTGCCTGGCAAATAACAGTAAGTACACAATAAGCATTAGCTATCATTACTATACTGATTTACTGCTTCAGTGTTTGGGAACCTATGAAAGCTAGGGGAGCCTCTAAAAAATTTCAAAATGCATTTCTAAAGACAATAAAATAAAGGCCCTTTACAAAACCATGCTGTATTCCCAGACTCCATCTCTCTACCACCTACAGATTTACCCATATTATCTTAGCACAGATCCTAGGCAAGGAAGTCAGATACATCTTTATGAATAATTTTTCTATAGTCAATGTTTAAACATAGTATACCTTAGAAACTTGCTACTCATTTTCTTTAAAAAAGTTTCATTATCGCAATCACATAAATGCTAACTAAAACAATGAGAAGTCATTTTTTATCAAGCAAATAAGACTAAGAAGGAAAAAAGATAGTAATTCTAAATGTTGGCAAAGGCATACAGAGAGAACTGACAGGGATGTAAAATAGTACAATCTCTCTGAAAAGCAGTGTGCCAAAGTGTATACAGAACCTAAAAATATATGGACCCTTTGATTCAATCTTTCACTTCTTCTAGCCTAAGGAAATAATCAGAGGGGAAAAAAAAGACAGATTTGTACACAAAGATGCTCACTACAGTATCATTTATCTCAGAGACTGAAAATAATCTAACTGCCTAAAAGTAAGGGAATGATTAAATAAATTAAGGAACATTCATGTTATGCAGCTTTCAAATGTTTCTAAATAATTTTTCATGAGGTGGGGAAAGATGCATTTTACATCATTAAATAAAATAAGCAAGAACTCTTTAAGGACTATAACTACTTATGTAACTTATGAATAGAAAAAAAAAGAAACGTAACATATTAACAGTGATTACTTTGGGTAGTAAGATTATGAATTTTTTTTTTTAAATGCTTTTCTAAATTTTCTATAATGACCATGAAATAACTTCAAAAAATTCTCTTAAACCACTATTTTAAAAAGATAGTTGTGTTTATTCCTTAAGATAATTTATGAAGTGGAAAGTGTTTTAAAGATGTAAGTTTACATTTAGCCTTTTTTTTTTCTCCTTAAAGTCTCATTTTCAAGCAATTTCAATAAGTATTCTTATTATTTCCCTAAAATACAGTAAGCTCAACTGATGAATTTAGCGTTTTTTTTTATGCTTGTCACTAAAAAATATATAGATATTACCTGTTTATTGAACTCCACAGCAGCCTTTTCAGACTCAAACATGATGGACCAGTTTTGTCTCTGGTCATCATAAAAGGTGCTATAGTTATTGGGCCGAACCTGGGGAAAGGAGAAATGTTGGGATAACTCAACTGCAGGCAGCATAGCAGATAAATCTGGCTGCCTAAGCTCATGTAGAAGGGCCTTGACTCAGGTGGACCCAAAGAGAGCTATCAGGGAACTTTCTTCTTCCCTCCCACCCTCCACCAATCACCCCTTAGTCCACATTCCCAGAAGGCAGCCAAGAGACCTTTCCAAGAGGTTCTGTTAAGATATCCACTCTGGGGAATTCCCTGGCAGTTCAGTGGTTAGGACTTGGTGCTCTCACTGCTGGGGCCCCGGGTTTAATCCCTGGTCGGGGAGCTAAGATCCCTGCAAGCCACAAGGCACAGCCCAAAAAAGAAAAAAAAAAAAAAGCTATCCACTCTGCTCTCCAGAGAGGAAGTAGTGGATCTAATTCCCACCAGGTATGCACAGATCAATCTCTCCTATAAACCAATCCCAAAGGATTGATGATTCCAATACAGGAAGCCTTACCATTAGCTCAAAGTTCAGATGAATCCTGGCAACAGTAACTGGCTGTTGCTGACTGATATAAAGAAGAATCCTATACTGTACTCAAGCAAAGATGGGCAGGAAAAAAAGAGAGAACAGAAATTAAAAGGCAATACAAAATCAGCAGTAAGAGATGTCAGGAGTCATGCTTCATACAGGTCAAAACTCAGTTCATCCCTTAAAGCTTAGAGTTTAAATTACATCTTCTCACCATCCACTTTAATCTCTTCTCATTTTGACCGTACTCTTTAACTATAATTATCTATGTCTTTATTTTGTTGGTGTTTTTATTTGTATGAGGGGTGACTATGAGATATACAAATGGCCAACAGGTACATGAAAAGATGTTCAACATCATTAGGCATTAGGGTAATGCAAATTAAAACCACTATAAGGTACCACTTCACACTTATTAGAATGGCTATAAAAAAAAAGGAAAAATAATAAAGTGTTGGCAGGGTAGTAGAGAAACTGGAACCCTCATATATTGCTTGTGGGAATGTAAAACAGTATGGATGCTGTAGAAACAGTCTGGCAGTTCCTCAAAAAGCTAAACAAGGAATTACCATATGACAAAGCAATTTCACTCCTAGTATACACGCCAAAGAACTGAAAACAGGGACTCAAACATACACTTATACATCAATGTTCACTGCCTGTTATTCACAATAGTCAAAAAGTGGAAACAACCAAGTGTCCATCAAATGATGAATGGATAAATTAAATGTGTTATATACATACAGTAGAATATTATTCAGCCATAAAAAAATAATGAAGTTCTGATACATGCTACAACATGGATGAATCTTGAGAAAACACTCTGCTAAGTGAAATAAGCCAGACAAACATTGTATGATTCCACTTATATGAAATACCTGGGGTAGGCAAATTCATAGAGATAGAAAGTAGATTAGAGGTTACCAGAGAATAAGGGAAGGGGGATGGGGAGTTATTGCTTCATGATTACAGATTTTTTGTTTGGGGTGACAAAAAAGTGGAAATAGTGGTGATGGTTGCTCAATACTGTGAACGTAATTTATGCAACTGAACTGTACACTTAAAAATGGTTAAAATGGCACATTTTATGTCTCCTATATATTTACTATACACACACATACACACACACACACACACACACACAGAAATTAAAATTCAACCCCAGAAGGGAGGGAGGGACTGACTATGGGGGCTCATATACAATCTTGCACCAGAAAGGACTCTCTTTACCCTATGTGAAGCAGATAGAGTGAGGAGCTAATCTTATAGACTGAGCTGGTCAGGAAAGGATCACAGATTTATTAAGAGTTGGTCCATTTCTGGTTGTCCCTACTCTCGAGCACTATCTTCGTAGGCTTTTGATTAAGAGTCTGAAAGGTCTCTGACTCCTCAGTCTTGACTTTTCTGCCCATCAGAGATTCTGAGCTGAGATTCTTTAGCCTCCTCCCCATGAAGTTCAAAATCTAGCAAATGTATTGAGAGGAAGGTTGTTGCTTTCCCACCCTACAGTAGGATTTTATCTCCTATGCCCCACAAGATTGCAGAAGTTTCCCTCTGCCTTTCTGGCACAGCCCTTGGACTTCCACACCACCCCCAAACTCATTAAATGTCCCATGGGGAAAAACGGATCTTGTGTTTGGAGCTCCTCTAGTTTTTACCAATGTCTCTTTCCCCCAGTTCTCTCTCTCTGTTTGGGACATACCTGATGTTTAGTCTGCTCCTTAGCATCAGCAAAGGTCCCAAGGGAAGGAAACACTCAGCTCATTGGCTCTTTCCTCTCAAAATTTTAGTTCATCTAGTCCTCATAATTTCCATAGCTCTCTAATGAATTTTAAAATATAATTTTTGCAATTTATCTGTCTTTTTATAATTGTCACAGTAGGAATGTTGCCTGCCACAAAAAGCTACATCCTATCTGGAGGTGAAGGGTGATGAAGTCCCAATACCAGATTTTTGAAATCCAATGGCAATTAATTCATCTATTAATGAATTAATAGATCTAGATAATAATCAACAATGGCTGCTAACATAACAAAATGAGAGACAATCAGACATTATTTACCTCCCAATGGGAGAATGAAAGAGATTTAAGGAACATAGTAACCAACTACAATGCATGGACCTTATTAGATTAAAACAAACTGTTTTAAAAAAAAAGGGAGAGATAATCAGGGAAATTTGAATGCTAACTGGTAGTGAATGAGATCAAAGAATTATTGTAGGTTTTGTTCAGGTGCGATAATGGCGTAATGGTTGTGTTTTTAAAAATCCTTACCTTGTAGAGATACATACTAAAATATTTATAGCTAAAATTGTATGCTGGAGATTTATTCAAAATAATCTGAGCAGGGGAAGAAGAAAAACAGGCTGCAGTTGAGATGAAACAAGATTAATAACTGCTAGAGTCTGGTAATGGGTATCTGGGTGTTTGTTATTCTAGACCCACTATTTTTATAGGTGTTTCCAAATTTCCAAAATTAAGCTTTTTGTTCGTTTGTTTTTAATACAAATGAGTGTTGTCCATTATGTTAGTTACCCTGAACAGGTCATCTTCTGTCTCAGTGTCTCAGAGTCTCTGAGGTGCATGGACTCCATGTTACCTGGACTTCTGAAATTCTATTATTTTTTTTTTAATAGATTTATTTTATTTATTTGTTTGTTTGTTTGTTTGTTTACTTTTTGGCTGCGTTGGGTCTTCACTGCTATGCACGGGCTTTCTCTAGTTGAGGCGAGTGGGGGCTACTCTTTGTTGCAGTGCAAGGGCTTCTCATTGCAGTGGCTTCTCTTGTTGCGGAGCACAGGCTGTAGGCGTGCGGGCTTCAGTAGTTGTGGCTTGTGGGCTCTAGAGCGCGGGCTCAGTAGTTGCGGCGCATGGGCTTAGTTGCTCCACGGCATGTGGGATCTTCCCGGACCGGGGCTCGAACCCATGTCCCCTGCATTGGCAGGCGGATTCTTAACCACTGGGCCACCAGGGAAGCCCTTTATTATTTCTTATGCGTATTTCAACAATGTTCAAAACCTTCTGGAGCAGAATTTGAAGCTAGACACAACCCACACAAGGAAATCAGTCTCCGCACTTCTATCCACATCTTTTTGACTCAAACCAATATTTTGCTGTGTGATCGACTACCCAACTCATCAAACTTTCAAAGGATAAACGGTGGTCATGCTCTAAGTGGTACACTAAATGTTGTTCACTACCTAAAAAAAGGATGTCCTCGGTAAATGGTTTACTCTGAAACTCTCCAAATTCTTAAGCTAGATCCATTTCACAAAGGTCAAACTTAATGATTTTGAGCGGTTGAATTTGTTTTAATGCAAAACAGTAAGCAAAATGTGACTATAAATGTTATTATATACCTAACATTAAAAATTCACATTCAGTACAAACAATCAATCTAATCCTCTGATATGTAAGATATCAGACAAGTCCCGATAAAAACCAGCTCACTGATATGATTTGGGACACTTGAATATACATAAGACAAGGAGGCAATCTTACCTCTCTGGCTGTGTGATTTCCCAGGACTGCAGCACCAAATTTGCCCTGCTTTACATATTGACCATTTGTGCTATAGAAGCAAGAAAAACAGGTATTAATACTTCCTTCAACTAAGTAGAACCAGCTTTCTTTTCTGCCATATAAAGTGGGGAATCTAGTCATTCAGCCTCTAGAAAGGGACAGAGGTGAGCAGTTTATAATTTAAAGCTCATATACAACTTCTTTACTCTTTCAACATCTACTATTCATGTATCTCAGTGGAGTGGCTTTCTTTGAGCGCTTAAAAAGGCAGTTGTTGAGGGTATAAGCAGTTCCTAGAGAAAACACAAGATAACCGCTCTTCAAAGTTTTGTGTGCAAAATTCTCCAAATGAAACATTAAAAAGCATTACTGATACTTTGTCTATGGCAGGACTGAGTAGCCATTTTGCAATGAACCGAAAGGCTTACTGCAAAAAGCAGGAGCTTAACCCACACACCCACCAACTTTATAAAGTGCTCCTTCTCCGCTACTTACTAGCGATATGCATGGACTGCTGTTGCAACCAATACTGTGGAAGTGCCTGCTGTGGCGGGTGCTGTTTTTGGTGTCGCCTGATTTCCTGAAGACGAAGAGATGAAGCAGAAAACAAAGTTGTCATTCATTTCTTGCTTGAAACTGATTTTTAACCATTAAAGCAGCTTCAAAATTCTTCTTTAGCCTTGCAGTTAGTGTTACAATGCTTTCATGACCATTGTCCTCATTTGATCCACAAAATGGCCCTATGGCCATGTCTGGGGATGAGGAAACTGAGGCTCTAAGCCCCCAAGTGCCTTGCACAATGACAGCAGCAAGCCTAGGACTAGAACCCAGGATTCTGGCTCCACTCCAAACAAGTCTTTGGGCTGGAAGAGAAGCACTGTCTAGAAAGCAAGGTCACATTCCATCTTCCTTTTCTCCTTCCAATATTCTGACAGCTATAATAAATAAAAATGAAGTTGTTTCCCCTTCCCTTACTTCTGGGGTAGAAAACTTATGATATTCAGATTACATCCATTACTTTACTTTCACAGTGGTATAAAGTAACACTAACATTTAAAAATAATGTATTTAGAGTAAATCACATATTCACACTCACCACATGAATCTGTTGAGAACACAGGCATGGCCATAGCAACCAACAACTTATTTTCAAAAGTATCCTTGTTTGATTCTTTTTGTTGTTATTAAAAACAAGACAACAGGCCCAAAATGGAGTCACTTAGGATAAGACCCACCCCACCAAACAGAGATTCAACATAATTACAGTTCTGGCTCCCCCAGAAATGGAATCTTAAACCAGAATGATCTCATCAGCACTAGTTAGGTAATCTGTTTGATAGACCTCTGCTATCTCCTAAAGGAAAGTAACCTTGCAATAAGCAACCCACTTTTTTGCCTAGTGTTACACTAGACTCCCCCTTCTGCCTGGTTCCTGCTCCCTTCTGCCTATAAAAGACTTTCATTTTGTCAGAGCCCCTATCTACTAGATTGGATGCTGCTCAATTCGTGAATCGCTGAAGATAGCCAATAAGATCTTTAAAATATACTCAGTTGAATTTTGTTAACAGTATTGAAATACCTTTTTCTGGTTATAGAGTACATGTACAACTGTAGAAAACTTAGCAAATACAGAAACACATAAAAAAAATGACCTATAATCTCACCACCCAAAAATAAACATTAATAATATGATGTATTTATTCCTAGTCCTTTTTCTATACACATAAACTTTCCAGCTTTTTCATCTTTTTTAAAGAAAATTAATGATTTGACAATCTCCTTTTTTCACTTAGTGTAAGCATTTCCTTATACTTTTCAAAACAGTCTCCGAAACACAAAATAGTCCTAAAAACACTTTTTGATGGTTAAATACTATGCTGACTCTACTAGAATTCATCCAATTTCCTATTGTTTGACATTTCTTTGGGCTGTTTCCAATTTTTCTCTATGATAAATAACACTATGATGAGCATCCTTAAAACGCACATTTTTGTATGTACCTCTAATTACTTTCTTAGAATTAATTCCCCAAAATGGAATTATGGCATGCAAGAGTGTGAAAATTTTTAAGGTTTTGTTACAACCTGCCCAAATACCCTTCAGAAATGCCATTACCAGTTTACACTCCCACCAGCAGTATGAGTAGGCCAGCTTTGCATCCCTGCCAGCAGGAGGAGATAATCTTTCTAAATCTTTACCAATGGGATACAGGTGGCATTAGGGAAAGGGGAATGCCACCTCACTGTTGTTTTCATTTGCATTTATTGATTACAGGGAAGGAGAAATTTAACATTTTCTATAGATTTGTACTGGCCATTTACTTTGTTTTATTTTGATGAATCACCCATTTTATGTTGTTGGCTTATTTTCCTAGTCTGGGTTGTTCTTGTTTTCCTTATTCTTTTGTAAAAACCTACAACATAGTTTTAAATTCAATCAGTACTTTCCAGTTGGATGTAATGCTACAATAAAACTTTTCTCCTGAGAAGCAGTGAATACCAAAAAAAGGAGGAACTAAGGCCTCAGTTATCAGGCCAAGTCTGAAACACAGAAAAATTACTGTCTCCCCAAGGTCAGCCTAGCATCCTCCTTCAGGTTAGTTCAACTTTTCCCAGTACACTCTCATCTCCCTACTTAACGCCCTTGCTCATGGATTTGCTAGAGGGATAAGTGAGTCAGATGCCACAATCATGTGATCTTCTCATTGGTTAAGCATTTCTTCCCCTCGGAAATCAGTACTGTACAGATTCTTGAATTCCCTGCCCATGAGGACTGCTTTTAATATGTTTTCAAATCCTTTTTTTTTCCCAAGGAAAGTTTTCTTGAATTATAGTTTTAGGTGCCTGTTTTCCCCATTTTTTTTTTTAAATTCTTCAGGGAATATACATATGTATATTCCACATGTTGGAAGTTCTTTGCTATCTTCAATACTGGCCACTTTCCTTTCAAAACTTTTTCTCTCTTAAATTTTTTAATTCTTATTTTAAAAATGTCCTCCTGTTAACCTTCTATTTCTTTTAAGGCATAATCTGTTGTGTTTATTCATTCTTGTGTTCCTTCTAGTTTAATCTTCATTTCTGAAATAATTTTTCTGACATCTCTAATTCTTGCCTAAGTCCTGTCACTTACTTCTGAGATTTTAAAATTCTCACTTATGTTCTCATTTCATGTCTTATGTTATTTTCTTAATGGTAATAGGTGGTTGTAGTTTTGATCTATTCAGTAAGAAACATTCTCACAGAGTAGAGCTCTCACTGTAGGGATACTATTCTGTTCCTTGCTCTTATAATAACTTTGCATGGAGTTTGACTCTGATACTTTTCTATTGTTCACTTTTATGTGAAATTTGCTTTTCTGAACTTTTAGACAGAGGCATGGCTCAGGGTGGCTTTCCTAACTTCATGGAACCCACTCTTCTGTTGCCATACAGAGTTCAAAAAAGCAGGAAGAGGGGGCTTCCTCCTGAGACTTCCTGATTCTATTCTTGAGCTACTTTTATCTGGATCTTTTCTTCTTCACTTTTAATATCCCGATCCTCCTTCATTTTAATTCCACTCTCAGCAGGTCCTACTCAGGGTGGGGACCTCTCCTGGAAGGTCACCATAGTGGATAAGTTTCAACACTTCATAGGAGCAAGACTGCTCCTGTTCTAGTCACCATCATCAACCCCTTGTACTTACCCATAACTAAAATGGGCAAAATGCTTTGCAGTTCCAGCTTGGCCTGCCACATTGCCCATGAACACCTGTTGGCTACTTTGGGTTCGCCCATTCTCAGATTCAAATATTCTCCCATTGCTTCCTTGTTTTCTCCCATGCAAATGTTGACACCATGCAAGCCTTGTGTCCATACCTGCTTGTATTGGGGGAGTTCATGAGGATACCTTTTCAATTGGTTTTATTGCAAATATTATCCAAGGTTTGCCCAGTTGCTCTGTTTTTCTAGAGATCTGAAGAGATTCAAGAACTATGCTGCAGCCACCTCCTTCCCCAAAAAGACTTGTTATATAAATACTCTTTGAACAGAGAACATCTCCTGTATTGCAAGTTTTTACTTTATTTGTAAATGCCTACATAAGACAGTAGTATAGGTAATTTTTAAGTTGAAATGCCTCTATAATTCCCCTTTAAAAGTATAATTAACTCACAGTTGTTGTTTTCTAATTTTAAAAAGCAAGTTACTTCATTGGGTGGGGACTGAGATTGTTTGTTTTTATCCACATTCATTAACTCAACCACTTTAAACTGAGTTAGAAGTACACTGCTGAGAAGAGATGTGCCACAGGAAACATAAAAGCATAGCCTACTAGAAATCTGGCCAGGTTATGGCTTGGAGAACAGGGCCAGCAATCCACAGCAAAGCTGCCAAAAGTGACAGGTAAGACTTAGAGCAGGGGTCAGCAAACACTGTATGTAAAGGGCCAAACAGTAAATATTTTAGGCTATGGGCCATACAGTATCTGTTGCAACTGTTCAACTCTAAATATCCTAACAACATCCTCAGTGTTGGCATTGCGCCTAGCACGTAAAAGACATTCAATACTTTCTTCTTCATTCAACAAATATTTAATTTAATGTCCCTTACCACCTGTTCTGCTCTGGGCTATTTCTATCAGTCCCTCACTCCTCTTCAGATTCTTACACAAAGACAGCAAAGTGCAGAGGATGGCAGGCAAGCTTTGGAGTGAGTCAGATCAGGGTTCAAATTTCAACTCTATCACTTACTGCTGTCTGACCTTAACCATGTGCCTAAACCTCTCTGAGCCTCTAAAATGGTGGTAGTCTCACCTATTTCACAGAATTGTTGTGAGAATTAAATAAGACAATCTAGGTGAAGCACCTGAGACCAAACACATAGCAGGTATTTTAGAAATATTACTCCCCCCTTTTCTCCTTTCGTTCAACAAATTTTCATTCAATATGTCTTGTGTTCATCCTGATGAAATGTTCAGGGGATACAGCATTGAGTATCATTCTTTAGTTGGGAAAAATTCACTGTCAGCATACATCTAACCCACCCAGGTGAAAGATGGGAAAAGCAGCTCTTCCTTCTTTCCAAAATATTGGACGGTGCCTATGTAGAGCACCCTGGGCAAAGTTTTGGAGAGTGGTGTCCACATGGGGCAGAAGAGCTTGCCTGTGACCTTCCTCCATCAGTTTCCAAAAAACAGCATACTACCTAGCCGCCGGAATTCAGGATCTCAGAGCTCAGAGCAGCATGCACCTCGCTGGTGGTGAGCTTGGCCAGACTGATCAAGGAGGGATGACCTGGCATGTCACTTTTAGAAGGTTGTTTATCATTCCAACTAACCTGTCAGGGGCCAATCCTAACCTCTTAACTTACCTGTTGGTGCTGTTCCCTGGCCTTTCTTAGGCTGCTTTGGGGCTGTGTAGTGGAAGAATTCATTTCCATGGCCAGCAGCTGCCTGATCCAGTCCGAAAAGAGAGGCCAATCTGGTACTGTTAGTAGAAAATGAAAATGACATTTCATTTGACATATCTCAAACCTGGAATCATTATAAAAGCTGCTCATGCTCCAACCTCAAACAAATACCTCCTTGACTATATATCCCACCACTCAATATCAGAAGCGGCAACTAAGTCTCTTTGAAATCAAGATTGTATCTCTGATATGAACAGCATCAAATGACCTTGCCCATCCACAGGACTTTGGTCAAGGCATCTCTTCTTTCTGGACCTCAGTTTCTGCATCTGTAAATTAAGGTGATTAGTCCAGGTGCTCTCTATGGTCTCTTCAAACTGTACATTCTTGCCTTTAGCAAGTCATAGTTTCCTATTTTTCACTAGTTTATTACATTGAAGTAAAACTGTATTACAGGGAATTCCCTGGTGGTCCAGTGGTTAGAACCCCATGCTTTCAAAAAATAAAAAAGAAAGAAAGAAAGAAAGAAAATCACCACCTTTAAAGGAAAAAAACCATATTACAAACTTACTGCATCAAACATAGTCCCATATATGATTTCATCTTTTATCTTTCACAGCAGAACCATTCTTTTATCATCCCTTGTGATGAATCTTACGAACTATTCCACTGAAACTGCTCTTACTAAAATCACCAACAACCTCTTTGTTAATAAACAGTTTATCGGTCCTTATCTTATTTGGCTTTCATGCTGCCTTTTTACACTGTCAACTAACTTGTTCTTCTTTAAACAAACTCTTCTTCTGACTTCTGTGGGGATACCTGCAGGGGTGGGAGGAGGGACCAGCCCAAATAAGACATCAATAAATGTTAATGGGATCCCTCTCTTATTGTCTTTCCATCTCTCTGGCTCCTCATTTAACTCCTTGGATTCTTCTACTATTGTCCAACCTTTAAATGTCCATGTCCCCAAGATTTCATACTCTCTCTCCCTTGGCAATCTAATTTATTTACCTTGATATCAGTGCTATCCAAATTCTGATGGTGCTCAAATCTGTATTCCTAGCCCAGAATTTGTTCCTGAGTGCAGACAACACAGATATCCCACAGGGAACACAAATGCAACATGTCCAAACCAGAACTCATATCTTCCAATGCCCACTGCCAATGCCCACTGCCCAGCAAAACCTGTTCTTACTCTTGTGCTCCCTCTCTTGATGAATGACATTCTGTGTCAGGATCCTCAAGACTGCCCCCAGGCTCAGTGATTTGCTAGAAGGACTCACTGGACTTACCATACAGTTATAGCATGATATATAATATACATATATATATATATATATATATATATATATATATACTCAGGGCTAAGGTCTATTACAAGGAAATGATACACACCAAAATCAGCAAAGGAAAAAGGCACACTGGAGCAAAGTCCAGAGGAAACCAGGAACAAAATTCCAGGAGTCCTCTTCCAGTGGAGTAACACGGGACATGTTACATTCCTCCAGCAATAAGTTGTAACAACGTGTGTGAGAGTGGTCTGCCAGGAAAGCTCATTAGACACTCAGTGCCCAAGGTTTTTGATTGTGGGCTAGTTACATAGAAACCTTCTAACATGTACCAAAATTCTAGACTCCCAGCAGGAAGACAAGATTCAGTAATAAACCATATCGTCTATACAAACAGTTTAGGCACAGTGAGCCCCTCTTAGCATTTGTGGAAAGCTGTAGTGTGGGGAACTGTTTACCAATCGAGTTTCCAGCTGCCAGCCAACCCTGTAAGCAAGACTTTCTAAGGATAACAGTCTCAGGTCTACTATGTTAACCCTTTTCTGCAAACATCCACAACCAAAACTGAAATCTGGGCATCGACCTTGACTTTTCTTTCCCCTGGTGTTCATGACCAATCCTCAAGTCCACTTGATCTTACTTGCTATTTCTCGAACTCGTTCACTTCTCCCCAGCCTCACTGCCACTTGCCTACTTCAGACCACCATCACATCTACAGAGCTTGAATTCCTGCAGCCACCTCCTGTCTCATCTCCCTGCCCTGGTCGTGTCTGCTTCTTATCCATCCTTCCCACTGCACCCACAGTGACCTTTCTCAAAACCAAATTTGACCAAGTCTCTTTCCTCCTTAAAACTCTCAATGACACCTCAATATTACCAAGATAAAAGTCCAAACTCCATAAGACAGTTTTACAAGCCCCTTCAAGACCGCAACTCTCCTTACCTCCCCAGCTTCCTATCTGACCATTTCTCATCTCCAACTGCGTGCTACAGTCACACTGTGAAACTTTTAATTTCTCATATAAGGCAAGATCTTTCTAATCTCCAGCCTTTGGATATGCTGTTCTCTCTGCCTGAAACATTCTTCCCCTGGAAGCTGACCCTTAATCTCAAAGTCTCGGTTAGGTGATCTTCCTTGGGGCTCCCACAGAACTCTATACTTCATTCATTCAAGAAATATGCATCAGACACTGTGTTAAGTGCTGGGTATACATTGGTGAGCAAAACTCGGTTCTGTTTTCAAGTAGCTTACATACTCTAACAAGGGAATTAGGTATATACTATATAATTGCAAACTATAACATGAGATATATAACAAGCAGCTGTTATATGGAGTTACACTCCATAGAGATTAATAAAACTTATTCAGTCTTTATCATCTAATATGGTAATTGGTTACTGTTAAATACTGAAACATCCCAACAACTTTTTTTGGTCTTTTTTCCCTGATAATTTTAATGTATAATACATACTAGCATTTTGCAAAATAAATTTAATATGATTTGAAACTATTACCTAGTTTTCTCAAGGTAGTGTTGAGTTTCCTGTAAATGGGGCCAACAATGCCTACTTTAAAGGACTAAGAGGTTTAAATGATATTGCAATTGTAGAGAGCAGTGCTGGCCTACAATAAGACATCAACAAATGCTAATGAAATTTAGAAAAGACCAAGAGTTCTCCTTTTACCCAGGGCAATCTGAGCAGATTCCCTAAAAGAATAAGATTCTAGGAATTTGAGCAATGCCTTTAACCTTGTGAAAAATTTACAAAGCTTAGAACCTAGTTAAGATTAACAGATTATGCACAAATCATTGATAAGAAAGAATGTCCTTGGTAGCTTCAGTAAACTATGGGTATTGGATTTGCTGTTTTAATTTTGCAGGTGCGTTTTGTTTTTTTTTTCAATGTAAAGACAAAACTGTTGTAGGTAAACTAAGTTTCCACAGATGCCCCAAAGGCCAGCCAATTGATGATTGCAAAATCAATCCAAAAGCCAGGTCAACCTAATTATCTTTCAGATTAATTCTACTTTCTATTAATTTTTTAAAATGAACTCTACACAGTCTTAGGGGCATAGGTTTTTTGTAAATTATTACACTTTCCACTTCTGAAGTGTTTTCAAATGTACACATCTCCCTAACTATGTTAGCAAGAATGAGCTTGCTAACTCTGGACTTTAGTCTCTAAGTTTATAATTCATAGGAAAAGTCATTCCAGCATTAATCACATTTAAAAAATAAATGTTGGACTTACCTGGTGGCACAGTGGTTGGGAGTCTGCCTGCCAATGCAGGGGACACGGGTTCGATCCCTGGTCCAGGAAGATCCCACATGCCGCAAAGCAACTGAGCCCGTGTGCCACAACTACTGAGCCTGCGCTCTAGAGGCCGCGAGCCAGAACTACTGAAGCCCCCGTGCCCTAGAGCCTGCACCCTGCAACTACTGAGCCCATGTGCCGCAACTACTGAAGACCTCACGCTCTAGGGCCTGCGTGCCGCAACTACTGAGCCTGCAACTACTGAAGCACACATGCCTAAAGCCTGTGTTCCACAACAAGAGACGGCACCACAATGAGAAGCCCGTGCACTGCAACGAAGAGTAGTCCCCGCTTGCCGCAACTAGAGAAAGCCTGTGCACAGCAACGATGACCCAACACAGCCAAAAAATAAAAAAGATTTGTTTAATTTTAAAAATTTAAAAAATAAAAAATAAATGTTAGCCTGTGCATTTAGTTATCAAAATCTTATCTAACCTTAATTTTATACTCCTTTTCTTTTCTCATTAAAAACACTAATACAGGGCTTCCCTGGTGGCGCAGTGGTTAAGAATCTGCCTGCCAATGCAGGGGACATGGGTTCGAGCCCTGGTCTGGGAAGATCCCACATGCCGCGGAGCAAATGGGCCCATGAGCCACAACTACTGAGCCTGCGCGTCTGGAGCCTGTGCTCCACAACGGGAGAAGTCGCGACAGTGAGAGGCCCGCGCACCGTGATGAAGAGTGGCCCCCACTCGCCGCAACTGGAGAAAGCCCTCGCACAGAAACGAAGACCCAACACAGCCAAAAATAAATAAATAAATTAAAACAAAACAAAACAAAAAAAACCCCCAGTAATACAGGACTTCTCTGGTGGTGCAGTGGTTAAGAAACTGCCTGCCAATGCAGGGGACACGGGTTCAAGCCCTCGTCCGGGAAGATCCCACATGCCGCAGAGCAACTAAGCCCATGCACCACAACTACTGAGCCTGCGCTCTAGAGCCCGCGAGCCACAACTACGGAGCCCGCATGCCACAACTACTGAAGCCCGCGAGCCTAGAGCCCATGCTCCGCAACAAGAGAAGCCACCACAATGAGAAGCCCGCACGCCGCAACGAAGAGTAGCCCCTGCTCACCACAACTAGAGAAAGCCCACGTGCAGCAACGAAGACCTACGCAGCCAAAAATAAAAAACCAAACAACAAAACAGTAATACATGCATTTATGATGTATCAGTGTATTTTAATAAACGGGGACTCTTTCGGTTGTTCAAGTACTTCTTTTCCAAACTGTGTTATCAAACATTTACTTCTATAATAATAATAAGGCATACAGGCAGTCTGGTGGAAATCTGCTTGCCTGATTTCAAATCTAGGTTCTTCTACTTTTTAGCCGTTTGACCTTGAGCAACTTTCTTCTCTCAGCCTTAATTTCCCATTTGTAAAATGAGTATAATATTAGTAAAAACTGCCTCAGAGAGTAGTAGAAAGAAATTAATACAATACTGTATATATAGTACTTAGTACAGTACCTTGCACAAAGTACACAATATGTTTTATACACATGTGTACACACCCTATTACCTTAAAATGTTGATTCAACTCAGATACCTCTAGAAGGAAGAAACCATGCTTGATCAGTGCACAAACTGACCTCCAACTATAAGCTGATATTAGCATAAATACAAACTACAGGATTGGGAAAAGTCTCAAAGATCACCTAGAGCAACCCCATTATTTAATAGACTGGGGAATGGAGAGTCAAGGATGGTAAGTGACTTGTCCATAAAGTCACACTCCTAACTGGGGGCAGAATCAACATCAGAATCTAGGCTTTTCTGTATCTTTTACAGAACTTGAAAATGCTTTCTGATGATCAGTTCCAGATTTCTTTTTTCTACCTCTACACTGGTGATTTATCATCATTATGCTAATCAGATTTGCCTACATATAACTTTTTTTTTTTTTTTTTTTTTGCAGCACCGCGTGGCATGTGGGATCTTAGTTCCCCAACCAGGGATCGAACCCATGCCCCCTGCATTGGACGCAGGGAGTCTTAACCACTGGACCACCAGGGAAGTCCCTGCCTAGATATAACTTTTATATAATCTACAACACAAGTATATACATTACTGGCCCCTTAAGAATGCTTTTTGATTATCATTATTGGATTGTTTTATTCTACTACTAAACTGGAAGCTTCTTAGGGGCAGGAACTGTTCCTTATTCCTATCTGTATTAGCTGAAGCCAAGCACCATACACTTAGTAGGCATTCACATATTTCTTCATTTCAAAGTCTCAACGGAAAGAAAGGGCTAAGACCAAAAACAAAAACAAAAACAAAACCCCACAAACCTCCTGATTACCACTTTACTACTGCTAGGTTAACCATGGACCAAGAGGCCTGGAAATTTGGAACACAGATTATCAATCATCTAGACAGCCATCCTAGGCACTAATACTCTCACTTCTATTAGGCTTGACTATCTTAAGTGGAATCAAGTAAGTCACACATTTAAGTCAAGATACTTAAAAAATAATAATCAAGTAATATTTACAGTAAATTACAGTTGTACAAGAGGAACTGAGAAGCAGCCGCAGTACTCACAGTCATATGTTTTACTTCCTTAGAGAAAACTGACAAAGGAATAGCTGAATCAGGGAATGTTGGTGAAACTTTCTGTATTCTCAATCTTAAACTTGATTTAGTTTTTCTGGTTATTACTGGGAACAAAAATAAGTTACCTGTATAACTTTGTTTACTAAGCCTTTTATCATTCAATTAGCTGTTGTCTGTGTTTAGGAGTACAGTCTCCTGCCTAGAACTAGTTTCTCAGGTCTTTGAGGAGCCTGCAAAGGAAATCAGCATAGCTGAGCCACCAAGAACTTATCTCAGGCCAGGAACCTGGAAGAGCACATGACTGTGGTTATCCACCCAGGAATTTTCAGTCAGCAGTGTACTGCTTGTTGCATCAAAGCTGGAAGCCCTAAACTCTACTCAAGATTCTTTAATAACCTATATGGAAAAAGAATCTGAAAAAGAATGGATATATATATATATATATATATATATAATTGAAACACTTTGCTGTACACCTGAAACTAACACAACATTGTAAATCAACTATACTCCAATATAAAATAAAAATTAAATTAAAAATAAAGTTGGGAGCCCTAACATTCATTTACAGACTTCCCTCAAAGACTTGCACCTAGTGAAGAATGTGAATTTAAAGTATATCTTGTGGGCTTCCCTGATGGCGCAGTGGTTAAGAATCCGCCTCCCGGTGGGAGGGAGGGAGATGCAAGAGGGAAGAGATATGGGAACATATTGTATATGTATAACTGATTAACTTTGTTATAAAGCAGAAGCTAACACACCATTGTAAGGTAATTATACTTCAATAAAGATGTTTTAAAAAAAAAAAAAAAAGAATCCGCCTCCCAATGAAAGGGACACGGGTTCGAGCCCTGGTCCGGGAAGATCTTACATGCCACGGAGCAACTAAGCCCTTGTGCCACAACTACTGAGCCTGAGCTCTAGAGCCCGCGAGCCACAACTACTGAGAAAGGCCGCGCTCCGCAACAAGAGTAGCCCCTGCTCGCCGCAACTACAGAAAGCCCGCGCGCACCAACGAAGACCCAACACAGACAAAAATAAATAAATAAATAAATTTATTAAAAATAAATAAAGTATATTTTGTAAACTTTCAAAAGGCACAGCCATTTACAAGACAGGTTTGCCTGAAAAAACATTAATTCAAATGGCTGACTACATAGTCAACAGCAACAGGCTGGATGTGTGGAAATAGTGAATGTTTTGGGTGGAGTAGGGAAAAAAGGAACCAAAGCACTGCTTAGCTCTAAAATAATTGAGCAACTGAAAGAACTCAAGGGGGAACTAAGTGGATGGAGGGCATCCAAAGTGAGGGTAGGGGTGGAACAGGGCAGTGAGAGTGAAAAAAGGACGCAGGATGGCTAATGTAGAGCTGATCACAGTGTAAGTCAAAAGATCCTATTTAAGACCAAAAGAGAGCCAGTGTCGTTTTAGGTCAATCACGTACTGGACTCTCCACCAGGACTAGAAGCAACCTGAGACCAGAGAGAGCAGCTTAATCATTTTTGTAACCTCTAAGTATTTAGTAGAATGAGGAGTATATATTGGTGTATTCATCATTCTTCAGTACATTCTTAAATTGGTTAAACAGATGTTCAAAGAAAGACTCTGCAAGGATCGGAACTTGGCAGCTCACAAGTTTGAAGGGAGTCAAGCTGTTTACCGACACAACACAAGGGAAAAGGCTAAATTGATTAGTGGAAGAGAGAAAGCCCTGCCTCTTGAAGACCTGTACCCCAGGCTAGTTTATATAGTGACTGGGGACAGGGGACAGCAACTGCAGTTTCTTACACTGGTTTTAAGCTTTACAGTGCAATTTCACAGTCATTATTCACTCAGTAGGCACCTCCTGAGCACTCACTATGTGCCAGGAACCATGCCGAGCGCAGAACACTATGAACAACGTAAACAGTTCTTGTCTTGTCAGGGCTCAAAATCTAGTAGGTTCTGTGTACAAAGATAAAGGTAAACACACCTAGTTGTGGGAATAAGTAAGAGAAAGCAATTTATTCTGCCTGGGGCCGTGGGAGAAAGGAAAGCACCAAAAAAGTGACATCCGAGCTAGGTCTTGAAGGATGCTGAAGCTGACGCACCAGCGCCAATTCTGAAGTGTCACCGCCTTGTCCACGGAGAAGAGAAAGTCTCATATAGGCACCAGCTGACTCATAAAAACTCTGAGACAGGTATTTTCATCAATAATCACCCCCATTTCACAGAAGGAGAAACTGTGACCTCGAAAGCAAAAGTCGAACCCCAGGGTCCTACCGCGCGTCAGGGGAGATGCCAGGTCCAGAATCCAGGTGGACAGACGCAGCACAGCTTCGAGCTCTGCCTGGATTCTGAGACCTGTGGAGCACCGGAATGTGGCAAGGCTCTGGACCCGGAAGTTGGGAAGAGGTCTGATAAGAGAGTGGCCCCTCCAACCGAATGGCCAGGATCTCTCAGCCACGCCCTCTGCCCCACGCGTGTGTCACTCACCCGCCGCTAGGCGAGAGGAAGTCGGTGTCGTCTTCGTCGCCCGCACCGAACATCGCGCCGCCTTTCGCCCCGCTTCTGGAAGGAAGTCGAAAGGTTTCCAGAGCCTTTCACCGCCGACGTCGTAAAACGCCGCCGCGCCGTGCTGTTTTCCGGCAGGACGAACTCTCGCACGGTGACTCGGCCAGGAGGAGACTAGGTTCTGCAGAAGGTGGAGCAAAGGCAAATGAGAGGACCTGGAGGGGGAGGCACGCCGCGTGACGAAAGGCTTCTCCGGCCCTCAGAGGCGGCGAGACGCACAGGCGCTCCGAAGCCCTGCGCGGCGATTGGCCAGAGAGGCAGGGGGCGGGGTAGGGGCGGGAATCGGCGCTTCGGTGGCGGTCTTGGACACGTCGAGAGGGTCAGAAGTGGAGGGGGCTTCTGAAGAGTCCTGGGGGTGTGACAGAATAAGGTTCTGAGAGGGAGGCGCCGGTGGCGGGACTCGATCTGGGAAGGTAAGGCCTCTCCCGCCCCTCTCGCAACCCTGGCACGAGCACAGTTCTTTCCCCTCCGAGACGAGGACCTCCGCGCCACTCTTCGCAGCTCGGCTAAAGGAAAAAGGGCCCGGGACTGGAGGTCTGGAGACCTGAGCTTTCGGCCCGGCCCCCATAGTGACATAACCGGAGTAACCTTGGGGCAAGGTATTCCGTGCCTCAGTTTCCCCGTCTGTAAAACCAGCCTGATTCCCTCTGCCGCTTGTCCCCTGTGGCCGCCCTCGCTATTTATTCAACGGGTTATTTGTCCAGTGCTACCGTGTGCCGACTGGTCAAGAAGCTTTAAGACCTCAGAGGTCATCGAATTCAATCCCGGTCTTCTCATAATCCCAGACTTTACAGGTAGGGAAAGAGAGGAACTAAGCACTTGGATGACTAGTCCGAGGTCACACAGAGTAAAGGGCAGCCTGGGGCTGGATCCCTAGTCTCTTGATTCGGGAATTAGCAGGCTGCCGGGTCAACAAGAACCTTACCAGTCCTTAAGTACTGGATTCTCTCACAGAGTGGTTATTGCTCCACTGTGGCATACATCTGGAGAGAGTCCCCTCCCTAGAGTCCACCTATGCAGGTGATCAGGAGAGCTGGAATGTTCTGGCGGTGGGTGATGGAAAGGAGGAAACTTCAGAAGCTGAAAACCCCCCAGCACCAACCTTGGCCTGGGTTTTGCTTAGTCTTCTTGGCACAGACCTAAGACAACATCAATTGCTGTCGACTTCTCTGCCTCCGGTTTCCACCCTCTCTGTATCTTATATATGCATTTCTTTGGTTAACCTGTGGTCATTCTTGGAACAATCTCGGGGTAGGCCTGGCTTAGCGGAGGTGTGGATAAGCAGATCATGTCCCACTGTAGCTTCTGTTTCCGTAGCTCTCAGGAGTGCTTTCACTCTGGGCTTCTCCTCTCAATCAGATTAGTACAACAGGTGTCCCTTACCTGAATGTTTTAATCTGTTAGCATGAAATCAAAGTGAAGTGGTTGGTAGCTCCTTCTCAGAGATTTTATACCTCTTGGCACTTGCCTTGTTCTGCTTATTATAGTTTGTGTGCTTCTACTAAACTGTAAGTAGTGGAATTCATCCTTGTTTCCTTATTCCTTAATTTATTCCCTTAGGATATTTTTTTCCGTGTGACCCAGAGAGCCCAGCAATGGCTCTTGCCTTTTATAGGTAGCTTCCAGAAAGATAAAAATGCTGTACTAGCTGTGAACTGTCTGTGTTGCTTAGTCTCTTGTGTCAGTTGAAGATGATTTTCCTATTGTTTTAAAGCTCTAGGGGAGAGGAAAGAGAAATAGGATAGCTAAAAATATTATATGTAGGTCTAATTTTTGTTAGCAGAGTATTCCTCTGTTAAACTGAAGGATAGGGCTGTTGTCTGCTTCCTGTGTTTATTTTACAGATTAAGATGGTTAAAGCAGTGAAGGCTGACAGTGTTAAAGCAATGATGCAACTGGAATCTAAGCGCTGGAACTGGAACCCTTTGTGGTAGCTCTCTGTTAAATGTGAGCTTGGCAACTCTCAGGAAAAAAAAAAAAAAGAATAAGCTGCATAAGTAACAGCTCTTTCTTACCCCTCTCCCCAGTACTGGTCATTGTCATTCCAGCACCACAACATCTGAATAGTGCTTTTTAAAAATGCTAAAGGGGGGAAAAATGCTAAAGGGAATCATTGAGCACTTATTTTGCATTCTTGAGTTGGGGGTGTTTTTATCCAGGGTGTTTAAGTCGCCTTTCTAGATAGGCTGGAATCCTAAAATCTGGATCAGCCTTTTTGGTGATGGAAACACCACAAATATGGGTGCCCAGATCGCCACTGTGGGACACAGCTGCTGGTTCTGATTGGCAGTATGAGGAAGGGGAAGATAGTGGTGAGGCTTCCTTAGTCTTCCAGGCTTTGAACTGCAGGATTGAGTGTACCTAAAAAGCCACTGTCTTCCTGAAGTAGAATACTGGACTAGTAATCAGGAAACCTGAATTCCTGTCCCAGCCCTTCTAACTCGCTCTGAGCTTGGGCCAGGCTCCCTAAACACTCCCAGTTATCTATCAAATAGTACTGCTGGGAGGTAAATAGGCACAACCCTGTCTCAAGTTTAAATAAAGCATTTTTGTTTGTTTTGCTTAAGTATACAGCTTTTAGATGTGTTTATAAAATGTATTGACCCCCTGAAGATTAACCAGAAAGCATCAATTTTAACAATTCCTTGAATTATCAGCAATTTTGCTACAATTTAGATGACAATTTTTATATACAGGTACACCTATATTAATCTGTTCTGGTGGATGCATTTTAAAATTAATAGTTTAAAATTATAACCAAGTTAGATCTTAGGTGTGGTGTTAAGGATGTGAATTGAACGTAGGTTTGGGGGCGGGTATAGTGTTCTTTTTGTTCAGCCACTGAAACAGAAGAACGTCAGAACACAATTCAAGAAACATCACCTGAAAACCTGCTATGTATACACGCTGTGCTGGGTGTTGCCTGGGATGAGAAAATGAGTAAGGCAATGTTCCTGTCCTCAAAGTGCTTATAGTTGAATAATGGCGATAATTGAAGTATACAAATAGCCATAATAGAAGATATAGCAAAGTAAGTCTCATAAGTAGAAATTAATGATTGTAGGATATCAAAGGAAGAAGAGATCAAATCTACATAGTTTGGAGGAAGGTGTGGGTTAGATAGTGGGCTTTGAAGATGAGTGGGATTCCAAGTGGAAGTAAGGAAGTAAGGCTTTCCAGGTTGAAGGGAAAAGTTAACTGAAAAAAAGTAAGTGAAAGCAGGGAATCATACAGATATTAGTTACCCGTAGATCTTAAACATTTTATTTTAACTTAAAACTTAAACATCTTTTTGCCATTCTTTTGACATAAGCCTTTTCTTGGAGTGTGGGTCTCAGGGATCTGCAAACTACAGTGTGAGGGCTAAATCTTGTCCTAGCCTGCTGCCTGTTTCTATAAATAAAGTTTTATTGGAACACAGCCTTGCTCACTTGTTTATGTATTATCTGTGGCTACTTTCACATACAAGGTGGAGTGGAGTATAGTTATGTGTATCTTTATCTAGTCTTTCCTAAGCTTTCAACTTGTATAGCATAGTAGTTAAATCTCTGGAGCCAAATTGTTTTGCCACTTTTGAGTTGTATAGGCCTTGGGCATGTTGTTCAGTCTCCTCCTTTGTGAAATAGGGACAATAATAGTATCTAGTTCCCAGGGCTCTTATGAAGATTATGTGAGTTAATTCACGTAAAACACTTAGAACAGTGCCTGGCAGGTAGTAAGTACTCAGTTAATATTAGCTGCTGCTGTTGTTTTCCTCTTCACATTTATACTTCATTGCTTTATATAATACTTTATTAAATTATATATTTAGAATAATAAACACAATTGGCATAAATTGTTTTGTGAATAAACACAACTGACACCCTCAATAAGCACATAATTTCACTGAGAGGGAGAGCAGAAGTGTTGCTCCCATGATACTGGAGAATAGCCTAGCTGATGTGTGATCAGTTAAATTGGTTAAGAGAGTTCTGTGCAATAGTTTGCTAATAGTTTACTGTTGTCTTAAACAGTATACATAGGGAAATAGTGGATTAAAGTTGAAAAGGAGACCAGGGCCATATTTGTCAAATACCTTGAAGGCCAAGCTAACAAGTTTGTACTTAGCCCAGTAGGAAATGGAATTTTTTATTTTAAATGACCTCAATCCAGTTTTCCTTTTGATTATAATCTCAGTTTTGAACTGAGAAAAATAAATGTTCTAGACTGAATGTGAATAAAATTAAATGACTTCTCTAAAGGTAACAATTTATACCATACTCTTAAGAGTCTCTGATTCTTAAGTCTGTTCCTCTCCTTGTTCCAGTTTGCCTCTGCTATTGATTCTTCTTTTTGCCTTCCTCACCAGACATGCCACAAAAGAGAAAAAGATGACATAGTTATCACTGAAAAAGTAAGTGTTTACAGCAACAAGATGACTTCAACTAGTGGAAGATGTCAGATAAGTCAATAACCAGGCAGCACCCAGATAACTCTGCCATTTAAAGTTGGCAAGCCAGGCATGGTTGGGGAAAAGGGAGGGAAGAGAGAGGGCAGGTTGCTGATTGATGCCTGCACTCCCACATGCAGCTTTTAGCATAAAAAAGCCATTAAAAAAATCAAAAGTTTTCTGTAGTTTGTGACTAAGTATGAGAAGTCAGCAAGGGTCTGATTCTTAATCCATTAAAGTGAGCAGTTTATGCCAAAAGAAATCTTAGAGTAGGCACTGGGAAGGAAATGCTTTTGAAGTTCCATTGCTTTGAGTAATATCATTTCATGATTTAGGTAACATCCCCAAGCAGGGGGGGGGGCCCATCCTTAGGAATACAAAGCCCTGCAGAGAAGGAAAGGGTTGAGAAGGGTCCACCCTACCTCTTTTCCTTTGCACAAAGGCCCTAGGCTTTTGTATACAACCTGCTTTTGTAGGCTGAGGACATTGTGCAATACAGCATAATGAGATAGAAACCTGCATTACAAAAGTAAATAAGAGAAATGATTTGGGGAGAACACATAAAGAGCAAAACTCTAGCAACCAGTAAAACGTTAGTGGGACCTTTTTTTAGCCAGTTTGAGTCTTTCCCTAAATAGGTAGTCGAGTTATTATAGAACTATACAGTGTTTGTATAATTTTGAAGCAGTTTAGAGCATCTAGAATGTATTCGTTCAGTTTATGAAATGAAAGAAGAGGAATGCTGCTAACTGTACCCGCAGGCACCCATGCCTCTCTCCTACCTTTTCTAATGGCTTTTTATCAGTTCCCATACAACCCTGTGCATAATCTATATCTTAGTATATCTCATACTGTATTTTAATTATTTGTATATATCCCTTCTCCATCAGACTGCGCTTCTTGAGGATAGGGTTTCATCATAGTACCTTCACTCAGTAGGTACACAATAAATTTGAATGAATGAACGAACAAACGAATGAATGAATGAATGAAGAGACGTAGTTCCCCAGGTCACACAGATAATAAGCCCCTAGAGCCAGATATAGAACCCAGGTCTCCTGATTCCTAGCCCAGTACTTTTCTACTATGCCATGCAGCCTCTATCTGAGGTTTTGAACAACTTTTCTCTCAGAGGGAGGGAGGAGTAAAAAAGGAAAAGGTAAAATGTTTTCTAGTTTCTGCCTCACACCAAATTAATTCCCAGCATTCTCCACAGGCAAACCAACAACACTGTGATCTAGACAATTGAAATCCCGTGTAATATAACTAAATGGAAGGTTTAGCAAGGGGGACCTTTGTCTGCCTTTGATTATAACAAAGAGGCATTTAAAACAATGCTTTGCCAACCTATACATATCTGACTAGCTAGTGTTCTTTAAATCAGGCTATAAGAGTCTTTGTGTTTTAAGTGACATGAAAATGAGCCCTATGTGTGACTTGGACGTCTCATTTCAGAGATTAATTTTGTCCTCTAATGAGAAAGCAAGCTACCATTAATAATATCTCATATTTACTGTACCTTAGAATTAGGAAGTATTTTGACATATTTTATTTGATCCTCACAACCTGTAAGATTGGCAGGGTGGATATTTTTATATCCATTTTGTAATAAATGAACTAGTACATGTTGAGTTCAGGCGATTTGCTTAATGTCACATAGCTAATGTATGGCAAACTTATGTCTATAGTTCAGAGTCTCTGATGCCTAGTCCAGGGCTGTCTCTACTCTTATCACACTTTTTATAAAACACTCAGATCTTTACATAAATCATACTTAAGCATTCATGGTTAGCATGGTGGAAATGTGTCAAGACTACAAAAGGATCCAGTAAGAGGGTTATGAAAGGGTGCATCTCGGGATTGCTTTATTCAAGGATGTGGCTTAGCCAACAACAAAAGGTATCAGAGAAGTAGAGTATAGTAACTGGGAGATCCACTCCCCAATGGACTTAGGCCCTTCTATCATTGCATAACTAAAAGACCTTTTCAGTTTGTTTGTTTGACATATCAAATTTGAGTTGTCCTATTCGGACCAGGCAAATAAAAGCTTTTCCAAAGGCCTTTGTGAAGAATGTAGTTGTACATTTGATCTTCTTTGTACAGAAAGGTGAGAGTGGGCAAGAGAAACAGGAGCTTCTATATTATTTGCCACTAAAACAGGATATGTAAAGCTCAGAAACCCCTCCTACTTAGCTGCTTCCCTACAAACTATCTGGAGAAATGGGAGTGTTGGGGAAAGTAGCTAGCCTAGTGTTACAGAAGCAACGTATGAGAAGCAGATGTTATAGGTTCAGTTGACTAAAGAGTATATTAGCATCATTATTCAATGACCTAGGCCTCAGTTTCCCCATCTGTAAAATAAAGGAGTTGGACTTGATAATTTAATTTTTTAGTAGGAAATATATTCACATGGTTCACAATTCAAAAAGTACACAAGGATATGTAGTGAAAAATGTTGCTTCTAATCCAACCCACATCTGACCAGTTGCCTTCCTAGGGATCACAATGTTACTACCTTCTTATTCCCCCACGCCCAGAGGTAGTATGGGTGTTTACAAATAATATGTATATACTTTTTTCCCTTTCAAAACTTTTTACAAATGATAGCATATAGTGCCCCTTATTTTTTCATCTCATAAGCTACCCTGGAGATCATTATCAGTATACAAAGAGCTTCCTCATTCTTGTTTATGGCTGCAAAGTAGTCCACAGCACATCTTATAATGTATATATTTTCATTGCAAGATGGCGCTTTGAGCATATCTCATTTCCTTCTCAAAATCCTAATGAAATGACTTTAGAAATACAAAAATAAGAAAAAGTATGATATTGTGATTTATAATGAATATATATTTGGTCTTCATCCCATTTCTGTCTCAGAGCTAACACCCTTGGAATTTCCTAAGTGACTAGAGCTATAAAGGTGTCTTTTGTTAATAAGGTGACTTCTCTGAGGATGGGGGCTAGTTGCCTGTGAAGCCAACCAAAGTGACTAGAGGGTTGGAACTTTCAGCCCCTGACTTCCTGGGAGAAGGGAGGGGCTGGAGATTGAGTTTAATCAACAGTGGCCAAATTGAATCAATCATGCCCATGTAATGAAGCCTCCATAAAAACCCAAAAGGACAGGGTTCCGAGAGCTTCTGGTTTGGGGAACCAGAACGCTTCCACGTGCCACCATGCCGGCCCCAACCTACAAGGACAGAAGCTCCTTTGTCCAGGACCTCACTATATATATCTCTTCATCTGGCTGTTGATTTGTCTCCTTTAATATACTTTGTAATAAATCAGTAATCTAGTGGGTAAATGGATTTCCTTAGTTCTGTGAGCCACTCTAGCAAGTTTGTAGAACTCAAGGAGAAGGGATTGTGGGAGCCTCTGATTTATAGCCAGCGGATCACAAGCACAGGCTTGCAACTGGCATCTGAAGTGAAGAGCAGTCTTGTAGGACTGGGTCCTAAATCTGTGTAATCTGATGCTATCTCTGAGAAGATAGTGTCAGAATTGAATTGTAGGACACCCAGCTGGTGTTGGAGAATTGTTTGGCAGTGGGGAAACCACCCATAAAAAAAGTATCCTTTATCATTAGAAAACAGAGAGAAAGAAGCCTGAAACTTCGAGACATTTCAAAGAATATAAATGCAGATTGGAATCAAATTGAAACAAATTACTGACCACCTGATTCATTATAGGTGAAGAACATCCCTTCCTGTGAAGTGAAGTGGATAGAGTTCACTAGCACACTCTGAAAACTCCTAAAATGAGAAAAGCAAAGGTTAGAAAGAAAGGTTAGCTATGGAGCAATGGGCGAAGGACAAATCAAAGGATTTGGGGGATTATACCTATGCCAAGTTTAGAAAGAAGAGTAGATTAAGAAGTAACAATAATGACTATTTATCGAGGGCATGATGATTTATCGAGGGCTTACTGTGTTTAGGCACTGTGCTAAGCTGGTGTTTAAATGCACACTGTCATGAGGTAGGTGCTACTGTCATCCCTATATTAGAGGAGACTAACTTACCCTCTTAACCACTATGCTGTTGCCTCAGTGAACTCTTCGTAACAATCCTGTGAGGGAGGCTACTTTTATTACCTGATTTTAGAGCTGAGGCCCAAAGATATTAAGTAATTTGCCCAAGGGCCCACAACCAGTAGGTCCAGTTTTACCAGTTAGAGAATAACTTGCATACTTGGAAAACCGCCATAAAAAAGAAAGAGAAAATATCTCTTCTGCCCACAGCTTCCTCCTCATGTTTTTTTTTGTTTGTTTGTTTTTAGTGGCCTATTCAGGATCTCTAACTGAACTCCCATTCTCAGAAATGCAGGAGTTGATGGTTAGGGACAGGCCCTGGAGTGCTCAGCTGGGAACAAATCTTAACTTCATTAATCATGTTGGGAACTATATACAACATTTTCTTCACACAGAAGGTTTTTTGTTGTCTTATTAGTCAGCAATAAAGTCTGTTTTTCTGATAGTTCAATTCCTGTATTTCACAACTAATCTAGAAAAATAGAACTGTAGAAGATACATAACTTCCCCTTCATCTGGAACTCAGATTTTATTCACACAGTGGGTGAAAGAAACCTCTCTCAAATCCCAAAGATGAGCCATTTGTTATTAAATTTAGTGTTAGCCCAGAAAGTTCTTTGATTAGTAGGTGGTCGTGTGTGTAAATTCTAAGTGAGACTGGGCAAGCTTTGTGCCCTTTTGGAATATCAGAATAAACAAATGTTTTATTTTAGTTCCTGGTTGAATCTTGACTTTCTTTTGTTTTTTTTTTTTAGCTCCCTCTTCTTAAACATACAGTCATTAGAGCCTGTGTACTATATCTGTGTTGTACATCTCTGTAATTCAGAACTTTGGTTCTCAAATTTTAGAGCGCATAAGAATTGTCTATATATCTGGATATATACCTAGAGTCTGAGACCCCATTCCCTGAGAGGAGATTCAGTAGTCTGGAGTGGGGTCCGTAATTTTCAGTTTTAGCCAAACATCTCAAATAATTCTGATTCAGGCGGTCCTTGGACCATACTTTGAGAAACCCTTGAGTTAGGAGGGAAGCAATTAACATTTATTATTTACTATGTATGTTATTAATGTGCCAGTCGCTTTCATATGTATTTTTACATTTGATGTTCAAAAAAATTGTAAGACTTTATTAACCCAGGTTTATGTGTATGTATTATCCCCACAAAGTTTTAGTAACTTGTTCTGAGCTCCAAAGATGGCATTGCATTATGACAGTCAGCAGTCTGACTCCAAGAACCAGGAGGGCTGTTGCTCTTAGTATTTCTGCTTTAGGTATTTCTCAGAAGAGATGACTGTATAAGATTGGTGAATTGGAAAATATTAGAAAGTGATATGAACAGTCTGTTAAGTTAAAGCCACTGAAATGTTGGAATGTCTAAAGCATATCATCTAATATTCAGAATGTTCCTAGAAAAGACAAGTATGCATTTGTTCTTCTTTGAAACGATATTATACACACCTAAACTTTTCTAATTGAAATAGGCCCTAAAGATGAGTTATTCTATTTCTTCACTAAGGAAATTGTGACCATAAAGATTAAATTGCTTAATGTAATGGAAACACCTGGGCTAGAACCCGGGTCTTACTTTCTTTCAAGTTGTAATAATTATAAAGGTTAAGGTAGGCTACAACCCATACGTTGCCTGAAAATTACTCAGAAGACTATTGAATCAATGGTTGAGAGTGATGACTCTTTGTGACATTCACCATTTGAAAGTTCACACAGAGGCATAATAATTAAAGGTGTTCTGGTATTTTAAAGGAGTAGAATAAATGGTGACTTTTTTTTAACGGTGACATTTTTATGAGTTATTCTTTAAAAGTTCTGTTTCTGACACTGAAAATATATAGTAGAATGGCATTTGGGGCTTTTGTGAATTTTAATGGAATGCTGAAATGTGGCCTGGAGCTCAGGCTATGTGGAAGTCCATTCTCACTTAGAGCTACAGAGGCAGAGCAGCCAAGAATACTGCAGGTAATAGTTTTAACACAAATTGTAGCCCATAGCATGGTGTAAAGTGTTGCAAGACACAACTACTCTGGAGGTAGATAACTAGATTTAGCTCCTCCTGGACAACTTAATGGGGTTTATAGACTTGACAAGGCCCTTGGATAACTTGATCTTTGTTTATCCCAAATGTAGGGAATATTCACTTGTGCCTCCCAATAGAAATAGGTCTACATTTCTTTCTAAGCTCCCTAAAAACTATAACTCTGTTTCCTTATCTCAATTTTTCAGAATTGCCCCCATAAAGTAAAATAGCTACCTTTGTGTTAAGAGACAGGGACGCAAATAGTTGGGTAGAAGTACAACGATACAAGTAATAGGTCACCGGACTTGAGGTCAGAATCTGGATTCTAATTGCAGACTGCCTCGAGACTGACTGACACGTGACCTTGGTTAGTCAGTTAACCTCATGTACCTCAATTTTCCAGCTGTAAAATAAGTAGCCGTTCTTGTTTAATCCAGGCCTGTCCTTCATGTGGAGTTAGGTCTAGAAACATACTACATTGTGGTAGCTCAGCAGAAAAACCTGAGAACATGCCAGAAAAGAAAATAAAGTTACTATTGGGCCCAGACTTAAAATCATTCAGTCAACAAATGTTTATTGAATACAAACGTAAAAGGTGTATTAGATTGCACATAGCCTAACGTAGGCCTTACAATGCATTCCATAAACAAGATGTGAGTAGTTTTCTTCAGCCTTGTTTTTGAGCACTCATAGAACATAATAATAACAACTCACAGAGTAATAATAATGCTTTTATGTATGTTATATGGTCTTTTTTTCTCTCTCAGTATTTCTTCCCATTCATTATCTTATTTGAATCATACAATAACCCTAAAGGAGAACAGGACAGATGTTATCTCATTCCCCTGAGTTTAGGATGAGAGGCTAAAACTCAGAGATCATTAGTGGCTCGCAAAGAAGTAGGGTGATTCTGCCCCCCAGGGGCAAAGTCTGGAGACATTTTGGACTGTCACACATGGGACAGTGCTACTGTCATTCAGTGAGTAATGGCTAGGGATACTTACTGTTAAACATCCTACAGTGCACAGGACAGCTCATACAGCAAAGAGTTATTCAGCCCCAAATGTCAATAAGGCTAAAATTGAGAAACTGACATTGGTGTTTTATCCAAAAGAATACAAAGTGACAGAGTTGGATGAACCAGAATCCAGATCTTGGACTTAGTCTAGTATATTCTCCACTGCCCTTAGCATTAAAAACTGCAGTCACATAAATTCTGGATTTATTGCTAATGTTTCGTGGAGGTGTGAGTGAAAAGTGGGGTTTGTCATATATCACTGTTAAAGGTTTCCATGTATAGTACAGATTGTATAATCCAATAAAAATCTACTAAACACTTGCTGTGTGTCTTACAGTCTGCTGTCCATGTCCCACAGGGAGCTTAGTCTACCTTCATCATATTTTTTAACTTACTGAGCAACTACCAAATTTGAGTAATTTACCCAAATGGTATTGAAATCTGGATATGGCCCCTTTAGCAGCCTCTATGCATAGTACCTACTGCCAACCTAAAGACTCATGGGACTTTTATAGGAAATGTCACCAAGATACTCAGAGAGAAATTAGCAGAGCCAGGATTTGGATCTTATCTGACTCCAAACTCATGCTCTTAACAATATTCAGTAAGCTTAACTCTCTCCTACAAAAGGTGACGTGTGACTTTAGAAGCTCTTACAACCCAGGACGGTCCTTGTAGAATATCCTTCAGTTTTGCCCCTCAAACCATTAAATAACCCAGAAATTAGAAGGTTCTTCTAATCCTTCTAAAGTTTTAACAGATGTCTTTCTGGATTCTGGCAAATTAATGGATTATGGCCCATGGCTCTGTAAGGATTTTTTTTTCCATCTGTGAATGCCTCACAGAAAACTTGAGCAGGAAATATTATTAGGGAAGAACAAATAAAGGCCAGTTATTCTACACAGCAAAGTATTCTGTTAAAATATAAATCTGGTCACATCACTCCCGTGCTTATTACGCCTAAATAGCTTCCAGTTGCCCTTGGAATAAAATTTAGTCTCCTTTTAATGACCTATAAGGCCTTCTTCAGTATACCCCTTCTGCCTCTTTCTTCAACCTCATTGGCCTCTCTTCTCACTCAATGTGTTCTATTCATACTGACCTTGAATGACTTTGATTCTTTTCTTGCCTCAAGGGTGCTATTCTCTGCCCTTCTACCCAACTCCAGTAATTTATCAGTCTGTCTAAATGTTACCTCCTTAGAGATGGCTTCTCTCTTCTCTCTCCACCTAACCCCCTCCATCTAAATTAGTTCTTTTACTGTTATTCTCCTATCACAGTACCATGTTTACTTCCTTCATATTACTTATCACAATTTCTAATTATATATACGTATACATATTTATTTGTTTCCATATTTAATGAGGATTCCTCCTCTAGAGTAGGTTCCGCAAAGGCAAGAATCTTGTCTTCTGCAGCTGGCTCCTTGTAAGTAGATATGAAACCTACATGGGTTTTGTAAGAATTAAATACATTTTGAGTGAGTGAATATTTGTCCAGTGTTCTTCCAGGTGCAGTAAGCAGGTATAAATTAGTTACTTGCCCTCTAAGAACTTGCTGTGTATATATGGTATTTTTTATCTCGTATTTTAAGAACTGTAAGTCAAATTTTCCATAAGAGAAGATTGCTAGAAAAATTCAGAAAAGAGAGAGAGATTTCTTCTGTCAAGAATTCAAGGAAAACCTCATAGGAGAGGTGGCATTTTAACTCAGCCTTAAAGAATGAACTAGATTGTAAACTCAAAAGCAGGGGCCGTATTTTAACTTTATCCTACTTCTGACACATTTTAAGTGCACTGTAAATGTTGAATAAATAATGATAGGATTTGCTCATATTCAGAAAATAGGGGGGGGGGGGGTACTACAGAGAATGACACGGCCAAAAAGGCATACAAGTGTCAAAGTACTAAATTTATTCAGGAAAATTGAGTAAATCAATTTCAGTGGAATATTTGAATGTGAAGAGGGTGAGATTGGGATAAGGCTGGAAAGTAAATCTGTAACAGAGACATAAATGTCATGTAGTGAACATAAAATAAGTGTATCAATATGAGAAGTTGGAGGTGAAGATACTTATGTGTCTCTTTGCAGAGAGATTAGTTTCTGGGAGTACAACCTAAAATGCAAATTACAGCTTGAGAAATACATGCAAATGGTATCTGGACACTAGTTTAGGTGGGAGTACTGGTTCTATTGTCAACACCATCACCAAAAACTAGCAAAATGCAGGCTCCTATGAACCATCTCCTGTACTTGGCTTGGCTGGAAAGAGAGTGTTTGTTTCCTTATATTTCTGTAAGGGAAACATCCCAAGGGATGTGTTTGTGTTTTTTATGTTTTTCTCCCTGTAATTGATTTCTAATCTCATAGCTTGTGGTCAGAAAAGATGCTTGATATGATTTCAATTTTCTTAAATTTACTGAGGCTTGATTTGTGACCCAAGATGTGATCTATCCTGGAGAATGTTCCATGCGCACTTGAGAAGAAAGTGTAATCTGCTGTTTCTGGATGGAATGTCCTATAAATATCAATTAAATCTATCTGGTCTATAGTGTCATTTAAAGCTTGTGTTTCCTTATTAATTTTCTGTTTGGATGATCTGTCCATTGGTGTAAGTGAGGTGTTAAAGTCCCCCACTATTACTGTGTTACTGTCGATTTCCTCTTTCATAGCTGTTAGCAGTTGCCTTATGTATTGAGGTGCTCCTGTGTTGGGTGCATTTATAATTGTTATATCTTCTTCTTGGATTGATCCCTTGATCATCATGTAGTGTCCTTCCTTGTCTCTTGTAACATTCTTTATTTTAAAGTCTATTTTATCTGATATGAGTATTGCTGCTCCAGCTTTCTTTTGATTTCCATTTGCATGGAATATCTTTTTCCATCCCCTCACTTTCAGTCTGTATGTGTCCCTAGGTCTGAAGTGGGTCTCTTGTAGACAGCATATATATGGGTCTTGTTTTTGTATCCATTCAGCAAGCCTGTGTCTTTTGGTTGGAGCATTTAACCCATTCACGTTTAAGGTAATTATCAATATGTATGTTCCTATTACCATTTTCTTAATTATTATGGGTTTGTTTTTGTAGGTCCTTTCCTTCTCTTGTGTTTCCCACTTAGAGAAGTTCCTTTAGCATTTGTTGTAGAGCTGGTTTGGTGGTGCTGAATTCTCTTAGCTTTTGCTTGTCTGTAAAGCTTTTGATTTCTCTGTTGAACCTCAATGACATCCTTGCTGGGTAGAGTATTCTTGGTTGTAGGTTCTTCCCTTTCATCACTTTAAATATATTGTACCACTCCCTTCTGGCTTGCACAGTTTCTGCTGAGAAATCAGCTGTTAACCTTATGGGAGTTCCCTTGTATGTTATTTGTCGTTTTTCCCTTGTTGCTTTCAATAATTTTTCTTTGTCTTTAATTTTTGCCAATTTAATTACTATGTGTCTCGGCGTGTTTCTCTTTGGGTTTATCCTGCCTGGGACTCTGCACTTCCTGGACTTGGGTGGCTATTTCCTTTCCCATGTTAGGGAAGTTTTTGACTATAATCTCTTCAAATATTTTCTCGGGTCCTTTCTCTCTCTCTTCTCCTTCTGGGACCCCTATAATGCAAATGTTGTTGCATTTAATGTTGTCCTAGAGGTCTCTTAGGCTGTCTTCATTTCTTTTCATTCTTTTTTCTTTATTCTGTTCCGCAGTAGTGAATTCCACCATTTTGTCTTCCAGGTCATTTATCCGTTCTTCTGCCTCAGTTATTCTGCTATTGATTCCTTCTAGTGTATTTTTCATTTCAGTTATTGTATTGTTCATCTCTGTTTGTTCTTTAAAATTCTTCTAGGTGTCTGTTCTTTAATTCTTCTAGGTCTTTGTTAAACATTTCTTGCATCTTCTCGATCTTTGCCTCCATTCTTTTTCCGAGGTCCTGGATCATCTTCACTATCATTATTCTGAATTCTTTTTCTGGAAGGTTGCCTATCTCCACTTCATTTAGTTTTTCTGGGGTTTTATCTTGTTCCTTCATCTGGTACATAGCCCTCTGCCTTTTCATCTTGTCTATCTTTCTGTGAATGTGGTTTTTGTTCACAGGCTGCAGGATTGTAGTTTTTCTTCCTTCTGTTGTCTGCCGTCTGGTGGATGAGACTATCCAAGAGGCTTGTGCAAGTTTCCTGATGGGAGAGCCTGGTGATGGGTAGAGCTGGCTGTTGCTCTGGCGGGCAGAGCTCAGTAAAACTTTAATCTGTTTGTCTGCTGATGGGTGGGGCTGGGTTCCCTCCCTGTTGGTTGTTTGGCCTGAGGCAACCGAACACTGGAGCCTACCTGGGCTCTTTGGTGGGGCTAATGGCGGACTCTGGGAGGGCTCACGCCAAGGAGTACTTCCCAGAACTTCTGCTGCAGTGTCCTTGTCCTCATGGTGAGCCACAGCCACCCCTTGCCTCTGCAGGAGACCCTCCAACACTAGCAGGTAGGTCTAGTTCAGTCTCCTGTGGGGTCACTGCTCCTTCCCCTGGGTTCCGATGCGCACACTACTTTGTGTGTGCCCTCCAAGAGTGGAGTCTCTGTTTCCCCTAGTCCTGTCGAAGTCCTGCAATCAAATCCCGCTAGCCTTCAAAGTCTGATTCTGTAGGAATTCCTCCTCCCGTTGCCGGACCCCCAGGTTGGGAAGCCTGATGTGGGACTCAGAACCTTCACTCCAGTGGGTGGACTTCTGTGGTATAAGTGTTCTCCAGTTTGTGAGTCACCCACCCAGCGGTTATGAGATTTGATTTTATTGTGATTGCGCCCCTCCTACCGTCTCATTGTGGCTTCTCCTTTGTCTTTGGATGTCAGGTATCTTTTTTGGTGAGTTCCAGTGTCTTCCAGTCGATGATTGTTCAGCAGTTAGTTGTGATTCCGGTGCTCTCACGAGAGGGAGTGACGTCCTTCTACTCCGCCATCTTGAACCAATCCTCCTGTTTCTTATATTGTAGTAGCCTGGTCCATTCATGTTTGCCTGGAAGGCATAGATGATTTAGAGATTGGAAAGTGGGTATTTAAAAAATTAAGTTTGTCCTTAGCATGCTTTTTCTTGAGAATGATAGCCCTCCATTATTATATAGCTGTATAATTCTCCATGTAATCAATTCCTCCAAACAGGCTTCTCATCTCCTTCGCTCAGCCTGAGCAGCTTAATAAGGTGGAGTGGACATATGGAAAGATAAAACTTATGGTAGAAGGGGGTGACCTTGAACCAGTATTCGGAAGCAAAGCCTTTCTTCGTCTTATTCTGATTAGAATCGAATCACAGGTTTGCTTTCTGTCTTTTCTGTGGATAGTTAGAAAGAGATTCTCAGGGCAGCTCCTGAGTTATTGTCTTTTTTACTAAAATAGGTATTCTTAGCCAAGAACTTCTGTGTAAAAGAGCTACTCTCACTAATTTATAGCTGCTCTTTTATTCTTCTAAAAACTTGTCAGTCCATGGAGCATTTCTTGTTTGCCTAGATCACTGGCCATTCGTAAATGAAGGCCCTTTAAGTTTTAAGTGTAACTGTTTGAAGTAGTTTTCCCCTTTATGTCTCTGGCAGTTGGTTACTTTTGATGCATCCCATTAGTCTGATGTATGAGTAATACAGACATAGACTCTGCTTATTACTTGAATATGTAGACTGTGCATAGGTTGGTTTCTTTCCACAAAAAGTGCTTTCAAGGAATCCTGCAACTGGTTTATTATCTTTGCTATTTTTATTTCTCTTGCCTGATAAACAGTCATTTGTTCTTATGTTCCCTTAAGGTCATTATTACTGAGACCTTTTCAAGGGCAAGCATGGTAGCCAGGCTTAGATGACAAGATGGCTTTGGCCTAAAATGGCTTCTCTTATATCAAAAAGCTATATCTGGCTCTTTTCTCCGGGGACTCCCTACACTATTTGCTTACAGTAGAGCTCGTTTTGGTATCTGGTGAAGAAAGAGAAAATAATATTGAAATCTGCAAGTAATCACTAAATTAATTCTTTGCCAGGTCTATCAACATCTTTCTCCTCTCAACCCAACCACTGACACAAAGAAAAGCAAGTGAGAATTTGTTGTTGTTGTAGATGATCCCTTGGAATTATTTTTATTATCAACAAAGGCACAAAGTTAGAAGAGAAAATGGTAGCCTTAGTTTTATTGAAGGATTTTTAAAAGGATAAAATCTAAGTTTTCTTTCTTTCTTTCTTTTTTACTTTTTTGGTGGTAGTGGTAGTGATGGTGGTGGGGTTTTGGCAGTTATTCTCCAGAGTTCTGTCTTTATAAACCTGTGATTGTAGCAAGTGCCCTATCAACTCCTATCACCTGCCAAATTTAGTCTGGGGAGAACTGTGTGTGTTTGATTTTTAAGGTCTTTTCCATTTCCTTTTTTCTTATTGGCCTGACTTATCTTCTCACTACCTCTACTGCCTCATTTTACTGAACTGATACGGCAGAAGTTTGGGAGTCAAAAGTTTTTGCCAGTTCTGGCTAGAACCTGTGTAAACCTATGATTTACTCAGCCTGATACCTTTTGGAAATGAAACTGGTGTAAGTATCCTTATGATTACTGCACCTCAAGAAGGACACAGGCCAAGGAAAAGCAGCTAAAATATCCAAAGCATGGTGTGGTTATATTCAAACAATTATGACCACTTTTCTGCCAGTCAATTTGGAGTAAGAATGTGAAGCCAGGGCCTAGAGGATGAGTGGAACAACATCATAGCCATCAACGGGAAGGGTCTTCCCCATATATATTCATCAAATTGTATTTCCCTTCCCTGGGAACTACTACATTTTTTTCTAAACAACTCCAGTGTATTGGCCTGGAATGCCAAGTTATGGAGAGGCACCTAAGCCCTATTTGTTATTGCATTATATCAAAGTCTCCCCTTTATTCCTGCATCTCCTTTACCACCTCCCTCCCCCAAAGAACAACATAAGTGCAGAATTCATAAAGCCATAGGAGAATTTCAAAGTTCACCTATAGAGGCACTTGAAACAAAGCCAGAGCCATATCTCAGAATATCTGCTGGCCCCATACAGGTCATAAAAAGGTAGGATTAGTCCAGTGAAACTTGTTGCTTGATCACATGAACATAGCCCATAAGCATGAACCCCTGTTTATGGTAGTATATTATCTTTGACCTTGAATTTCCCCTATCTGTGCTTGCCAGAAGCTTGTGTCATCAATCATAAATAATGACTACAGAAAGCAGAAGAGTGACTAGACAGATTTCCCTTTGTTTAATGTTTTTACAAATCCAAAAAGGAACATGACCCTAATCATTTTTTTTAATATTTATTTATTTATTTATTTATTTATTTATTTGGTTGCGCCGGGTCCTAGTTGCGTCAGGCAGGCTCCTTAGTTGCAGCACGTGGGCTCCTTAGTTGTGGCTCACCTGCTCCTTAGTTGTGGCATGCGAACTCTTAGTTGTGGCATGCATGTGAGATCCAGTTCCCTGACCAGGGATCAAACCCGGGCCCCCTGCATTGGGAGCACAGAGTCTTATCCAGTGCGTCACCAAGGAAGTCCCGACCCTAATCATTTTAAGAATAAAAACTTTCTTCCTTATCATTGAAGTCAGGAAAGACTGGAGGCAGTCTCCAAAAGAATTATCTGAGACTCCAGATTACATCTGTCTCAGCTGGAGGAGAGGGCCCATGTGGCAGATGTATGACCACTTCTGTGTAGTCTTTTTGTGGGGTCTAATCTCCATAGTCCCTATGGATTATTGTTTCTTATTCATCATTGTGCAATACCGGCAAAATAAAAGAGAATTTGAAGTTTAGACTAAACCTGTTAGAAGTAAGGTCAGTGCTAAGACTCAGAATGGGTATCAGAATTTAGCCTTCTTGCTAATTCCCTAACTTCTGTCTATAAATTGATATTTATTTTTCTAGAGATGCTAGATTTTGCAAAGAATCTGGCCCTCTAGTTAAGCTTTACAATGCGTGTGTTGGGGGGGAGTGTTGGCAGGAACAGGGGAAACTTCTTTTTCATGATCCTCAGAAGTAGACTGAGAAGGAATTAGACCCTTGAATACAAGGAAGTTTTGAAACCTATTTTTATAAATACTGCACCATACTTATTAAATGGAGGAAAGCGGAAGGCAGAAAGAAGTGCAAAGCTATATGGCATTCAATGTAGAATGTGCCATTTCATTTTCCATATCTAATAGCATTCAGGGCAATACAAACAAGTTGGCATACAGCCAACTTCAAGTACCCAGCTGAAGATAAATGTTCCCTAAAAGCTGAATAGTGTAAAGAAATAAACTTCTCACCTATTTCGTATGAACAGATTTCCATAGAAACTCATACTTGATTTTTTTCTATAGCCAATTCCTAGACCATTTGTCTTCTATTTCCTTAAAAATCAAAGAAGTTTTCTATGCTAGAAGAAAGAGCTATTATGAACTATCCACATGTGTCGATAGTCACTTTGTGGTCTCAGGAGACAGGATAGGCAGAAAGGGGCTTGAAAGTGGTCTTGGCTGGCATACTCTGCAGGAGAGAAGCTAACAGAAAACTGACATTTGCCTAGGATTCTGTTATAAGAAATCCATTGTTGGGAATTCTCTGGCGGTCCAACGGTTAGGACTCCTTGCTTCCACTGTAGGGGGCCCAGGTTCAATCCCTGGTCAAGGAACTAAGATCCCGCAAGCCGCATGGCAGCGGCCAAAAAAAAATTAAGATAAAGGCTTTTTGTTTTTTGTTTTGTTTTGTTTTTGCTGCAGGGCATGCAGGATCTTAGTTCCCCGACCAGGGATCGCACCAGTGCCCCGTGCAGTGGAAGCACGGAATCTTAACCACTGGACCGCCGATTTAAAAAAAAAAAACAACAACAAAGAAGAAAGAAATCCATTGTCCATCGGCAATGAAAGGAAATAGATTCTATTCCTGCTCTATTTCCTAGTATATTTCAATGTGAAATGTGTCCTACAAGATGACACTTCAAAATAGGTGCATACTTTGAAAGGCATTCTTGAGATTCAGGCATATGAATTACTGGGTCACTGATATGTCTGAAGAGATATGATTACGGGTCTTCACTGAGCAGGTGTCTCTGACTGGTAATGAGGTGCCTGAACAATTAGGAACCTTGGGTCTTCAAAAAAACCTGTTGATGGGAAGACTCTATAAAAGTTTATCAGGGAAATCAAGGGTACAAATCTTAAGTAGTTTCTGGTGCTATGTTCTTGCTTTTTAAATTGGCCTTTGCGTTTCATCTTATGCCTCAAAACGAAAATTATGACTGTTCAGTTTCCCCTTCTAGCTTTTAGCCTTGAAGCTCCATGAGGAAAGAGTCTATGTCTGGTTCATCTCTGTATGTCCCTCAGTCTCTTACACCAAAAGGCACTCCACCAATATTCACTGAATCAAAGGCCAGGATTCATGTTGATAACATGAAATGAAATTATCCTTTATGGTTTTCTTATGATATAATCATTTTCTAGACCCTTATTAGAAGAGAACAAAATTTGTAACTTCTACTCTTTATGAGGATGTGCTATCAATTTTCTTGGCAGGCAAAAGGCTTTTCATTCTTATTTCACTTCATTTGCTTGGTTCAACATCATAATTTATGATCACTCAGATACCACTGATCTCTCCATCCTACTATGTTTCTTTTTTTTTTTTTTTTAGAAATTCACGTTCTTTTATTATTTATTTATTTATTTATGACTGTGTTGAGTCTTCGTTTCTGTGCGAGGGCTTTCTCTAGTTGCGGCAAGTGGGGACCACTCTTCATCGTGGTGCGTGGGCCTCTCACCATCGCGGCCTCTCTTGTTGCGGAGCACAGGCTCCAGACGCGCAGGCTCAGTAATTGTGGCTCATGGGCCCAGTTGCTCCGTGGCATGTGGGATCTTCCCAGACCAGGGCTCGAACCCGTGTCCCCTGCATTGGCAGGCAGATTCTCAACCACTGCGCCACCAGGGAAGCCCCCTACTATGTTTCTTTATCTGAAAACTGCTGTCCTCTTACCATTTGTTCCATCATTGAAACTTTTTGTGTGCTCTCACTTGTTGATTATTTTTGTGTGTATTCTTTTTTTTTTGCTGTTCGCTATAAGACCTTTGTGGACAAAAATCTTATGATGTCTCTCTTTGTACCTCCAATCTAGTCCCTTTATGGCAATGGTATTAATGATACCAGCTTGTCCAGCTCCCCAATTATGAAGTAATAAAGTATCTGGCATGAAAGTTATTTAAATTCAGAGTTGAATTTTGATTATCGGTAACTGATGCTTTGCCTTTTCCTTTGCTGGAAATAAGAACCTATTTTTTTTAATTAATTAATTTATTTATATGTTGGCTGCATTGGGTCTTTGTTGCTGCGCATGGGCTTTCTTTTTAGTTGCAGGGAGTGCGGGCTTCTCATTGCGGTGGCTTCTCTCATTGCTGAGCACTGGCTCTAGGCACGCAGGCTTCACAACTAGGCACGCCACAACTTCAGTAGTTGTGGCACTCGGGCTCAGTAGTTGTGGCTCGTGGGCTCTAGAGCACAGGCTCAGTGGTTGTGGCGCACGGGCTTAGTTGCTCTGCGGCATGTGGGATCTTCCCGGACCGGGGCTCGAACCCATGTCCCCTGCATTGGCAGGCGGATTCTTAACCACTGCACCACCAGGGAAGTCCCAATTAAGAACCTATTTTTTAAGCTTGCTGTCAGAGAATCATAGGATAGGAGTTGAAGAGGGGAAAATAGATGGCTGAATATTTGTGCTTTTGATTAGACATCCAAGACTCCCTGAATCTGTATAAATTTCCTATCTAAAGTATGCCTTTTTTCAACCTCTTAGTAATACTACCATATTACCCTGTTTCTTTCCATCACAGCACTAATCGCCCCATGAAAGTGTTCTGTTTACTTTATTGTTTCTCCATCCTGTACCGTGTTTGTCTTATTCACTGTTGAATTACTGGCACTTAGCTCAGAGTTTGGTGCCTGTAAGAGCTTGATAATAAGAGGCACACTTAGGCTCATGAACATGAATACCTACTTGGAATTTCTAAAGCATTCTTTCCTCCACAAACTGGAGTTGAGGGACACTAAGAGAATCCACCAACACCTCCCTCGCCACCTTCCTCAACTCCCCACTCCCCACCCCAGCTACAGGAGTTTTTGCTCCTTGGATTATGTCTCAGATGGACTTTTGCAGTAAAATAGTGAAGTGGTAGTAAAGACACAAGACTGAATGTGCAGGTTGTCTAGACTTAATTTAATAGCGAATATCCAATTTATACCTTGTTTTCAGTGTTCTCAGCTCTAATGCCCTGCTGGGATTGATACTGTATCTAAATTCAGAGCACACTGCTTGCCTAGGGCAGCAATAGACCTTTTCTTCTAATTTAAATTAGCTGAAGGCTGGTTGTCCTATATGTGAAAATGTATTCTTAATATCCTGATTGAACACAGGCCATCCAATTAGGTGAATTATCTTGAAATACTTGCTTTTTATCTACTGACATTTATGATTAGAAAAGCAGTTAAATTTCATTAATGGCATCAATTTGTCCATTATTACAAATTGTTTCCTGCAACCCGAAGAAGATACTTTTCTTCTCCTTATCTCATATTTAAATTTGAATATACATTGAACATATCTAGTAAAGGAACAATTCTGCAGAATAAGAGTTAGGTTTCTGATAATGTATAACTGATTCACTTTGCTGTACAGCAGAAACTAACACAACATTGTAAAGCAACTATACTCCAATAAAAATTAATGTAAAAAAAAAAGAGTTAGGTTTCTGAAACCCTACGTGCAAATCCCTTTTGCCGCAGTCTCCAGAGGTGATCCCTATTAGTACAGTTACTTCTCTTTCCATCTGTAGATTATAAAAAATAATTCTGAGTAAAGATGCTAGGAGAGCATGTATTCACTGGCTGAAATCCCACATAGACAAAGTATTTATCAAGAATCAAGATTTGGGGACTTCCCTGGTGGTCCAGTGGTTAGGACTCCGTGCTTCCACTGCAGGGGGCACAGGTTCGATCCCTGGTCAGGCAACTAAGATCCTGCATGCCGTGTGGCTTGGCCAAAAAAAGAAAAAGGACAAGATAAAACATCATGAAGATTTTTTTTAAAAATCAAGATTTTGTATTTTTAATTATTATATATAATTCTTTTTCTTAAAAGAATCTTCTGCTGACTCAACTTTTCCCGGAAAAATGGGCCATTTCCACCACATGGGGATGAGCATGGGGATGAGCAGTGGGGACGACAACAGTACCATGGCACCTTCTCACCATCACCCAACCTCTTCAGCCTCCCACTCACATGATCACATGATGATGATGATGGTAAGTGCCACAGGAGAGGCAGCCCAGGCCCTTTCCCACCCACTTGGGGAATAGAAATAATCGAACTTTAGGACTGGAAGATGATTATCTTTAAAGATCAACTTACCAATGAGAAAAAACTAAGGTAGACTTAGAGAAGTCAAGTGATTTGCCCAAGATTATGTGGCAGGTTAGTTTCAGAGCCACACCAGAACCAAGATTTCTATGGTTCTTTCTTCAGTTTTCCTTTCTGTCAAAATTGACCTTTTTCTGGATTAAGTTCTGGTCTTTCACACTTTGTGTAGAAAAGAGAAAAAGACAAACGTTGATGGTGGGGACAAAGGAGAGTACATGTGGAGAAGTGCCTGTGGTAATACTATTACTATAATGAGGGAGAAAGCCTCCCACTTCAGTGAATGCCTCTTATTACCCAGAACTGCTACTTTTAAATGTTCTAAGCTTCTTGACCTGAAATTCTCATGTAGAAGCTTCAATTGTTTCTAATTGACACGTTTTGGTTTCCTGGCAGCCTATGACCTTCTACTTTGGCTTTAAGAACGTTGAACTATTGTTCTCTGGTTTGGTGATCAATACAGCTGGAGGTGAGTAAGCCATCAGGTTTTGTTTGAAGGTGACACTCACATGAGAGACAGTGACAAAGAATCTGGAAACCCAACACCTCTTCCTGCCATAATTACTGAGTCATTATGGTTATGATCGTAATCACCTTGCTTCCTATTTCCTACCTGGAAGGTAAGGATACACGGTGCTTATTTTGGTCCTACAGTAAACCTCCCTTAAATAGCATGTGTATGTTTTAGAATTTCTGAAACATAATTTAGATACCAGTAGGAGTCTTTTGCAGACCATTTCCTTTCATCTTTTTCCAGAGTGTTTCCTTGTTTGATATATTATTGATCTTGGATATAAGACTACAGTCGAAGTTCAAATGACATAAAAAGCATTATATATATACATACCACAAAATAACCCTAGCTTGAAAACTATTAATCAAGTACAATCCTTCCAGTTTACAGATAAATTAAGCTTCAGATAGTGAAATGATTAGCCCTAAATCACATAAACTTAGTATGTCAGAGCTAGGACAGGGACCTAGGGCTTCTATTCCTGCCTAATCCAGTGCTCTTTCCAGCTTACCAAACTGGTATACATCATTCCCGACTCTTGGCCCATCTTAGGGGCAGTCCTAGTTTTGGGGTAGCTAATCGCCCATTTTTTGTATGTCTATAATGTTGAGTTGGTGTGCCTTAAATCAAATTGCACAAGTTCAGTAGTCAGGTGGACCACTTTAGGTACAAGATAAATCTTTGGACCCACAAAATCTATTTGTTTTGGGAAGAAGGGAAGCATTTAATTCAGGTAGTATGTTAAATCAGTTTTGACTACATTCATATTACCAATGCTTCACAGTGTGAAAGACTTAGATTGAAATGCCCATTCAAGAAATTGTCAGCACTTTAAAATAAGTTGTTTTATTCCTCTTTTGCGTATTCTACATTGTGTGTTTCAGTGTGACAAGGTAATTTAATGACATCAAGCAGCCAGACCAAAAGGTTATTGTTGTTCATTTTTTTGTATCTTAATCAGAAAATGAGTATGATCTGCAGTGGAGGCAGTAGTCCTCACTAATACCATCTTAGTTCTTCTCTTCCATCTGTATGATTGAAGAGGTAACAATATAACATACTCTGAAATTAAGAGTAGAGAGTAGCGGTTTTTCAAAATCCCCTGGCAGTCCAGTGGTTAGGACTCGGTGCTTTCACTGCCGTGGGCCCAGTTTCAATCCCTGGTCGGGGAACTAAGACCCCGCAAGCCAAGTGGCATAACCCAAAAAAAAAAAAAAAAAAGAGTAGCAGTTTTTCTCTGTTGTCTTTCTAGCTTGGAGAGCACACCAGCTAATGATTTTGCATGTTTGACATTACCGCCATCTTTTCCCTCCCTACTTAGAAATGGCTGGAGCTTTTGTGGCCGTGTTTTTACTAGCCATGTTCTACGAAGGACTCAAGATAGCCCGAGAGGGTCTCCTGCGCAAGTCACAAGTCAGCATTCGGTACAATTCCATGCCTGTCCCAGGACCAAATGGAACCATCCTTATGGAGACCCACAAAACTGTTGGGTAAGAAGATTGAACAGATCCAGATGGAAGTTCTAGAGAGCTGAATTAGCTAAATAGGAAAGCAGCTATTTTATTAGCAACAGCCCTCTTCTTGAGTTAATGATTCTATATGACCTTGATCAAAACTGTTTTTGGAGGCTTGGGGTTGTGGGTCATTAGCAGGCCAAAAGAGGAATGATAGGAACCCTTCTGCTAATATGAACATTTATTCCAAATTTTAAGTATTGGTCACTTTAGAAGAAGGAAAAGAATCCATATTTTAACATATTAGCCAAAATAATAGTAAACAAATTAAGAAATTTCAGGTCAGGGTATAGAATGGCAGAATCCAATTCATTCCTTTCTATAAAAAGTTGTATCTGCCCAGCTCTAGTCTCATTTTGTTACAATGTAAGACTGTACTAATGCCTGTATTCCACCTAAGAAAGTATATGGATGACCATTTGTTTTTCCCACAGATTGGCAAATGCTTAAGATTTAGTTAGAATAGAAATGTAGGTCTTAAAGCTAAACTGGAATTCAAGGAATCCTATAGACCAATGTCCTGCTCTCAAGTAAGCACAATATTATTTATTCCAATTGTACCAGTGATTGGGCTTATTGAGGGCCAAACATTGTGACTTAACTAAGGTGAGAGAACTAGTAAGTGACAAAGGGGATCAACAGCCAGGTCTCCTGATCCCTAATTAAAAACTTTCTACTGTACCACCCAACCCTCAATTCTATTTCCAATTTTGTTTTTTTGGCTGCGTTGGGTCTTCGTTGCTCCACGCTGGCTTTCTCTAGTTGCGGTGAGCAGGGGCTACTCTTTGTTGCGGTGTGTGGGCTTCTCATTGCAGAGGCTTCTCTTGTTGCGGAGCACGGGCTCTAGGCGCACGGGTTTCAGTAGTTGCAGCACGCGGGCTCAGTAGTTGCAGCACACAGGGCCTAGAGCATGCAGGCTCCAGTAGTTGTGGCGTGCAGGCTCAGTAGTTGCAGCACACAGGGCCTAGAGCATGCAGGCTCAGTAGTTGCAGCACACTTAGTTGCTCCACGGCATGTGGGATCTTCCTGGACCAGGGCTCGAACCCGTGTCCCCTACACTGGCAGGTGGATTCTTAACCACTGCGCCACCAGGGAAGTCCTCTATTTCCAATTTTTTAGAGTATGAACTCTGCAAAGGTGGAAAGCCTGAGAAAGTTCAGGCAAATTAGTATGGGAGGGTGTGGGTCATCCCTTTCGGTATCCAAGGTGGAGGTAAGTCAGCTTACTCCTCCTTCCTCTCCCCTCCTCCTGAAGAGCATTCCTCCTGCTGCCATATAATCATATCTGGCCGATGCTTATTAACCTCACAACCCTATCATGTTTCATTTCCAAGGACAATAAACAACCTGCAGAGACACAAGTACCCGTGAGTTGCAAGGGTGGCTGTGAGAGAGTCCAGCTCAAGCTGAGCTCATGACTACAACTGTTGCCCCTTTCTCCTGATCTGCATGCAGAGCTGCCTGAACACTCCTGGGGCCCTGACTGTTGTGTCCCTGTTTACTCTCCAGGCAACAGATGCTGAGCTTTCCTCACCTTCTGCAAACAGTGCTGCACATCATCCAGGTGGTCATCAGCTACTTCCTCATGCTCATCTTCATGACCTACAACGGGTACCTCTGCATTGCTGTAGCGGCAGGGGCTGGCATGGGGTACTTTCTCTTCAGCTGGAAGAAGGCAGTAGTAGTGGACATCACAGAACATTGCCATTAACGTCTAACTCTATGGTGTGGCCTTATCGATTGCAGTGGAAAGCAGTTCAAGACTGGAAGACAGGCCAATCTTGTCTTCTTGCTCCTTATCTCCTTACACACACACACACACACACACACACACACACGCCTGCTCAACAGAGGTTTAGCTTACAGTCTCTGAGCTAAAGTGGTAACCTCCCTGCCTTTTTTCCCTAATGAGCTGAGTTTCCCATTTCTCTTGAGATGAAGCCACCCATGAGATGTCCTCTCCTCCCCCATTGTCTTAGATCCAAGTTATATGTTCTTATCTAATCCAGGTAGCTTTCTGTTCGATGGCTTGATCACCTGCTTCCTTTTTTAGTCTTCTGTTCTTATTTTTTTTTAACATTTTGCGAATTTGGTGGGTTTTTCCTGAGTCAGTGATGGAAATGGATTAACTTTAGCCAGGATTGATGGCAGGTGAGGAAAAGTCTTGCCCAGCTAAGCCCAGAACCCAAACTTAACATTTAAAAATATGTTCTAGTCTTTGGACTCAATGAGTGGGAGACAGATTGTGCCTTTCCCTAGGTGTGACATGTTGCACTGAAATCTCTGTAGTGGGTAGAGAGGTGGTTTGAGACTGTATAAATACAGGCCCAGACCTTGCAGAGTGTGCATTCTTGGGGGGGCTGACTCATCAACTTGTGTTCCCACTTAACATTTTGATTAGAATGAACCTGTCAATCAAAAAAAAAAAGATGACAATCAATTTGAGAAAATAGGTATTTTAAAATGAAACCATTGACATTTTACTTTGACTTGGTACCTTCGTATGTCACAGCTGAAGTAAGAGTTTAAATAATTTTCTCCCATTATTGTTTTCATGTGTCTGCCTCTAAACCAGTGGTTTTCAAACTTTAGTATGCATCAGAATCACCTGGAGAGCTTGTTAAAGCCCTGATTGCTGGGCCTCGACCCAGAGCCCCCAAATTGGTAGTTTTAACAAGCTCCCAGGTGATGCTCCTACTGATGATCAGGGGACCACACTTTGAGCATCTCTGCTTTAAACTGAGGGAGTATCGCCTGGTGGGTGAGCTACCTGGTACTGGGCACAGGAATTTGACTTGCTATTAGTTGGTGGTGTTTCTGGGCTTAACTCATGTACTAAATGCTGCTGGTCAATACTTAATCATTCCACAAACATTTATTCAGCCCCAACTGTGTTTTTGTGCCCAGGCACACAAGCACAAAGGGCTGTAGCCAAAGTAACTTTTATTAGCATGTATGAAATCACTAGTCCTTATTCTTAAAGATCTGTAATTTCTTGGAAGTGGCTTGAAGGTTGAGAATCTTTGATCTGCAATGTAAATCAGCCAGTCGTGGGTTGGAAGGGCAAAAGCCCAGCCCTCTCTTTGGAGAGGCCTAGGGTGTGGTCGGCTGATGGGCCGACATCCATGCCCACACCAGCCAGATCCTCACTCTCTGCATGACCATCTTTGTTACTTTCGGGGGGACTTAATTAGATCACAAGTGGCCAAAAATACTTTCCTCAGTAAGAATCACATTGGATTTTTATTCTGTTGTTAGTCTACGCCGCAGTCTTGTTCCCAGTCCAACCTACCTCTGTAAAGTGACTCTTCTTGTGCTGGTCTATTAAATCCTGCCCTCCTTGGTGCTAGACTCCAGTTGTGCCTCAGGGCAGGAGAGACAAAACACAGCTATCCTGTTGGCCTCTTGTGGTTTTGAAGTTTGTACTTTCTCTGTTGGGGCCAGTTAAATACTGGAGGGCGAGAAATGTGTACTTCCGTGGCTTTGAACCAAGAGAGGGTTATGAGCTTACTGGATCGAGGTTAAAATCTAAGAACCAACATTTAGAGTTTTATGTTTTTCTCTCATTCCAACCCCTTGTAGTGCTGATACTTAGCGTAAGTAAAGGGAATGACAGGTACTGATAAAAATCCAACATTAAGGTACAAATAGCCTGTTATTGCCTCAGAAGCCAAGGAATAATAAAACCCTGAGAAATCAATGTTTAGTAGTGACCCGGGTACTCTCTAGAAATCTTGACATGATCTGTTATAAAATACCCTTTCAGGAACAGGACCTTATCAGTAAGGTAAGAAAAATCAAGGCCAGTTTAGACAAAATGCTGTGAATTTCAAACTCTCAGAGAGAAACATCAGTTTGGGACAAGTCTTCGGGTATTCAAGATAGAGTCTCATGAAAAACCTGAATTCTAGCGATCTTGAGCTAGGTTGCCAAAGGAAGAAACTAGCGAGGAAAAAAAAAAAGTAACGCTTAAATTCTATCTTTCTTGAGCTCTTGGATTGTGATAATATAATGATCTTGTTGACTTTCATTTCTGTAACCCTGTTCGTTTAGAATTCAGTGCCTGACTTCTTTGTTCCTTTTGAATCCAAGTTCCTCTTCCTCCTGTTCACAACTATTAGAAGCTGTATCCCCATATCTTTGGCCCCTTATTCTGCTCTCCTTTTCCCTTTCTTTCAGTCTTTTATCCCATGTGTCTGGTTTATTAAATCTCCCTCACCCTCCTGATGCAGTGGATAATGCTGTGCAGTAGATGTGGATATAGATACCAACCAGAAGTTGTAAAACTTGATAGAGACCCTAAGCACACTTTGAGGAGCAACTGTCCCACTGGAATTTCTATAAGGCTGAGTAAGGGGCTACCTGGTACCATCCACAAAGTTACAACATCTTAGGTGCCGTCTCCAATCTATGCTGGAAGAACACTCAGCCCCACACTGCCCACAAACAGAGTCCTCTCTGTGCACCAGGGAATTAGAGATGAAGGTTTCTTCACTACTTCTATGGTGGGGTTGTCTGGAATTCCCTTTTAGGCTGTGGGGTACTGGTTTTGGGTTCTAGCCACAGGGGTTCCTTGTAGAAGCTGGAAAGGGAGTTAGCAGGGAGTACACTTTCATGTCATTTAATGTTGATCCTGCCCTCTCCAGCTGCTTCCTTCAGAAGATACACCTAAAGATACAGAGTCTGCATTTCATATAATGCCTTAATCATTGGGTCTACAATTAATGTTGACTGTTTTAGATTGTAAGCTCCTGGAGGGCAGTATTGCTGTAGTAGGAATGTTTTAACAGTGTCATGTGCAAAAGAACAAATAAATATTTTGATTTTGTGATTCTATGCCTGTCTTCTACCCAGAGTGATATCAGAATAAGTGGTCTCATCATTGTCCACAGGGAGTCTGGTCATTATCATCGGTTTTTAAGATGTCCATCTTTTAGGTGGCGTGATCCCTTTATGTTTTCATCTCACTCTCCTCCTTCTCTCCTACTTTACATGACAAGCCTTGTACATGCCAGAAGATCTACATGACCTTTTGCACAGGAGACAGGGTCTTCATGAAGCTGCAGTATCTCAGTATACCAAGGGTTCCTGCATTTAAAAGCGAACTTGTCATATCATAATCGCTTCCCTGTGTTTATGCTGTCAGGCGAGAGGCTAGGAGTTGGCCCTGCCTGTCCGCTTTGTGCCAGAATGGTGGTGTTTTGTGCCTTTCCTGTTGGCCCCCAGATGGGCATCTTGCCATTCAGCACCACTTCTAGACTGTAGTGTGACGAGCATGGGCTTTGGAGTCAGGTACACCTGGCTTTGACTCCTAGCTCCACCACTTACTAGCAGTGTGACCTTAGGCAAGTTATTTTAATAACCCCTAAGCCTTAGTTTTCTCATTTATAAAAAGGCAATAATGGTACCTATTTGAATTAATCTCCTGATTATTGTCACTCCAGCTTTCAGGAAAATGAAAGGTACGTGCTTCTGGCTGCTGTTGGTATCTCTTCACAAGCACTTGACCATCTTCTTGGGTTTGGGCAACCCAGAAATGAACACTAGGACCTAAGAAATAAAGAATCGATACATGTGATTTCAGTGGTGCCAAAAAAGATTTACAGGGAATTCCCTGGTGGTCCAGTGGTTAGGGCTCTGTGCTTCCACTGCAGGGGGCACGGGTTTGATCTCTGGTTGGGGAACTAAGATCCCACGTGCCGCGTGGCGCGGCCAAAAAAAAAGATTTATAGCTGCTCAGATTTATTACTAATCTGGTAATTGCCTCATTCTTTATAAATAAAATAGCATGGATATTTCCTGAGAACTGAAACAGCAACCTCTCACTCTACCCTGAGGGAGTGAGACCTACTAGTGGGAGACCAGGAAAGCAGTGTAGCAAGGAGGTTTAGAAGCGCAGGTTCAAAAATCATTCTGCCCAGGTTCAAATCTCAGCTCTATCCCTTAACAGCTGAGAATTAGTTTTGCCTTTATAAAATTAGGTTAAAGTACTCACCTCGTAAGAGCTAAAGATTAAATGAGATAATCTAAAAAAAATTAAAAATAAAAAATAAATGAGATAATCTGCATAAAGCACTTGGTACAGTGTCTTCCACCCAGATTCCTCTTGAGTATTGGTATCAGGAGGCACCATGTTTTCATGCTTCTGTGCCTATTCATGCTGGGAAGTCACAGTGACGTGTTGAAGCAGTCTTGTTTGATCCTTTTCTTTTTTTCTTTTGCCCTTCCAGACTGGCCTTTGTAGGATTCAAAATAATCAAACTCAGTTTCCTTATCTGGAGCCCATTCTTGCTGTGTTTTCAAGATTAAGATAAAAGAATGGAAGATCCCAGATAAAACTGGAAAAACAGAGGTTTTGTAAGAATGGTTGGAGGAAGAAGGGAAACTATACATCCTCCTCTATTCCTGCCTCTCTCCCACATTCTTACTTCCCAGACTTAAACTGCCCCAGAAAGGCTGGGTAAAATCCTGCTAACAGGTCTCTTTGGAACTGATGATTCCAGAGGTTCTTGCTACCACAGTTAGCAGTTCCCAGCAGTTGAATTAAACAGTGAAAACAATAAGACATGATTCTAAATTAGCCTCTGAGCTGCCTCGCAGATTGGCTCGTCAGAAAAACTTAGGCAATTTGGGAAAGGAAGGAAAACTGGAATGACGGTAATACTGATACTCCACTGCCTGTCCTCCCAAAATTACACCCAAACTGGTTACAATGCCATTCTGTAAAGATACTGGAAATCCACAACTTGATCGAGTTTATACAAAATCATGCAAATCTAATCTCCACAAGGGCAGGGATCTTTGATTTGTTCACTGATGTTACCAAGTGCCTAGAATGGTAGCTGGCACTCTCAATAAATACTTGTTGAATAAACGAGTTAAACAAAAATCAGTGACAGGGATCAACTAGAAGTGTTCTATTTAGGGTCTTTTAATAAAGATGGGAAAAATGATGTAGCAATTTAACGGTGCTATTATACTTCATTAAGGATGTCGCACACTTTTCCAAAAATAGATTTATTTTTAAAAACAAAAATCAGACAAGTTTATCGAGTCAGATTTTCCAGAGACAAACCAGAGTTTGAATTTCAGCTTTCAGAGTGAAAGTTAAGCATCAGCACTCTCATGCAGAAGTATCTCTCTTTGCAGGACGTAAAATATTCAGCTTGACTGCAAGCACTCAATTCTCTAAATCTTGTTTGTATTTCTGCCATCATTTTACTCCATTCCAGGGCTCTGGCACACAAGATAATCCACCTCTAAAATTCAAAACTTCCAAATTGAGATGAACGATTGTTGGGCTTGGGTTGGGGTTTATAACCAATTCGATCATTAATCATTTGTTCCCTGCCCTTGGGGTCACTGCTGAGCCCAATGGCACCTTCTCCATCACTGCCTCCTACAACATCCACATCTTCCTTTTGTTTCTTACGGGTCTGAAAGTATAAAAGTTTTAGTATTAAGGTAATATTCTATTCATTAACAAACATTTATTTAGCATCTACCATGTATTAGGCACAGGGTAAAGGATAGGGTTCGGGTCTACAGAACAATAAACTGAAATCCTAGGTTTAGATGGTTAGGGGCACAAGGGGGATACACGGATATAGTGATAAAGGATGTAACCCCTACCCTCCAGGATGTCACAGTCTAACAGAGAAACAGGTAAATAGACCATTACAACACAGGGTGATCAGGGCTATGACAGAGGAAAGTCCATACAAGAGATGGAAAAATAAAGCAACCAGTAAAACAATAACCACCAGAAATTAACAGCTTAGCTGACACCATGAGATTAAATGTACCACAGGAAAAGAAGGTTTTGTGCTATCTTATCATGAGGCCTGATTTGGGGAATTCATTTTGTTTTCAGATAAAAGGTTTGGCTCTTAAGCCACAAGTAATTGCAGAATTCACAAAGTCTATGTCTCAGTTTGATCATTTTCAAAGAGAAAAACTAACACCCCACAACTACCACTACCTGAGAGTTCCTTACCAGAAGAATGGCTCCACTACACTAATCCCTGGAATCACTGCTATTCTTCACCACTTACTGCTGAACAGTGAGCATTTAAATGCCAGTGTCAAAATATTATAGTGAATAAGTGAGGTATTACTTTTTATATATATACAAACATAATGACCTTCCTGAGTTACTCTCTAGGCTACATTACCCAATAAATAACATTAGAAAGTTCTCCCCAAACACCTTTGTGAAAACAAGTTCTAAAAGGCAAAGGATGATATCGTTTCATCTTATAAGCCATGAGAAAGTCGGAATATCCAAGTAGAATGAAATCATTTAAAAGGCTTCCCAGGGCTTCCCTGGTGGCGCAGTGGTTGAGAGTCTGCCTGCCAATGCAGGGGACACGGGTTCAAGCCCTGGTCTGGGAGGATCCCACATGCCACGGAGCGACTGGGCCCGTGAGCCACAATTGCTGAGCCTGCGCGTCTGGAGCCTGTGCTCCACAACAAGAGAGGCCGTGATAGTGAGAGGCCCGCGCACCGCGATGAAGAGTGGCCCCCACTTGCCGCAACTGGAGGAGGCCCTCGTGCAGAAACGAGGACCCAACACAGCCATAAATAAATAAATTATTTAATTAAATTAAAAAAAAAAAAGGCTTCCCACTGTGAACAACTGCTGACTGTTTCAAAATCCAGAGTCAGGGCTTCCCTGGTGGCTCAGCAGTTAAGAATCCGCCTGCCAATTCAGGGGACACAGGTTCGAGCTGTGGTCCGGGAAGATCCCACATGCCACAGAGCAACTATGGCCATGCACCACAACTACTGAGCCTGCACTCTAGAGCCTGTGAGCCACAACTACTGAGCCCACGTGCCACAACTACTGAAGCCCATGCGCCTAGAGCCCATGCTCTGCAACAAGAGAAGCCACCACAATGAGAAGCCCATGCACACGAGGAAGAGGAGCCCCTGCTCGCCACAGCTAGAGAAAGCCCGTGCGCAGCAACAAAGACCCAACACAGCCAAAAAAAAAAAAAAAAAACCAGAGTCATCAAAATGTAATCAAACTAATTTCAGTAACAAATGAAATACCAGTTTTCTACTGTTTTTATTTTAGTGCAGGGCAAAAACTATCCCTCTCTCCTAAGTTGCTCTAAAATGGGTGAAACCCATTGGATAACTGCCTTTAGTAGAAAGATTAAAAACAACAAAAATACCTAGGAATAAATTTATACCTAGAAATAAATTTAACTAAGAAGGTGAAAAGACCTGTACACTTAAAACTATGAGATATTGTTGAAAGAAACTGAAGAAGATACAAAGGAATGAAAAAGTATTCCATGCTCATGGATAGGAAGAATTAACAGTTAAAATGTCTATAACTATCTAAAGCAATCTACAGATTCAATGCAATCCCCATCAAAATCCCAACAACATTTTTCACAGAAATAGAACAAAAATTCCTAAAATTTGTATGGGACCACAGAAAACCCCAAGCAGCCAAAGCAATCTTGGGAAAAAAAACCCCAAAGCTGGAGGTATCACACTCCCTGATTTCAAATTATACTACAAAGCCACAGTAATCAAAACAGCATGGTATTAGCAGAAAAAGAGACACACAGATCAATGGAACAGAACTGAGAGCCCAGAAATAAACCCTCACACATATGGATAATAGATTTATGACAAAGTAGCAAAGAACATACAATGGAGAAAGGACAGTCTCTTCAATAAAGGCTGTTGAGAAAGCTGAACAGCCACATGCAAAACAATGAAGCTAGACCACTATCTTACACCATACACAAAAATTAACTCAAAATGGATTAAAGACTTGAATGTAAGACCTGAAACCATAAAACTCCTAGAAGAAAACATAGGCAGTATGCTATTTGACATTGGTCTTAGCAGTATCCTTCTGAGTATGTCTCCTCAGGCAAGGGAAACAAAAGCAAAAATAAACAAATGGGACTATATCAAACTAAAAAGCATCTGCTCAGCAAAGGAAACCATCAACAAAATGAAAAGACAGCCTACCAAATGGGAAAAGATATTTGCAAACAATTTATCTGATAAGGGGTTAATACCCAAAATATATAAAGAACTCATACAACTCAACAACAAAAAAACAGACAACCCAAGAATCTGAATAACCATTTTTCTAAAGAAGACATACAGATGGCCAACAGGCATATGAAAAGATGTTCAACATCACTAATTATCAGGGAAATGCAAATCAGAACCACAATGAAATATCACCTCATGCCCACTGGAATGGCTATTATCAAAAAGACAAGAAATAATAAGTGTTAGAGAGGATGTGGAGAAAAGGAAATCTTCACACACTATTGGTGAGAATGTAAACTGGTGCAGCCACTATGGAAAACTGTATGGAGATTTCTCAAAAAATAAAGAGTAGAACTACCATATGATCCAGCAATTCCACTCCTGGGTATATATCCAAAGAAAACACTAATTCAAAAGGGTAAGTGCACCACCATGTTTATCGCAGCATTGTTTACAATAACCAACATATGGAAACGTAAGTGTCCCTTGACAGATGACTGGATAAAGAAAATGTGGTGTATATATATATACACACACACACACACACACACACACACACACACACACACACATATACACACAATGGAACACTACTCAGTCATAAAAATTACTTCAATTAAAAAAGAAAGTAACCTAGAAAAATGGTACAGATGAGCCGGTTTGCAGGGCAGAAGTTGAGACATGTATACACTGATGCGTATAAAATTGATGCCTAATAACAACCTGCAGTATAAAAAAACAAACAAAACAACTAATACTAAACTTTCATTGGGTTATTTGTATGGAAATATGTTAATATAAATGTTTCAGACATTACATGAAATTTCTAAAAATCCTATATTTGTATTTGTATGGAAATATGTTAATATAAATGTTTCAGACATTACATGAAATTTCTAAAAAAAAAAAAAAAAGAAAGTAACTCAAAAGTGAGCTGACTCTGCAGAGTCAAAGTTCAGTATAAGACTAACACTTTACGAGACTCATTACAACTGAAGTTTGAACCATAAAGGGCACTTCAGGAAAAGAGCAGAGTGTGCATAGGCACTGAGATTAAAGATAGTTCAGCAGTGGAAGATAAAGTGGAGAGATGACCAAGGACCAGATCACAAAGGGCCTTACATGCCATCCTAAGGAATTTGGACTTTATTCTGAAGGCCAATAAAAGAATTGAAGTCTTATCAATGGACATCTAATACCGCAGCGTAAGGCTATACTTAAAAATACATACTGGGGCTTCCCTGGTGGTGCAGTGGTTAAGAATCTGCCTGCCAATGCAGCGGACACAGGTTCGAGCCCTGGTCCAGGAAGATCCCACATGCCGCGGAGCAACTAGGCCTGTGTGCCACAACTACTGAGCCCGCACTCTAGAGCCCGCGAGCCACAACTACTGAGCCTGCGTGCCACAACTACTGAAGCCCGCGCACCTGGAGCCTGTACTCTGCAACAAGAGAGGCCATCACAGTGAGAAGCCTGTGCACCGCGACGAAGAGTGGCCCCCGCTCACCACAACTAGAGAAAGCCCATGCGCAGCAACAAAGACCCAGTGCAGCCAAAAGTAAATTAATTAATTAATTAATTAATTTTAAAAAGATACATATTGAACTCCTACTATGTACTAGATGCTGGGAACTCAACGATGGAGAAGACAGACATGATTTCTACAATCAGGGTTCCTAATGTAAATGATTTTACAATAAACAAAGAAATCATTATAAATTATAATAAGCTCTTAGATAGCCTCAACCACCAGAGGGCAGACAGCAGAAGCAAGAAAAACTATAATCCTGCAGCCTGTGGAACAAAAACCACATTCACAGAAAGACAGACAAGATGAAAAGGCAGAGAGCTATATACCAGATTAAGGAACAAGATAAAACCCCAGAAAAACAACTAAATGAAGTGGAGATAGGCAACCTTCCAGAAAAAGAATTCAGAATAATGATGGTGAAGATGATACAGGACCTCGGAATAAGAATGGAGGCAAAGATCGAGAAGATGCAAGAAATGTTTAACAAAGACCTAGAAGAATTAAAGAACAAACAAACAGAGATGAACAATACAATAACTGAAATGAAAACTACACTAGAAGGAATCAGTAGCAGAATAACTGAGGCAGAAGAATGGATAAGTGACCTGGAAGACAGAATGGTGGAATTCACTGCTGTGGAACAGAATAAAGAGAAAAGAATGAAAAGAAATGAAGACAGCCTAAGAGACCTCTGGAACAACATTAAACACAACAACATTCGCATTATAGGGGTCCCAGAAGGAGAAGAGAGAGAGAAAGGACCCGAGAAAATATTTGAAGAGATTATAGTCAAAAACTTCCCTAACATGGGAAAGGAAATAGCCACCCAAGTCCAGGAAGCGCAGCGAGTCCCATACAGGATAAACCCAAGGAGAAACACGCTGAGACACATAGTAATCAAAGTGGCAAAAATTAAAGACAAAGAAAAATTATTGAAAGCAGCAAGGGAAAAACGACAAATAACATACAAGGGAACTCCCATAAGGTTAACAGCTGATTTCTCAGCAGAAACTCCACAAGCCTGAAGGGAGTGGCATGATATACTTAAAGTGATGAAAGGGAAGAACCTACAACCAAGATTACTCTACCCGGCAAGGATCTCATTCAGATTTGATGGAGAAATCAAAAGCTTTACAGACAAGCAAAAGCTAAGAGAAGTCAGCACCACCAAACCAGCTCTACAACAAATGCTAAAGGAACTTCTCTAAGTGGGAAACACAAGAGAAGAAAAGGACCTACAAAAACAAACCCAAAACAATTAAGAAAATGGTCATAGGAACATACATATCGATAATTACCTTAAACGTGAATGGATTAAATGCTCCAACCAAAAGACACAGGCTTGCTGAATGGATACAAAAACAAGACACACAAATATGCTGTCTACAAGAGACCCACTTCAGACCTAGGGACACATACAGACTGAAAGTGAGGGGACGGAAAAAGATATTCCATGCAAATGGAAATCAAAAGAAAGCTGGAGTAGCTATACTCATATCAGATAAAATAGACTTTAAAATAAAGAATGTTACAAGAGACAAGGAAGGACACTACATAATGATCAAGGGATCAATCCAAGAAGAAGATATAACAATTATAAATATATATGCACCCAACATAGGAGCACCTCAATACATAAGGCAACTGCTAACAGCTCTAAAAGAGGAAATCGACAGTAACACAATAATAGTGGGGGACTTTAACACCTCACTTACACCAATGGACAGATCATCCAAAATGAAAATAAATAAGGAAACAGAAGCTTTAAATGACACAATAGACCAGATAGATTTAATTGATATTTATAGGACATTCCATCCAAAAACAGCAGATTACACTTTCTTCTCAAGTGCGCATGGAACATTCTCCAGGATAGATCACATCTTGGGTCACAAATCAAGCCTCAGTAAATTTAAGAAAATTGAAATCATATCAAGCATCTTTTCTGACCACAACACTATGAGATTAGAAATGAATTATAGGGAAAAAAACGTAAAAAACACAAACACATGGAGGCTAAACAATACGTTACTAAATAACCAAGAGATCACTGAAGAAATCAAAGAGGAAATCAAAAAATACCTAGAGACAAATGACAATGTAAACACAATGATCCAAAACCTATGGGATGCAGCAAAAGCAGTTCTAAGAGGGAAGTTTATAGCTATACAAGCCTACCTAAAGAAACAAGAAAAATCTCAAGTAAACAATCTAAACTTACACCTAAAGGAACTAGAGAAAGAAGAACAAACAAAACCCAAAGTTAGCAGAAGGAAAGAAATCATAAAGATCAGAGCAGAAATAAATGAAATAGAAACAAAGAAAACAATAGCAAAGATCAATAAACTAAAAGCTGGTTCTTTGAGAAGATAAACAAAATTGATAAGCCATTAGCCAGACTCATCAAGAAAAAGAGGGAGAGGACTCAAATCAATAAAATTAGAAATGAAAAAGGAGAAGTTACAACAGACACCACAGAAATACAAAGCATCCTAAGAGACTACTACAAGCAACTTTATGCCAATAAAATGGACAACCTGGAAGAAATGGACAAATTCTTAGAAAGGTATAGCCTTCCAAGACTGAACCAGGAAGAAACAGAAAATATGAACAGACCAATCACAAGTATTGAAATTGAAACTGTGATTAAAAATCTTCCAACAAACAAAAGTCCAGGACCAGATGGCTTCACAGGTGAATTCTATCAAACATTTAGAGACGAGCTAACACCCATCCTTCTCAAACTCTTCCAAAAAATTGCAGAGGAAGGAACACTCCCAAACTCATTCTATGAGGCCACCATCACCCTGATACCAAAACCAGACAAAGATACTACAGAAAAAGAAAATTACAGACCAATATCACTGATGAATATAGATGCAAAAATCCTCAACAAAATACTAGCAAACAGAATCCAACAACACATTAAAAGGATCATACACCACGATCAAGTGGGATTTATCCCAGGGATGCAAGGATTCTTCAATATACGCAAATCAATCAATGGGATACACCATATTAACAAACTGAAGAATAAAAACCATATGATCATCTCAATAGATGCAGAAAAAGCTTTTGACAAAATTCAGCACCCATTTATGATAAAAAGTCTCCAGAAAGTGGGCATAGAGGGAACCTACCTCAACATAATAAAGGCCATATACGACAAACCCATGGCAAACATCATTCTCAATGGTGAAAAACTGGAAGCATTTCCTCTAAGATCAGGAACAAGACAAGGGTGTCCACTCTCACCACTATTATTCAGCATAGTTCTGGAAGTCCTAGCCACGGCAATCAGAGAAGAAAAAGAAATAAAAGGAATACAAATTGGAAAAGAAGAAGTAAAACTGTCACTGTTTGCAGATGACATGATATTATACATAGGGAATCCTAAAGATGCCACCAGAAAACTACTAGAGCTAATCAATGAATTTGGTAAAGTTGCAGGATACAAAATTAATGCACAGAAATCTCTTGCATTACTATACACTAATGATGAAAAATCTAAAAGAGAAATTATGGAAACACTCCCATTTACCATTGCAACAAAAAGAATAAAATACCTAGGAATAAACCTACCTAGGGAGACAAAAGACCCGTACGCAGAAAACTATAAGACACTGATGAAAGAAATTAAAGATGATACCAACAGGTGGAGAGATATACCATGTTCTTGGATTGGAAGAATCAATATTGTGAAAATGACTATACTACCCAAAGCAATCTACAGATTCAACGCAAAAAAAAATTAAAAAATTATAATAAGTGCTATGAAATAAAAGAATAAAGTGCTTTGAGAGACCCTAATGAGATGGAGGCAGCATGGGTAGGAATGATACACCTAAGTTGGATAGGGTCAGAAGAGGCCTCTCAGACTGAGGAAGTGACATTCAAACTGAGACATGAAGAAACAGGAAGCACTCCAGGCAGAGGAAAATAATATGTGCAAAGGCCATGAGTTATAAATAGTTTAGCATATTCAAGGAAATAAAAGAAAACCAATGTGCCTAGGGTACAGAGGGCAAGGCAAAGAGTGACAGAAGGTGAAAGAACATTTAAAAGCTTGTAGGCCATGATAAGGAACTGAGGTTTTATTCCAAGTGCAGGAAACCACTGAGGAGTTTTAAGCATGAGAATGACATGATCTGAAATTTTTTAAAGATCATTCTAGACATCTGATGGAGAATGGATTGAAGACACAAAAATGGAAGTAGAGAGACAACTTGGGATGCTACTGAAATTGTACAGAGTTGATGGTTATTTGGACTAGGGTTCTAATGGTGGAGATGAAAAGGTATGGGTAGATTCCAGAAATATTCTGGAGGTAGAGCCGAAGGATTTATGGACAGATTGAATATAAAAGGTGAGGGAAAGGGAGAACTCAAGATTGACTCTTAGGTTTCTGGCTTGAGGAACTACATAGATATTGACATAGGGAACTCTGAGGTGAAACTGGTTTGAGGAAGAAATCAAGAGGTTTTTGTTTTAACATGTTAAGTATAGTATGCTGAGTAATGACCTCCAAAGCTATCAGGTCCTAATCCCTGGATCCTGTAATTGCTGCCTTGTATGTGAAAAGGGTCTTTGCAGATGTGATTAAATTAAGGATGTTGTGATGGGGACATTATCCTGGATTATCTGGGTGGGCCCTTAATGCCAACACAGGTATCCTTATAAGAGGGGGCAGATGGGCTTCCCTGGTGGCGCAGTGGTTGAGAATCCGCCTGCCAATGCAGGGGACACGCGTTCGAGCCCTGGTCTGGGAAGATCCCACATGCCGCGGAGCGGCTGGGCCTGTGAGCCATAATTACTGAGCCTGCGCGTCTGGAGCCTGTGCTCCGCAACAAGAGAGGCCGCGATAGTAAGAGGCCCGCGCACCGCGATGAAGAGTGGCCCCCGCTTGCCACAAGTAGAGAAAGCCCTCGCACAGAAACGGAGACCCAACACAGCCATAAATAAATAAATTAATTAATTAAAAAAATAAAAAAGATATCTTAAAAAAAAAAAAAGAGGGGGCAGAGGGAAACTTCACAGACAGAAGAGGAGAAGGCAATGTGATCACGGAGGCAGACACTGGAGTGATATGGCCACAAGTCAAGGAATGTCAGCAGCCACCAAATACTGCAATAGTCAAGTAATAGATTCTTCCCTAGAGCCTCTGGAGGGAGTGTGGTCCTGCTGACATCCTGATTTTGGATCAGTGATACCGATTTCAGATTTCTGGCCTACAGAACTGTGAAAGCATAAATTTCTGTTGCTTTAAACCACCAAGTTTGTGGCAATTTGTTACAGCAGCCACAGGAAACTAATACATTATGTTTAAGATGCCTGTAAAGCATCCAAATAGAGACTTCGAATAAGCTGTTGGTATAAGAATCTGGAGTCCAAAAGTTAGAGTTATTGTTTTAAATATTCCTAATGGTTTGAAAGTTGCACTCTTACCTCCAGGTCCTTTCGAATGCTTTCAAACTCCTCAATGTCATCAAGCTTCAGCTCCAGACGGGTTGGTTTTCGTCTCAGCATAATGAAACCAACACTAAGGGACAGACCCAGTGAACTATCAGCTGTTAAAAATGGCAGAGAGGAGGAAAAATTGGAAGGGATAAATCTCAGCTACAAATATGTTCAATTTGTAAGCATGCACACTAAAACGAATGGTGATACAAAAGACTCATTTGGATTCACACATTGACTTCTAAGTCTTTACGTGTATAATTATTACATTTTTATTACGTGATGGAGATCCACCACTCTGTAATTCCCAAAAGCTCTTTTTTCCAGAACTTAAAATAGCAAGGTGCCTATAAAAGAGGATTCTAGGCAACAATCACTTTAATTTCATGCTCCATTCACAAAGAAATATTCTAGCTAAGAGAATAAAGTTAAAATATCACATTTTAATTCGGTACAGTTAGTAGGAGAGTATACAAACCATTCAATTTGATCAACAACAGTATGTGGGAATTATGAGAGATTTGTGATCACTCCCAAATGCTAAAATGAGTTTACTAAGTCTCATGAAAACTCCCTCTAACTCACCAATTCACAGGGTTATCCTCAGGGTCTAAATAGGTCCTAAATGGATAGGTCATTCATTAAACAAACAGTTCTTATGCTCCAGCTACAGAGTTAAGAGGCATAGTCACAGTCTGTGGGGAAAACAAACACATAAATGGAAAATTGCAGTGTACTGTAATAAGAACTCTGATGAGGGTAATGCAATGGCATCACACAGACACACAATCCAGTGGGGTGAACAGGGATGTGGAAGACTTCCTGGAGGAGATGATGTCTTAGTTGCCTCATGAAGGGCAGGCAGAGAGGATTAAAGGCATCCCAGGCAGAGAGAACAAGTATGCACAGAAGCTCAAGAGAACACTCTGGAATCTGAAAACCCAAAGTAATGCTTATGCTTTTAAAAAAAAAAAAAAAAAAAAAAAAGAGCTGGGTTTTTTTAAAAGAAAATAAAACTCCCTAACTGAGTTTAAAAGCTGTTGATGGCATCATCTTTATATTCTCACAGCATCCAGTAGAGAATGTCTGCAATTACCAGCCATTAAATGTTCTGTTGAATAAACTGGCTACACTCTTCTTCTACATTCTCATGTTTATTCTAACACAGAAATACTATGATGCTGGCAAAATTACCCCTATTTTACAGATAAAGTCTAAACTGTTCAGTTTGATTAGTAAATGTCAACCTCCTGGGGAATTCCCTGGCGATCCAGTGGTTAGGACTCCGCGCTTCCACTGCAGAGGGCACGGGTTTGATCCCTCTCCAGGGAACTAAGATCCCGCATGCCGCAGCAGAGCAACCAAAAAAAAAAGTCAGCCTCCTGTGAAAATTATATATAGGTCACATGGTGAGGATTAAATGAAAATGATGTAAGTGAAAGCTCCTTTAAAATATGTACAGATCTAAATTATTATTATATGTATCTAGGATATAGCTAGGGACTGTGAAGTATACAAAGGAAGAAATGTCTCCTCCTTCTACCATGAAGCTTGGGACAGATACAAGTGATGTTATCAACTCGAAACAACGGCACATTACATTTCAAATTGCTTTGTACTAAATCAGATACTATCTTTTTTTCTTTTATTATTTTTTTATTGGCGTATAATTGCTTTACAATGCTGTGTTAGTTTCTGCCGCACAGCGAAGTGAATCAGCCATACACATACACACACCCCCTCCCTCTTAGACCTCCCTCCTCCCCATCCACCCAACTAGGCCATCACAGAGCATGGAACTGAGCTCCCTGTGCTATACAGCAGGTTCCCACTAGCTATCTATTTTACACATGGTAGTGTATTTATGTCAAACCTAATCTCCCAGTTCATCCCACCCTCCCCTTCCCCGCCATGTCCACACATCCGTTCTCTACGTTTGCCTTTCTATTCTTGCCCTGCAAATAGGTTCATCTGTACCATTTTTCTAAATTCCACATATATGCGTTAATATACGATATTTGTTTTTCTCTTTCTGACTTACTTCACTCTGTATGACAGACTCTAGGTCCATCCACATCTCTACAAATGACCCAATTTCATTTCTTTTTATGGCCGAGTAATATTCCATTATATATATGTACAACATCTTCTTTATCCGTTCATCTGTCGATGGACATTTAGGTTGTTTCCATGTCCTGGCTATTGTAAATAGTGCTGCACTGTTGGTGGGAATGTAAATTGATACAGATACTATCTTGATTCCAAAGTAGACAAAAGGTAGAGGAAGCCAAAGTTCCAAGGGGGGAGAATGCTTAAAAGAAAAAACAGGGACTTCCCTCGTGGCGCAGTGGTTAAGAATCTGCCTGCCAATGCAGGGGACACGGGTTCGATCCCTGGTCCGGGAAGATCCCACATGCCGCGGAGCAACTAAACCTGTGCGCCACAACTACTGAGCCCACGTGTCACAACAACTGAAGCCCACACGCCTAGAGCCTGAGCTCCGCAACAAGAGAAGCCACCGCAATGAAAAGCCCACGCACCACAACGAAAAGTAGCCCCTGCTCGCCGCAACTAGAGAAAGCCAGCCCAACAACGAAGACCCAATGCAGCCAAAAAATAATTAATTATTTTAAAAATGGGAAAAGAAACAACTGTGATACATTTTAACTTTCCTGCAAACTATAAAAAGATCGCCACTAGGGAGCAGTATAGAGTAATGGGTAAAAGTGCTTGTTCTGGAGGCGAAAGGGCAGAGGGCACACATTCTAATCCCATCGCTACTGATCTTGGACCATCAGCTTCACCTTTCACTAGATCTTGGTTTCCTCGTCTGTATCTGTACTCTATTGTTGTATGGATTGAATGTCGTATTGCAGCGTCAATTCCTGTAACGTAACCTGGCATTTAGTAAACGCTCAATAAACAGGCATTATTATTGTAATTGTCCTCGGGGAGGGCAGGGGGCTCTGTCCAGCTCGGGAAACACCAATATTTTGACCATCTCCAACCCCGACACGGGGACAAAACCTTGTCTTGTCCATCTCTGATGCCCCAGCACCCAGCGCACCCAGGGCTGTGCAGAGTTGCTGGCGTGCAGTTTACCTGACGCCTCACATTCATCATCTCACTCTGAGTAAGACAGACCGGGCTGAAGACAGCAAAAGCAGGCCTTGGCTCCTCCGCCAGGTCTTTATTTTCCTTCGGCGCTAGAGGGCTCTTCGAACTTACTCTCTCGCCACTGCCCAAATCCACCGAAAACCCACCCAGCTCAGAAGAAACCGCCGAGAGAACTTCCTGACAGCGGAAGAGAACAGCACTCCTTCCGCAGCTCCAGGGCCGCACTCGCTGGTCCAGAGCGAGGGTTTCCATGGCAACACGGTCCTTCGCTCCCGTAGGACTTAAAGCCCCTCGCAGGGCCCGGAGCGACAGCAGGCCCCGGAAGCCGTCTATTCACTCCCCGAGTTCAGTCCGTAGCCGCGCGACTCGCCGCACCTACCTCTTTTCAGACCTGTTCAGCCCGTTCCCGGAACCTCGGCGCTCACCCCGAATCTCCGGCTAAGCCAACTGGACTACACTTCCCAGACTGCTCTGAGTCTCTCTCCTCGCAGAACCCCGTCCTCCGCTTGCTTTTCTCGGAGGCTCCACGGAACACACCACTCGACGCGCCCAGACTCTTTTCTACTACGATTCCCATCATGCTCCACGCCGCCCAGGGCGCTGCGTCCGCCCGCGACCCACTTCCGGTAGGTGTCGTAATTCCGTTTTGCCGGGCGCGCGGTGGATGGTCTGAAACGTAGAGAACGGCTTTCGGTGGGGCTTCGCGGCACCGGAGCCCAGCATGGCTTCCTCACGAGCCTCCTCCGCGGTACAGGTCTCAGCTCACTCTGGCAGGGAGCGCGGAGGGGTGGGGGTCCCTGCGGAACAGGGCCGTTAGGGAACGGGCTACGGCGGTGGAGGGCTGAGGAGGAAGGCTGCCAGACTCGGTCAGGTCTTAGAGAGCGGAGCAGCGTTTTCCTGATCCCTGAGTGCTTTCCTATTTTAGCTCATTTTCAGCTCTCGCTGCAACCCCGAAATGTAAATACCTTTTCCGTCTGGTTCAGAAACGGAGTTCTGAAAGGGAGTAGTGTCTTGGCCAAGATTTATGACAATGTCAGACCTCTTAATTGTAATGAGGCCTCCTAACTTCCTATCTACTGCTCCATGTATGAAAACGTTTGAAATGTATAGACAGTAACTTTCTAACTTGTCCCCCTAACCATCGCGTTGGTTATTTCAGTTATCCTTGATATCGCCTGTGATGAGCAGTAACCCTGGAAGTTTCGTAAAACCCAGGAAGAGATTGCACTTGCAACTGAATGAAGTAAACATGTTCCAAAGCACGCCTTTGATAGAAAAATCACCAAGAGAAATTAACTAGTTTTATCTATCTCTTCCTATCTGCAAAACTTAAGTGACCGAGAGACTGGAATCACCCCCCAACCACGTCCAAATCAGGGAAGACACATCTTAACTGGTGTCCAATTTGTCTTTTCTTTGGAGAAGAAATAGGATTGAAGCTCTGGATAAGCTTCATCCTTCTGGGAGGTCTAGTAAATTTCTAAGATTAAGCTTTTAGGTTAATCCAGGTCTTTGATTTAGCAGGCAACCAAAACTAAGGCATCTGATGACTTAGTCGCTCCTGTTGTGAAGAAACCACACATCTATTATGGAAGTTTGGAAGAAAAGGAGAGGGAGCGCCTGGCCAAAGGAGAATCTGGGATTTTGGGAAAAGAAGGACTTAAAGCAGGAATTGAAGCAGGGAACATTAACATAACCTCTGGTAAGATGCAAACTGTGAGTCCGTCTTTACCTTTGGTGCTCAAATTATCTGTAATGATTACCTTCCTAAACTTAGATATCACTAGTTTAGTGTCAAAAAATTTCAAATATTAAACGTGCATCTATCTTAAGGCCATACTCTCTGCCCACTCCACTTAGTATCATCTGGAGAACCTTTTTCTTAAAACCTTTTTTACAGTTTTTCTTCTATGAATTGTTAGTAATTTTACTAGGAATTTATTCATTGTGTATTTGGATTCACATTGATTCCATTTGTCTTCTGGAGACCTAGCATAGTTCTGGCATGGGTTTGGAGCTACTATGGTTCATAATATTCTCCCTTTTTTAGCTTTCCAATTATTTTTCACCCAAAATGAAATACCTCTTTTAAATTATAAAAGTAGTAGCCATTTTTATTTTGAAAGAAATCAAAATACAAGTTTTTTTCCATAAATGAAACCATGATAAGCAAATTGTTTTGTAACCTGCATTTGTCATTCTGTATACTGTTGAGGATATTTTTTCATGTCAGTAACTAGTGGTCCACTATATTTTTGAAATAAAATTATTCATGTTTGTCATGAGAAATTTAGAGAGTACAGAAGGGTATAAGAAGAGTTCTCTGCAGATAGGACTTCTGTCAAGTTTCTCATGGATCCTCCCATACATTTTCTTTTCTATACACATGCACTTTAGTGACTTTTTAAACCTTTTATGTTACTTTAAACATAACTGCATCACTACTATATTTTTCATTTTTCATCGAAATGCTTGTATTTGGTGTGAGTTTTAAAACTAGCTGATAGATTATCCAAAAAACCTTACAGTCAAAGAATATCATTTTCATGGTAATTATTTCCAATTAGTGTCCCTATACTGAGACTATTTCAGAGAGTAGCTTTGGCAATTGTTAAAATAATGTTTCTATTTTATCATGGATAGAAAGCCTATATAACTTATTTGTTAAAGAAGCTCCATACTCTTATTGTCTCATGCAAGATATGTGTTTATGTAAGTTTGCCAAATGAAAGAAGATGGCTTCAACTATTTTCCTACCTTTTAAAACCTCGTTTACTTTTCTGTGTTTGGCATACTTTATTTATTTTTAATTAATTAATTATTTATATTTTGGCTGCTTGGGTCTTCGTTGCTGTGCGCGGACTTTCTCTAGTTGCGGGGAGTGGGAGCTACTCTTCGTTGCGGTGTGCGGACTTCTCATTGTGGTGGCTTCTCTTGTTGCAGAGCATGGGCTCTAGGTGCGCGGGTTCAGTAGTTGTGGCTCGCGGGCTTTAGAGTGCAGGCTCAGTAGTTGTGGTGCATGAGCTTAGTTGCTCCGAGGCACTAGTAGTAGATTAAACAGTTAACTTTCCCTAGAGACATACAGACTCCAATTGTAAGAAATTATTTCTGGGCTTCCCTGGTGGTGCAGTGGTTGAGAGTCTGCCTGCCAATGCAGGGGACACGGGTTCGATCCCTGGTCTGGGAAGATCCCACATGCCACGGAGCAACTAAGCCCATGCGCCACAACTACTCAGCCTGTGCTCTAGAGTCCGCGTGCCGCAGCTACTGAGCCTGCCTGATGCAACTACTGAAGCCCACACGCCTAGAGCCCGTTCTCCGCAACAAGAGAAGCCACTGCGATGAGAAGCCCGTGCGCAGCAACGAAGACCCAACACAGCCAAAAATAAATAAAATTTAAAAGAAAAAAAAAAGGAAATTATTTCTTTCTCCCTAGAAAGAAAGATCTGGTGATTATGCTGATGTTGCCGGTTCTTTTTACAGGAGAAGTGTTTGAAATTGAAGAGCACATCAGTGAGCGACAGGCCGAAGTGTTAGCTGAGTTTGAGAGGAGGAAGCGAGCCCGGCAAATCAATGTTTCCACAGATGACTCAGAGGTCAAGGCTTGCCTTAGGGCCTTGGGGGAACCCATCACACTTTTTGGAGAGGGTCCTGCTGAAAGAAGAGAAAGGTGCCCTTTCTAAATATCTACTGTCTTCTTTTTTAATCACAGGGTTCCAGTTCCAAATTTCTGTTGGAATTTGTAGCTAAAACTTTAATAGAATGTCTCAGATAATGTTGACAGACTACCTTATTAAGTTGCATTAATATGTTTTCGCCCATAATTTAAGTCTTAGGCCAGTTTTTACTCCACTACTAATTTTTCTTTATAAACTATGAAGAAGATGTTAACACATTCCCTCCCTTCCTCTCCTCAGTATGGAGTTGTGAGTTGGGTAAACATATGTCACTGAACTCTGAAAATTAAACAACAAACGCATTCTTTGTCATTAACATAAGTCATAATGATAAGTGTTTTTTGGGTGTTATTGCAAAAAGGCACTGTCCTCATATAATGCTCCTCTTGTGATTTGGAAGTTACAAAATCTCTTAGTGACAGGCTAGTCCTATGCAGTTATGCGGACCTGGCCTGCCTACCTGCCTCTTTAGGACTTGGGGCTCAGCTATTCCTTACTCATTACATTTACTTTTTTAAGGCCCTTACCGCTCATTTACTCTTCAACCTACTGCAAACTGATCGACCACTACCACATTGAAATTGCTCTTAATTAAGGTCATCAACTCATCTTTATCAAGAATAGCCCTAGTACACTGCCACCTATTCCCTCCTTCAAACACTCCATTTCCTTGGCTCTCAGAAGACCAAATCATCCTGGTTTTCCTCCTGTTTCTCTAGCTAATTCTTCTAAGCCTCTTTTTTTCCTGTTTATAAACTGATTTTTGCCCTTATCCTACACTAACCCTGAGTGATCAAATCCATTCCCATGGCATGGTTTACTCTGTGTATGTATATTCTGGTGACTTCCAGGTCTCTGTAACCTAGATATTCTATAGGTACTCAAATTTGACATGTCTAAATTGAACTCATCTGTTTTCCATCCTTTACCTGTTCTCCTTGCAAATAACAGTACCATTCACACAGTTTTCAGTTGAAAACCTGCTCACCTTCTGTGTAACCCATCAGCAAAATCTTGTCTCTTCTACTTCTGAAATGTACCTCCAGTGTGTCCTCTTTTCTCTACCTCCATTGCTTTCACATTTAGACTGTTGTAATAGCCCCAAATGTGTTGTGTTAATTGTTTGCTTAAAATCCTACAGTCTTCTTTTTTTTTAAATTTTTTAATTTATTTTAATTTATTTTATTTTTGGCTGTGTTGGGTCTATCATTGCTGTGTGCGGCCTTTCTCTAGTTGCGGCAAGTGGGGGCCACTCTTCATCGCGGTGCACGGGCCCCTCATTGCGGTGGCCTCCCGCCGCGGAGCATGGGCTCCAGGCTTACAGGCCTCAGCAGCCGTGGTACGCAGGCTCAGTAGTTGTGGCGCACAGGCCCAGTTGCTCCGCAGCATGTGGGATCCTCCCGGGCTCGAACCCATGTCCCCCGCATTAGCAGGAGGACTCCCAACCACCGTGCCACCAGGGAAGCCCCCTACAGAGTCTTCTTATTAAACTTAGCGTAAAAAGCTCCTAATCATGCTCTTCATCCTTGCCTTGTGCCACTCTTCCGCAGTTTACTAGACTTAGCAGCCATAATGGTCCTCCTGGGATACTCAAGCTCTTTTGCTGTCTTTCCACTGAATTTTTCTCTTTTTGTCCCCCTCTCTTGCCTTTTAGAGCTTTTTTATTCTTTTGGTTTCAGCATAAATGCCACCTCAAAAAAGCCTTTCCTAACACCTGACCTCTTGTAAAGTAAGTCCTGCCATTATTAAGAAAGTAACATACTTTCTTAATAGCCTTTCAGAGGGTTTACTTCTACTGTTTATTGTTTGTCTTCTCCACCAGCAAAGTCTGTCTTATTGTGTCCCTTAAATGAATGTCTTGAGTCCCCACTGCCACTGTCTTGATTCAGTCCGTAAGACTCAGGGGATACAATAGTATGCTGTCTGATTTCCCTGCCTTTGTTCTTCCCTCTTCAGTCCATTCTCCATACTTTTCCAGGGGTCTTTCTCAAATGTAAACCCTCCTTACCATGGCATTAGGAGCTCTTTGTGACCCGGCCCCTGCTTAGATTTGCAGCCTTATCTCTCACCAACCCTTTCCCAGTACTCTGTGCTCCAGCCATATTGCATTGTTGTGATTCCAAGTTCAACATGCTTTTCTTGCCTCCAGACCTTTACATTTGTTGAACCCTCTGCTTCAACTGTCCTTTCCCATTCTTGACCCATTGACTTGATTACTTGAGGACTCAGTTCTGGTAACATATTCTCCATGAAGCCTTCCCTGATTCCCTCCAAGCCTAGGTTGTTTACTCCTTTTATGATTCCCTTAGCACCATGCACTTAACCACTGTCATAATACTTACTGGAATGTACTCTAGTTCCCCGATACTTTCTGTATGTCCTGTCCACCCCTCACTCCCTCACCCCCCACTATGCTACTTGAAATCAAGGTCTGTTTCTTAGTCATTTTTTATACTTAGCACCTGAGCAGTATCCAGCACATTGTGGCATTGAGTGAAGGTTGTCTGTATTCACAGCCCGAGTGGTAGCAGTGTTGGGGCTAGTTGACTCTAAGTTTAACAGGGTAATTGCTTTTAGTTCAATTTAGGGAATCTTCAAATAAAGACTATTGAATGAGAGAAATCACACTGGAAGTTTAGGCATCACAACTTGACCCTTAAAGAAGGTTGCTTGGGATTTGAATGGTGAGAGAGTAGGGCAGGCTTGCTGCCTTCTTAGATATACTTTTCACAGTCTTAACTCTGTTTAAATTCTGATCTTTTTTGTTACAGGTTAAGAAATATCCTTTCAGTGGTCGGTACTGATGCCTTAAAAAAGACCAAAAAAGATGATGAGAAATCAAAGAAGTCCAAAGAAGAGGTAAAATGTGTCTTTGGCTTCATAGTATAAACATGCAGGAAACAAGGGGGTAGTTCTCTCATTTTCTGTTTTCTGTGGGATAGGGAACAGGGGAAGTTGGAGACTCTACTGTTCCGGAATAATTGTTGGCAAGAGTTTGTGGTTCCTTTGTAGGTATAAATGGGGATAAGTGAGTTCCCCATTCAGGAAAGAACCATAGCATTCCTGGTGTCACTTTTAACAAGTAACCAGAAACTATCCAATATGAGTTCATAGAAAGAAACACAAGAGAAAGCACATATACCTGATTTCATCCTATTACTGAACTAGTTCATCTTTTTTCTGGGCAGTTAACAATAGGGAATTGACAGCTATGAAAGGGGCAGGAATGCTTCAGACTTGACATTTCTGCTCTTAATTTAACTTTCAGTATCAGCAAACCTGGTACCATGAAGGACCAAACAGCCTGAAGGTTGCTAGACTGTGGATTGCTAATTATTCACTGCCCAGGTAAGGAGAGCCTCGAGAAGGAGGAAGAAACATACTTTTTCTTATTTCCTCTCAAGGACTTAGGAGCTGCTTTATAATGAGTGTGGTGATTAATTGAAATTGAGTGGTAAAGAGACTTGTATGGACCTTTGTTTCCAACCCATTTGCTCAGGGTTAATAATGTTATTTCTGTGTCACAGGGCAGTGAAACGCTTGGAGGAGGCCCGTCTTCATAAAGAGATTCCTGAGACAACGAGAACCTCCCAGATGCAAGAGCTGCACAAATCTCTCCGGGTAAGATGCTCTCGTCTTATATATATAATTGTCTAGTGTCTTAAAGATTCTTAAATATTTATTAGATGCTCTACTTTGGCCCACCTCTAGCAAGTAAAGGCAGCTATACTTATTCCTCTCTGCTTACACTGTTGCTATTTGGGAGGAACCATCAGTTAAGGTGGCAGGGAACCCACTGTGCTTTGTACTAGGCAGAGGCCCATGGTTCTACTCTTTAATGCTCCCTTTTAATATGTCAGACTGTACTTTAGATCTCGCCATGGCCTTCCTGTTTGTATTTAGCTGACATAGAAGCTAGTGATACTAAGATTGTAGAAGACAGCATGCTGGAGTTCCAGATAAGCCTTGACTCCATTCATTCGTATAAGTGTCTTCTAACAACAACAACAAAAAGGTGGTAGAAGGTTCTTGGGGAGGGTTAAAACCGGAATGGTTTTTGTTTTTGTTTTTGTTTTTATGGTGGAAAAGCCAAGAAAGTCTTGCGTTAGCCTGTTAATGATCCCTTGTTTGTCTTTTTTTAAGTCTTTGAATAATTTCTGCAGTCAGATTGGGGATGATCGGCCTATCTCCTACTGTCACTTTAGTCCCAATTCCAAAATGCTGGCCACAGCTTGTTGGTAAGTCCCATTTTACAGTGACATTTTTTTCTAGATGGGGTTCAGGGGAAAAAATCAGTATTTGTCTTAGAAGCCCATTCCAATACCATTTGCCTCTGCTTCTCATGATCACACCAAACTAGAGATGCTAGTAGTTACCCATTGTAGTTTACAATATAGCCTTCAATTAGCAGTTCTTACTGTTCACAAGGTACCCCAGAGACCCATGACATGTCAGTCATATTCTTGGCATTAGCATCATTTTGGATCAGATAGTGAGCTTATAGACTAGTAGACACACCTTGATATAACTTTTCTTTTCTGGTTATGTGACCTAGGCAAGATACTTAATCTCTGTAAGCTTCACTTTTGTCATCTGTAAAGTAAGGTGAGATAATGTTTGTAAACATTTTGCCTTGATAGTGCCTAGTATGTGGTAAGGACTCAGTAAACTTGAATTTTTGTTTTTATCTTCATTTTGTTTTCTACTCACCACATATGCAGAAAACTCTTAGGACGTGATAACTTTGTTGTTTTGTTCTATTTAGTTACTTAGTTGTTCTTGAGGAACATTGTCATCTAGTGAGGGGGAAACTTGCTTGCATTGTGTGCACAAGAACTACTTGACTAGGCAGAAATTGAGACTGTGGTTCAGGAGAAAGCCAGGGACCTACACAGATCCCTCCACCTCTGCAAGCCTCAGTTACCTTCATTATAAAGTAGAAATGAGTATGTGTATAACTGACTCACATTGCTGTACAGCAGAAACTAACACAACGTTGTAAATCAACCATACTCCAATTTAAAAAATTAATTACAAAAAATAAAATAAAAATAAAATAAAAATAAAATAAGAAAAAGATAATAAGGTAGAAATGATCATTCCTGCCTTTTATGTACCTCACAGGTCTGTTATAAGGATCATTTGATGATAGATATGAAAGTAATTTGTTGGAAATTTGTACTTTGGGGACTTCCCTGGTGGTCCAGTGGTTAAGAGTCCGTGCTTCCACTTCAGGGGGCACGGGTTCGATCCCTGGTTGGGGAAGTAAGATCCCTCATGCTTCACAGTGCTGCCAAAAAAAAAAAAAAAAAATTAAAGTACTTGGTAAGCAGCAAAATGCTATTTATATTTAAGAAGATAGTATCATTATTAATATTAATATTAGATAGTTTAATTTGTCCTACCTTCCCTCAGAAATTGATCCAGAAGTTAAGGAGAAGAGCAACTTGTGCTATAACATTTACAGTCCAGTAGAGGCCTCTGTTTGCATGGGACCTGGATGTAGCTTTCTTCTCTAACTCTTCAAATGATAAGCCTTTTCTGTTTCTTTTTCTGTCTGCCACTGTAACATTTTGGGGGGGTGGGGGGTGGTGAGAGATTGTCCTTTAGTAATGTTACCAAGGTACCTTTTCCTTCCCAGACCAACCCTGGCTGAGATGCTTTCCTTTGTGTTTGTTAGGAGTGGGCTTTGCAAGCTCTGGTCTGTTCCTGATTGCAACCTCCTCCATACTCTTCGAGGTGAGTTAGAATCTTGTCTCAATCTCAGTCTTTTTCTCAGCGTGAACTCTGTCAAGCAATACATCTCTAAAACTCTGCCTGACACTGAGACCCAGTACACACAGATTAATTCTTGATTTGATTTGACTTGGTTTGGTTTTCTCTGACTGCAGGGCTGGATGATAATGACTTCATACGCATACCACTTTTCTCTCATGTCCAAGGGCTCTGGCATTTACAATCTCTAAACCAAGAAACATTTTTTTGTGTGTTTAGCTTTTTTTAATGCAATTTATATTTTAATTTAAGTTAAAATAGTTCAATTTTTTAGTAGTTGAATAGCTACTTTAATACACTCTAGGTCCACATGTCCTCTGATATGTGTATATATAATATTTGTCATGTCTGTATTTATACTTAAGTTATAAGGGAGCAGGAACCCTTTAATTTTCATCTCTTACACTCCTTCAGGCCATAACACAAACGTGGGAGCAATTGTATTCCATCCAAAATCCACTGTCTCCTTGGACCAAAAAGATGTCAATCTGGCCTCTTGTGCTGCTGATGGTTCTGTGAAGCTTTGGAGCCTTGACAGGTGAATATTACCCTCTGTCCACACTGCAGTCGCTAAAGTAAATAGTTGATTGGTTGGCCCTTGAGACTTAAAAATCTAGCATTTAACCCCAGAGATGCTCTGAGTCAAGGTAACTTGTGTGAAAATAGAATGGAGGATTTTTTTCTTAGACCTTTCCTCACCAGAGGAGTTGTGTCAGGTTTTCCTTCTTTGTTAACTTTGTACCTTGATTTTTGCCTCTAACATAGTAGCCACTGTTTCCTGGCTCCAGTTATTCTGGAAGGATCCATTATACCTCCCCTGCAATAGATTGACATTGGAAAAATGCACTATTTGGTAGCTTGACTAAAAATAATATTTAGACAGCACATTGGTTCTTAGCGAACAGCCACAGGGGAGAGGAAGGAGGCTCTGTCCGGCGGTATTGCCAATGAAGTGATGTCTCCTCCCAATAGCATCATCCTTTACCTAGACTACATTTTCCAATTACAACAGTTTTTTTTTTTTTTAATGTGTTTGTGATTACTGTTTTCCAAGAAATTTTTGGAAGCACTTTGTTTGCCTAAAAGACATCTGAATTCAGTTGCTTAGTTTTCTTTCTTTGGGAAAGCACATGAGGCTTTTGTTCCAGGATTTTGTGAGGAGCTAATTAGTATCTCCACTCTTTGCCAGACAAGATCTTACCTGTGAGCACAGCAAGTTTTAATTGGCTTTGGTAATACATAGCAATATTTGTTCCCCTAGGGCTTTAATTAGTTCTGTGTCTGCACATTGACAAAGTTCCCTTTTTAATTGCCCTCTTTAGGGTTCATGTTTATTTCCTCTTGCTGGTGTTCAGACCTTCTTTCTGTCGTTGCTGGTAGTAGAATTTAATGGCCACCAAAAGGAAACTAAGCCTCTGTTTAGGAGTTCCTTTTTTCATGTGGATCCTTGGACAAGCTGCAGTTTGAGATAAATTTATCTGTAATCCACTTGCACCAAAACTTTTTGATATAGCCTTGCATCACTATCAAAGTATGTTTTCTTTCTAGAATCTCAGCGCTCCTTTGGTGCAGAGAGCTTATTTTCCTTGTCAGGCTGAAATATCTTTTATTTTTCTCTAAGCAAATGATATAGCATTAAGAGTTTATTAACATAGTGAATTGAAATAGTGTTTATTGAAGTGCAGTTTTGCCCCGTGGGCACATGAAATAGTCCCAAAGCTTTTATAATAACCTTGGGAAGTAAGTTAAATTATCATTAGCCCTAAAAGTTTAACAAATTACAGGCTTAGTTACAATTTGGCCTGTCACACCATGCAGAATGGGTGTATATGTACTCAACAGTTAATAAATTCAATGCGTATTTACATGACTGTAAAATAGTTTACTTACATATATTTGATTCCTTTTCAGTGATGAGCCAGTGGCAGATATTGAAGGCCATACAGTGCGTGTGGCCCGTGTAACGTGGCATCCATCAGGACGTTTCTTAGGTACCACCTGGTAAGCCATCCTCTTATTGTTCTATCCATACAGGCCTGTGGCATCTTGTTAACCTTTTATGGCTAAACTGCCAAGTAAATTTTTAGAGCAGAGATTTTCTTGGACTTCAATAAATCAGAATCAGAAAAGAATATATGACATAGTTAGGGCTAAGTATTTGGTTTTAAATTGCAGTTAATCTGAAATTTCAGAGTCACTGACTCCCGGAAAACTAGAGTTTTTCCCTCTTTCTTCTCTTTCTTGGCCAATACTAGAGGTGCATTTTTTTTTTTTTTTTTTTTTTTTTGCTATACAGTGTAATTTCTCTGCTTACAAATCAGTCTCCTTTTCTGGTTCTATAAATTCAATGAGGCCAGAATCTGTTAAAGAATTTTTTGAGATACAATTTACATGCAATGGAATGGATTTAAGTGTGTAATTCAGTCAGTCTTGACAAATGTGTACACTCATGTGGCCCACATCCCTGTTGTTGGAGGTCCGAGGGAACAGAAGGTGCCCACCAAACTGAGAAGCCATCTTGAGATTGAAAAACACAGCCAGCAGCTCCATATATCCAGTGGATCCGTTTATTATAGGGTCACTTACTCACAGGGTGGGATCTGGCAGACAGCAATCCAGAAGCATTCACAGCTGCACTCTGCAACCCCAAGAGACCATTGAGGCAATTTTATAGTTAACCTAAGGTATGGGGGTACGTGTTTGGAAACAGGAAGTACATTCCTAAGTGAAGAATGGGTAACTAGTGGGTGCTGGGAATGTATCAGCAAAGGTCTTCATCATTGTTTGAGGACTAACAGAGCATAGAGGCCACCTGGTCCTAATGATTATTAAACAATATCTGTTAACTACAAAGCCCTTGACTACAGGAAAGTGACTTACCACAGAGTATAGTTCTGGGTAGGGTCAGCAGAAGGACAGGAAGAACTGTACAGGCCAAGACTAGTGTATGCTCATAGCCATAACTAGTCAATAGAGAGAACATTTGCATCACCCCAGAAAGTTCCCTTATGCCCTTGCCAGTCAACCCCTGTTCCAAAGCAACCACTGACCTGATCTCTGTCACCATAAATTAATTCTATCTATTCATAGTTTATGAACTCATTTGTGTCTGGCTTCTTTTACTCAGCATAACATTTTTAAGATTCATTCATGTCGTTGCATGTATCAGTAATTCCTTTTTACTGCTGAGAAGTATTCAATAGTGTAACTCTGCCACAGTTTGTTTATTCATTTTCCTATTGATGGACACTTCAGCTGTTTCCAGCTTTTGGCTCGTCAGAATAAAGCTGCTATAAATACTCTTGTACAATGCTTTTTGTGGATGTGTTTTTCTTTCCTTTGTCTTGAATAAATACCTAGGAATGCAATTGCAAGGTTATAGGGTAGATGTATCTGTAACTTTTTTAAACTTCCAAGTGGTTTTCCATAGTGTTGGTGCCATTTTACGTTCCCAGAATTATGGAATTCTGGGTTTTTTCACATCCTTGCCAACATTTGTCATTAATCAATCTTATCATTTTACTCAGTTTACCAAGTATGTAATGAAATCTCATGGTTTCAATTTTTATTACTCTGATGACTATTGGTGTTGAGTAGTTTGTCATATGCTTATTGACTATTTGTATATTCTCTTTTGTTCAGTGTCCAGGTGCTTTGCCCGTTTTTTTTACTGAGGGTTTTTTGTTTGTTTGTTTGGTCTTTATTTCCATATGTATTACAGTTCTACCATCATTTATGGAGGAGACATTCACTATTGAAATTGCTTTGATGGCCTCATTGAAAATCATTTGACCATGTATATGTGGGCCTATTTCTATACTGTCTATTCTATTCTATTGATCTATTTGTTTGTGATTGATTTTTATATGCCCAGCATTCAGTTATGGACCCAATAAATGCTCAATGAATGGAAGGACATAACAGTGAAATTAGGGAAGAAAGAAGGCAACAGAATCTTTGCTGGGCCATTCTAAGGAATTCTGTTTTTAAAACAGCCACTGAAGGGACTTCCCTGGTGGTGCAGTGGTTAAGAATCCGCCTGCCAACGCAGGGGACACGAGTTTAATCCCTGGCCCGGGAAGATCCCACATGCCGCGGAGCAACTAAGCCCGTGCGCCACAACTACTGAGCCTGCGCTCTAGAGCCTGCGAGCCACAACTACTGAGCCTGCGTGCCACAACTACTGAAGCCTGCATGTCTAAAGCCTGTGTTCCACAACAAGAGAAGCCACCACAATGAGAAGCCCGTGCACCGCAACAAAGAGTAGCCCCTGCTCGCCGCAGCAAGAGAAAGCCCACGTGCAACAATGAAGACCCAGCGCAGCCAATAAATAAATAAATAAATGTTTATAAATAAATAAATATAAAATAAAATAGCTACTGAAGTAGGTTTATAGGAACCATGGTTTCCCAGTTAGCACCCAAGACAGATATGCCTAGTTGTTGAGACATTGTTTATGCCAGGAAAGAGCTTGTTAATATGGTTGTATGAGTAGTTTCAGAAACATAACTTGAGCTACAACTGTTTATAGCACTTTATACATTGTAGGAACTGAACATCTGCTGGTTAATCGTTAGTTTGACTTTTTTAGCTATGACCGTTCATGGCGCTTATGGGATTTGGAGGCTCAAGAGGAAATCCTGCATCAGGAAGGCCACAGCATGGGTGTGTATGACATTGCCTTCCATCAAGATGGCTCCTTGGCTGGCACGGGGTAAGGCTTCTTCCACGTAGCGGGGGCAGCTCAGTAGTCTCACCTCTTAAGTATGCTTGCTTCCACAGAGAACTGGATTCAAAATGTTCATTCATAAATTATTTTGTCAGGGGACTGGATGCATTTGGTCGAGTTTGGGACCTGCGTACAGGACGTTGCATCATGTTCCTAGAAGGTCACCTGAAGGAAATCTATGGAATAAATTTCTCCCCCAATGGGTAAATAAGCTCACTGAGTGAGGGGTGGAGAGGGTTATTGGTCAGAAAGTATTCTTTGTTTCTAACTTCAATACTACATCTGATCCACAGCTACCACGTTGCAACTGGCAGTGGTGACAACACTTGCAAAGTGTGGGACCTTCGACAGCGGCGTTGTGTCTATACCATTCCTGCCCACCAGAACTTAGTGACTGGTGTCAAGTTTGAGCGTAAGTTTTCTCCTGTTGTAGGCCTAATTACAAGACAGACAAATTGCACTTCTGAGGAATGCAGTCCAGGTGTTAAGACTTGAAAGTGGAACAGGAGAGAATTTGGACTCTATTGAAGGAGCAAATTATAATCTCCTTCCCTCCACCACACTTTCAGCCAGAGCTATGACACAGCCTGCGTCTTGTTCCTAGGAAGTAAAGAAGACTTCCATGAATGTTTTGCTTCATTTTTTTTTTTCCATGGAAGGTCCAAGCACGGAATCCTTAATATTATTCTGAATAGGTCTATCGGGGAAAGAGCCAAAAGACCTTAATAGTGTTATTTGTTTCCCTAAGTCTGCCTGTAGTTGTCTTCTTTTTCGTAGAGGTCTAGTAGGAATACAGATCAGAGTGTTGAGTTTTTCTGAATGTAGACACCTTCTTTTTCAAAATAGTATGTTCTGGCAGATTTTGGGTCTTTTATTTTCTTATGCTCTTTTGAGTACTTGAATTCCTGAAGCAACTCCCCTTTTCTTTTGTAGCTATCCATGGGAATTTCTTGCTTACTGGTGCCTATGATAACACAGCCAAGATCTGGACCCACCCAGGCTGGTCGCCACTGAAGACTCTGGCCGGCCACGAAGGCAAAGTGATGGGCCTAGACATTTCTTCCAATGGGCAGCTCATAGCCACTTGCTCATATGACAGGACCTTCAAGCTCTGGATGGCTGAATAGGCAGGACCATGGAAGAAGGATTCTAGCCTCACTCTCTCTTTAGAGCCATTTTCAAAGGAAAGGAATTGATGTGTTTTGTTCTGTCATGTATTTTGCTAATTACCATGTATAGATCCTCAAAAGAATTGGATTTCCACATCAGCTCCCACTTCAAGCAGGCAGCCCAGTCCCTGGGTGTTGGTGAACCCCTTTCATGGTTGAAATTTTAATTTTCATCTTCAAGCCCTGCCATGAACTTTGTAGACATTGTTTTTATTAATCTTTTGTTTGAATGCCCTGTTGCTTCCCTCACAGCACTCAGGATTGTGACTAACTCCATTGTTAATTCTTGAAACTTGGCTTTCCATTACATGGTACATGCTTCAGGACTACATGTGACCCAGAGAGCAAGGTGGCTGGACTATATTCTGGAAGCCCTCGAGTAGAGAGACACACCTCACCATGCACTGGCTAAACTGTGCCTGACAGAGCAAGAACCCTGAGAACAGAAGGTGAAGAGGTAGACCACAGCTATGCTTAGGGTTCTGCATTAGAGAATATTTTACCTCTTCCTGTTGAGTTCACTTGGAATGCTAACTGCATTGGGAAGCTCAGAACTGAACATTTTCCTCGTCAGAAGATGTCTTCCATTTTGCTTTCAAGTTTGGCATCCTTTGTGCTACCCAAAAAGTAGGCCATTGTGTCAAGATTCAATGAAATTTTTAGAAAGCAAACATTATGTCTCTATTGTGCAGGTTCTTTTCTATTGGTTATTTAAAGAATGTACCCTTCATGTCGAGGTAACTGTGGAAAAAAATCCCTAATGGGTATTCCTAAACATAAACTTTTTCTTTATTATATACTTGCTACAGAGTAAAATCCTACCTAAAAAACTGCCCTTTAAAGAATTATCTTGCATAGTTAAGTATTTTCTGAATCCTAGGCATTGGTCCACGGAGGTCCCTTTTTTTTTACTTTGAGATACAGCAAATGATCTCAAGTATGGCGTACTCCAATTCTGTCTCCTTAGTAAGCATTCTGTTAGTAATTTTTTTAAAAAATGGAGGGCTGTTGCATTGTGGGCGAGACTACCAGTGAACTGTATTTGGACTCTATAATTCTTACTCATTGGCCAAGCAGCAGTTACTTTCAGCTCTTTCCACCCCAGGTATACAACCAGTGAACTCTGGAAATACACAAAAAAATTCACACAAAAATAGAGGAATTGGCAAGAAGAAAGGATTGTGTATAGAGAATTCAAGAAGGGCTTATATGATGGCTTCTCCTTGAACGTTCAAAACACTTTTCCTTTGCTGTTCCAGGGAGGATGAGAGTGACTTTGTCTGGCTCTGTCGTGCAGACTAGGAATGTGTGATATGTAGCTAAATAGTCTGTTTAATCTGATTTCAATTATAACCAAGTAGTTGCATATCCTGTGTACCTGTTAAGCTTCTGGATTATCAGCTCTATTCTGTGTTGGGCACTTCACTGTTGTTTAAGTATTAATGGGCTCTATTTCCTCCATAGTTAGCCATGAAAAGAAATTTTCATTACTACCTTTGTAGTGTGTTTAATGAATGTTAGTGTATTAACGTGCAGCTTTCAAATATAGTGTGTTAAAGGTTTTCAGTTTTTCAAGTTGAAATCTTACCATTTGTTCCATTAAACTTGTCTTTTTTTTTTATGGGGGGTGGGTGGTTCCAAGAGATCTAGAGGGGTAGCAACTGGGTGAAAAGATTTCATCTAAGCCTTTGGCCAGACAAATGTCTTGTGGGGTATACACTTCCTTACTGGGAGTATCATTGTCCAAAAGCCGTTAGCTGAGGAGCATATCCCAAGTGTGTCATTTCGTGCTAACGGTGAGACAAACGTCACCGCCATCACTTAACAGGACACTTACCGCTGTCTAGACACCGCCAGGCACATTCAGACATCTTGTTTAATCCTCACAGTCTTACGAGTTAATTATTATTCCCTCTTTTACAAAAAAGCTGAAGTTCAAAGAAGTTAAGTAACTTGTTCCAGGTTACCTAGTTAGTAAATGGTAGAGTCTGGTCCGTCTGTGACCTTATAAGAGGTTTCATAGGGCTTTACTGAATATGTTGGCAACACTGGCCAGACCAAAAAAAAGAATCAGTCCAGCCAGCATGGCCTGTTCCCTGTACAAAGCCTGAACTTTTTAACTGCTCCACCTTTTCTTTTTTTTTAACTTTTCTTAGCATTTATTTTTTGCAGCATTTATTCCCAGGCCGTAAATTTTTGTTTCTTCTGGGATATCTTTTTCTTCTGTGCAACCTCCTCTTCTGGTTTAGGAACAATCTGTTCCTTTTCAGTAAGGATCATCTCAATGTGGCAGGGAGAGCTCATGTATGGGTTGAACCGGCCATGAGCTCTTTAAATCCTGCGCTGCATCTTGGGGGCTTTGTTCACCTGGATGTGATCAGTGACCAGAGAATCTGCATCTGAGTTCAGCATTACTCTCTGCATTTTTGAGAATGTACAGTAAAAATTCAGCACTCTTTGGGCCACTGACCCTGCATCCAGCCCCACTGTTTGGCCTGGGCACACCTACCAACTCCACCATTGTAATGACAGAATGGCACACATTCCTTCTGTAAATTGACATCCTTCAGATACTTGGTGGCTTTTCGGATATGCACACCCTTAATAGCCTGGACGGTTTCACGAGTGTTCTTAAAGTGAACATGAAGATTTGAACCTCTTGGTCACCTCAGACCACTTACCGGGAAAGCCTGCTCTACCATTTATACTGCCCTTTTGAGGAGTCACTGCATCTCTTACTCTGACTTCATGCCAAAGGGAGTTAATTTTACCACTTCTACCTTGTGAACTTGCAAGGAGCCTATAGTGTTATTCAACGGGAAACTATTTGCCTCTTGGGACAGATGATATTTTGTTGTGTAGAAATGTCTTCAGCATTGCAACATGTCTTAGCATCCCTGACCTCTGAGGTACTAACAGCCAGAAGCACAACCCACCCCTGCATTGGGGTACCAAAGATTCCTAAATGCTCTCTAGAAGGATGGCACTGCCCAACGTTAGAACTATTGAATGTGAAGACAGAAGATGCCACAATGTTAAGTATATCCTTCCCTATCCCAGAAGACTCAAAGCTGTGTCTTGTTTGGTGAATCAGCCACTCCAAGAGTGTAAGTTCTATTTTGACTGAAAGACCTCCACCACATGCTAGCTGGGTGACCTTGAACAAGGTAGCTAAACTTGGGGAGCATCAGTTTCATCTGTGAAATAGGGGTGAAGCCTGCTTAACTCGGAAGCAGTAGCCCCTAGTACAGAGGCAAGTGTTCTTCCCTGAACTTCCCCCGGCTCCTCTCTCTGTTCCTCGTGGCTCTGAGAATATGGTGAGATCATTGCCTAATTTACCCAGCACAAGAGTTAAGGAGCAAGGATGTGTAAAGAAATGAAGTCAGTGGGGATACGTCAAGTCCCAGCTTTAGTATAATTATCTTCGATGGTGCAAATGGAGAGGTAGATGCTAGTCCCCTGGCAGGATATGTAGGCGGCTTTCCAATTTCATAATGGAGAACTTTTTCTTCACAGTGGAGCATAAGACTGTTTGGTTTTACTAAACATGAAGTATGTATGTCTTGGCTATTTTGGAATATCTTGTACATTAAGACCCCTAAGAGTTTATAGAAGCTGGTTTCATTAAACTTACAAAATGTTACTTAGAGCAAATAAAACCAATTTCTGGCCTCTGAAAGCTTATTCTACAAATCCCAAAAACCAAAATGTTACCTTTTTGTGATGGTGTTTTAACCACTTTGAGATTGTTTCAGAGCCCTGAGCCACCAGGCAGTATTAAAAGTGAAGAAATCAGGGTTTTAGAAATTGCAGAGGTGGCAACCTGTAGTCAAGCAGCATCCAAATTCTATCTAGTTTTCCTTGGTTCCTAGATTCTGTCATGTAAAATGAAAACCAGAATCCCCTGCCTGCGTGGCCTGGGATGGGAACTAAGGCTTTTACTCTAGCCGGGGTTTCTGCCTTACCTCTTTTTTTTTTTTCTTTTTTGGCCATGCCACACGGCACGTGGGATCTTAGTTCTCCAACCAGAGATCAAACCCGTGCCCCCTGCAGTGGAAGCACAGAGTCCTAACCACTGGGCCACCAGGGAATTCCCTGCCTTACCTCTCAAGGCCAGAATTACAATGGTTGGAGGAGGGGAATCAGAGTTCCACCCGGAACCTACCAGGAGGAATAAAAATCTCTTCCTCCAAATCCCAGATTTCTTTTGATCACTGACTCTGGTTTCTTTCACCTTTAAACTTTTCTACTCTTAACTCTCCATAAACCAGGCACTGACCAGAGGTCGTCTTGTACAAGAAGCAGCTGAGTGAACGTGCCCTCCTTGCTGGTAAGGACTCTGCCACCCCTGGCTCATCCTACCCTTCTGTCCCCCTAGTTCTGACAGAGGACCGGCCAACTCATTGTTGAATGAGTGAGTGAATGAATAAATGAATGCAGCCCATTTTTACTGGGACTGGTGGCAAAACATCCAAAGAGAAAACTGAAAGGGGAAGACAAACACATTTGCTCACAATTGAAGCTCACTCTCCAAATTTTTTAGCAACAAATAATAGAAAGAGCAACTCCAAAAAATGTGAACTGAGTTCAAAGCAGCTCCAGTAAGAAATGCAGCTTGCTGTCTGAGTGGGTCAGGTTCCTGGATGCCATCGCCCAGCCCTTTGGTACAACATGCTACTTAGCCCTGTCATCACAGATCTGCTTCTCGGCCCTTCCATGATCCGTGGTTCACACCCAGAGCTCTCTTTGTATCTTTTTCCATTAGCTTTCAGAGGTTCTTATTACAGTAGGACTCTCTCCGTTCCCAGAAGCAGATGCACAGCCTAGCCGATCCCTGGATTGTAAAAAAGAACAATACTACAAAGGAAGACAACCCCAAATGAGGCTCTGCAGTCCTCATACCCAGCAGCAGCCAAGAAAGGCTTGGTTCTTTGTCTGGAACAGATGCTCACCCCACACCCCCAAAAAACTGCTTGGTCCAAAAGATGGAGAAGATGAGCAACAGAGTGACACTGAGGATGACAGCCAGCAGGTAGGCAAAGATCCGGAACTGCGGGTTGCGGAAACACCCCCTCAGAGAGTCGTGGCTGGGGCTGGGGCTGGGGATGGGGACGGTGGTAGGGGCCACGTCCTGGGGGCGCCCAGTCTGGCTCCCAGGCCCGGGGCCGAGTTCCAGCGTGTAGACCCGGGGCTGGCGCAGGAAGTAGCGGCTCTTGGGCTCGTCCTTGAGACAGAGCTGGCGGCCTTCCAAGATGACGTGGTGGGGCTCCAGGCGGAGCAGGGTGAGCACGGCAGTGTCCGTGGGCAAGTCAGTGACAGGCTGTCCGGAGGCCAGCACAGTGGGCTGGCGACAGAGCGGACACAGCAACCGGCACCGGGCCGGAGTCACCAGGCTGAGGTGGGCCAGGCACTCCACGCAGAAAGAGTGGCAGCAGTCCAGCACTTTGGGGGTGTGGAACGTGTTGTTGAAGGGGTTCCAGCACACAGGGCACTCAGGCTCCCGGCCCTGCTTCTCCGCCATCCTCAGACCAGACACTGGGAGGTCTGGCAGGAGACGGGACGTCCTGGCAGAAAGGGAAAAGGAGCAAAGGAACACCCATTAAGCTCCGTGCCTGTACTTGGCCCTAGGCTGTGTCCTGTGGGTTGTTAAAAGGTATTATCACCCACATTTCACAGATGAAAAAACTTAGGTTCAAAAGGTGGAGTGAAATGAACTTACCTACAAAACCGAAATATAGTTACAAATGTAGAAAACAAACTTATGGTTACCAGGGGGTAAGGGGGGGGACGGATAAATTGAGAGATTGGGATTGACATATACACACTACTATATATAAAATAGATAACTAATAAGGACCTACTATATAGCACAGGGCACTCAATACTCTGTAATGGCCTATATGGGAAAAGAATCTAAAAAAAGGATGGATATATGTATAACTGATTCACTTTGCTGTACACCTGAAACTAACAGGTGTAAATCAACTATACCCCAATAAAAATTAAAAAAAAAAAATGAAGCGATTGTTTCAGATCACCCAGTTCCTAAGCCGTAGAGTTAGGTCTGGTGCTACTGCAGCATCCCCTCTACCGGGCCCAGGCCTGAGCCACCCCACCATCATCGAGCTCCCTCTTGAGGAGCCGGCACCCTGGCTTTGGAAATGGATAAAAAATGCTCCTTGTGCTGCATGTGATTGCCCTTGGCCTCTTGGGCTCCAGGGAGAGGGAGAGGAGTCACAGTCAGTGCTTCGTGCTACAGGGCAAGTATTTCCTTCCCTGCTGCCTCAGATCCTGACTAGCACAGAGATGGGCTGTGTGAATTCCCTGGTCTATCCCTCCTCTGGGGGCAAATGCCAGGCCCTCTCTCCCTCCTCCCCTTGGGCTGCAGGGCCAATCCTCAGAGCCCACTGGCCCAGCCTTTGTGCAGGGCACTGCACTGGCCTGGCAAGGGGGCCTCTGGGAAGGCTTTTCCCCTTGACCTGGAAACATGGAGAGGCCCCCCTGCCCAGATCAGCCCTTCCAGCGCCTCCTCCCAAGATTTGGCCTCCCCTGGCTCCTCCTCCCGCCCTTTGTCCTAGAAACTCCCAGAGCACTCACCTGGCCTTCCTTGGCACTACGGTTGTCAGGCAGATTACCCTGAAGGGCCTGAGGCTCCAGCCTCTTCCCCTCGAGAGTCTGCAAAGCTTTGGGAGACTGCCTTCTCACCACCAACCCCGGGCCGTCTCCATAGCAGCGTACACGCAGCACCTGGAGCTGCCAGGTAGCCCAGGCTGCAGTCTCCCGAGCGCACCTGCCTGCAGCGAAGGCCAGAGAGCTGCCCAGGTGGCGAGTGGTGAGGTGAGGCACCAGTGTTCCCCTGGGGCGTGGCAAACAACCAACCCTGGAAGCCAAGTTATCTGTGAGATTGTGGGCGGTCTCTTCAAGACCTGGCATCCCTGGCCTCGAAAGGCAGGGGTGGCAATTTCCTTCTTCTAGATTGTGGAGAGGGTAAGTGAGCCTTCTGGGCTTCCTCTCTCCTGGGCCCTCATTTCTTTTCTAAAATGGCTGAAACCTCCCTCTCAAACAAAGGGGCTGCCTGCCCTGCCCTTCAATTGCTATGAAATTCACCTGCTGCACAGCCTGAAGTCTCTGAATACTCCCTGAATATCAGATTCAACAAGTCCTCTCCCATCCCCTTCCGATCACTTAATGTGCCCAAGGAGCTACACCCAGAACATGCAAGCCCGGCTGCCTTCTTTGTCCTTAGATGACACAGATGGTCAGCCTGGCAGGCACTGACCGCTGAGATCCTGGAGTCCAAGACTCAGCCCTCCCACCACCCTTGGGACTTAAAAGCGGGAGTCAGGGAGGAGGAGCACTCCAGCCCCACATTCCTATTTCAACCAGAAACACTTGACTTTTCTCATATTGGTCATTTGAACAAGTTGAAGACTTGAGCTTCTGAGGAAAAAAAAAGTTAAAAAACCTCTTCTCCATCCTAACCACTCACTTTGCAGATGGGAGGCAAGAAGTGACTCTCACCCAAGGTCACCCACTAGTTAGTGGTGACACCTGGACTTCCAGGCCACCACCATGCTGCTGTCAGAAAGGTAGAACCCTCACCCATTCAGTCCACCTGCTGGATGTGTGTTATTAACTGGATAGTGAGCGTTTGCTTTTCACTAGGAGATTCCTCATGGCCAGAAGTCTCTCATGGTAGGAATCCAGGAACCATGCAGGGGGGACCTGGGGGTAACGAGTCTCCCTTGTGCCCCCGATATGACATCATCTACCCTGACTGAGTTGGTGCCTGAAGCAAAACCTGCTTACATTCTCACCCATGGCTTCCTGGTTTCCTTCTAGACCCTAGACCTCTGTCACTGCCTCGTGACAGGGAAGAGGAAGTGAAGACATGCAGGAGGAGGATGGAACAGCTCTGGCTGAAGCTCGGATAGTTTGCCAAAGATCCTCACCAATGAATGCCTCCTTCTGTGGACGATTCGTCCTTTCTACGAGCAGTCATTGAGTTAATGAGAGCTCGCCACATGCCAGGCGCTGTGCTAGGCACTGGGTAAATAATGGGGAACAAAATAGACATGGTCTTTGACCTCATGACATTTAGAGTCTAGTGAGGGAAAGAGACATTTAATGAGTGATGGGCAATAAATACACAATTTTAATTAATACTATAAAGGACGCAAAGGAAAATGGGCTCAGGGGACTTGTTGCTTCAGGTGAGATCACCAGGGAAGCTTTCTCCAGAGAGGTGATATGAAAGCCAAGACCAGAGGATGAGAAGAATCCAGCCCTGCAGGGTGGAAAAAGAGCATTCGAGCTCAAGGGAACAGCATGTGCCAAAGCCTTAGGGTGAGAAAAAGCTCTGTCTTTGAGGAAGTGAAAGGAGGCCGGGTGACTGGGGTGTGGGGTGGGTCTGGATGGGGAAGTGGCTTTTAGGAAGAAGCCAGAGAGGCTGCCCTGGAGGCTGGGGAATGCATCTGGGTTTTATTCTAGGGCTGAGTGTGTGTGTATGTATGTGCTTGCCGGCAGGGTTGGGGGGTGGGGGGTGACCCGATCCTATTTCCATTTTTAAAGCAACATTCCAGCTGCAGAGCAGAAGACAGAGTGAAAGGGATGAGTGGAAATGGAAGACCAGTTAGGGGCTCTAGCCGTCGTCCAGGTTGGGATGGTGGGGCTTGATGCATGTGAGGCGTTGGTGGAGAAGATCCAAGGGATGGGTGAAAGATATCTTTGCAGATGCAATCAAATATACTTTCCAAGAAGCAGTGGACAGCATAGATTCTAGAACCAGGTTGTCGAGGCTATTGACCCCCAACACACTGCTTGTTAGGGCTGTGATTCCAAGTGAACTGTTTAACCTCTCTGTTCTTCAGTTTCTTCTGAAAAGGAAGCTAAAAGTGGTGCCTCGGAGGGTAAAGCTCTTAGACAGAGCCTGGCACCCAGTAAAGACTATATATGAGGTGGGTTGCATTATCCCTGCAAATGGATTTGAGAGAGAGGAAGGCTCAAGGCTGACTTTGAGGCCACGAAATTTTCTTCATTGAGCTTTGAGAAGCCCCTGAATTCCAGAGTGTGTCAGAAGCAGACCTTTAGTATTTATCAAAGGCCTTAAAATATACATAATCTTGATTCAGCAGTTCCCCCACTGGGAATTTATCCTGTGGAAATAATCCAGGACCTGTGCCAAGATTTGGGTAGAAAGCACGGCTCTAATGGTTAAAAATTGAAAACTGCCTAATTATCCAATAGTAGGACACTTATTAAATAAATTCTGCTCCATCCATACAAAGAGACATTCTGCAGCCTTTAAATGATGTGATAAAACATCTATTGATATGGAAATACGTCATGACATGTCATTAAGTGAAAAGAACCAGTAATAAAACCATATTACAGTACGATCTAATTTTTCAATATATGTGTGCAATGGAAAAAAATGTGTGGAAAAACAAACACTGAAATGTCAACAGTGGTTATCTCTAGGGGTAAGATTATAGGTTTGTTAGTTTGTTTGCTTTTAATTCTCTTGCCTGAAAATTCTAACTTTATTGCACTAAGCTTGTATTACTACCCTTAAAGATCTTCCCCTCCCCACAAAGCAGACTTCCATTCTCTGAAGTTCCACGGCCAAAGCTGTAAAGGGATGCTCAAGAGGAGGGATGATCACTGTTGAATCAGCACCTGGGCCCTTATCTGCCGTGGTCACCTCAGGCCTTGTCTGTGGTTTCAGAGTCTGTCTCCAGGAGGGACTCTGGCCACTTATCCACCAACGACTCACTCTCAAGCCAGGACATCCCAATACCACCCCAAAGACATCGCCTCAGTCTGTGACCAGGTCAGTCAGCCAAATATCCATTGTCTGTAACATCACCCCAGTACTTTCAACCTCCAGAGGAGAGAGGTGAAGAACTAGCATTTTTATAGGACTTCCCAGTTTACAAAGGGCCTCAGTCCTGGCCGGGGTCTAAGTGTGGTAACTCACATCTTGATGGTATAATTTGCCTTTTACAATTTTTTTTTTTCCATTTGCATAGACCATTTGATTCTGTAAAACCACCCTCTGAAGGAAGCAGGATCAGGAGTCGACAGTGTGCAGCTATGGAACCAGACTTCTTTGCTGTGAGGTCTTAGACAAATGGCTTAACCTCTCTGAGCTTTGTTTTCCTCTGTAATATAGGCTAATGATCTCACCTTATGAGCTTGCTGTGAGGAAGGGATAATGACTGTTATGTGCCCAGCAAAGCACAGCAGATGCTCAATACATAGGTAGCATGCTATTTTTACACTCATTTTATAGATGGGAACATCAAGGCTCAGAATGGTGAAGTGACTTGCCCAAGGCTTCACGGCTAAAGAATGGCTGAGCTTGAAAGATGATCCCAGGAGCCCTGCCTCCCAGGACAGCGTTCACCCGGTCGGTCGGTGGACGATGCTGCCTCTCAGGATGCAGGGCCCTGTGACCCGTCCCTCCACGACCCTCCCTGGTTCCTTACCTGCTCCCTCAGCGCCTCCTCCACCTCCTCCTGCTCCTTTGCCTAGCACGGCCCTGCAGCATGTGCTCTGGGCTCTGACTTCTCCCGGCCTGGTTTCCAGGCAGTTGTGGGCGTGCCTCATTTGCATGGTCTTCAGGAAGCTCTCGGCCAGCTCTCCATCTCAGGTTTTTCTCTCCTTCCCTCCGCTGCCTTTGGACTGTCTGAGCCTACCAGGGACAGCCTGGAAGCTTTGGTTTCATCTTCCTCCTGTGAGTCACTCTTGCCTTCTCTCTGAGGGGGTCGAAGTCCACTCATCTTTGCAGGCCTCTGTTCTGCACCAGGTTGGTCTCCTGCATCACCTCTGACTGCACCGCCTTGGCTCACACACAGCCTTATGGGCAGTTGACAGGCAGGCAGGTTGTCTGTGATGCCACTTCTGCCCCTCGGTGCAGATCGATCCTTTCCTACTCTGCGCCCTGCAACTAAAATACAAAGGGCACTTGCAAAATATTGAGAAAATTATTTAATCCAAAAGGAAAACCATTAGGGGAGAGTCACTGAAGCATAAGCCTGAAGAGCCTGGGTTCTCAATCAAGTCAGGTTTCTGGGTCAGAGTCAAGTCCTCGCTCAGAATCCAGACTCTACTTACTAGTGATGGAGACTTGAGCAAATTAATTTCTCTAAATATTATTTTTCTCAGCTGAAAATGGGCATAATAATTTTACCTATTTGATCCACAGGTTAAATGAGATAATGCATGCAGAGATCATAACACAGTGCCTGGTACACAGTAACATGCAGTAAATGTTAACTATTATTAAGAGATGATCAGGCAAATCACAGAAAAAGAAATACAAGTGGAAAATATATGTAATTGTTCAACCTCATTTATAATTAGAGAAATTCAGATTTAAAATAAGATACTGCTATTTTTCCTATCAGACTGAAAACATTAACATAATATTAGCTAAAACCCGCTACTATTATTAAAAGTAATAATAGCAGTTTATGTGCTTTATTAAATGCTTCTGATCTGGGACAATGAATCCTCCCAACACTCCCACAAGGCACAATATGGATCACATAAAATAAATGACTTGTCCTTACTCTTCCACAGATAAGGAATCAGAAGCTCAAAGCAAGTAAGGGGTTTATTTGCCCAAGAGCTCATGAGAAGCAAGTTAAAGAGCTGGGACTGCAAGTATGACTCTGAAATCTGTGCCATTGCCTCACTGTCTCCCAAAAGTGTGTTCATACGATCCATCTTTTGTTCCCTCTCCTATTCTCTGTACATATGGTCCTCTTCTTTTATTCCTTTACTGACCATTTAAATTGGGGTTTGGAGAATAAACAGAAATAAATGTATTTTATGATGTAATCAAATGCCCTAGTCCCCTTATTTTGTGTTTTAAAATTTTTGTTTTAGAAGAGGTAATACATTTGCATGTTCAGCACGAGAGGTTTCATTTTGCAATGAAAATGTTGTTCTCCCAGCTACCTGATTTCCCTAAAAATTAAGGAATTATACTATCAGTTTCTTGTGTATCTTTCCAAAGATGCTTTATGAATACACAAGCAAAACTCCTATGTCAAAATGTCTATGTATTCCTATTCCTCCTTTTTACACAAATGTGCGTTTGGTATACATGGTTCTACACTTTGCTTTTTTCACTTAACGATGTATCTGAGATATCATTCTGTATTAGTGCATAAAGAGCTTTTTCAGTTTTTTAATGGTTGTATCATATTTCATTGAATGGCTGTACCACAAATTACTTAACCATTCCCTTATTGATATAATCCCTTCATTTGTTGTTGTTTGTTGTTTTTTTTTTTTTTTTTGGCCTCTCCTCAAGGCATGCGGGATCTTAGTTCCCTGACTTGGGATTGAACCCGGGCCCCCTGCAGTGGAAGCGCTGAGTCCTAACCAGTGGACAGCCAGGAAGTTCCCCTAATCCTTTCATTTTAAACATATAAATATTGGCTGGAAAAATAAATGCCAAAATGATTGCAGGATTTAGATTAGCCTTGAATTGTCTGAAAAATAGCTGTGTTCTTTGGGAAGTTGTAGATCCCTAACAAAGACCTCTAAGCATTTTTCCTCTTTCTGAGCAGGAGACAGAGGGATGCCTCAAGGCATGACCTGGTGGCCTGGAATTCCCTCTCAGCCCTAGAACGCCCTGCTTTCCAGTATCACTTCTGGTTAACTAAGGTTAGTGAGAATTCAAGACACTGATTCAGCCCGAAGGATCTGGTTCGTATTTGAGAGTTTGGAAGCCATGCTTTCTGGCAACTCACGCAAACCATGAAGAAGTTTATATACTTTTACATAATAATATAATTCCCTGGAAGTATCCAAAAGATATGTGTGATATTGTGATTTATAGTAAGAAATATTTGGCCTTCATTCTATTCCTGGCCTGGGATTGAACCCACGCTCCCTGTGGTGGAAGCGTGAAGTCTTAACCACTGGACCACTAGGGAAGTCCCTTATTTAAAATGCTATTGCAGAAGAATTTTTATTGATCTGTGAAAATGGTCACAATATACTATAAAAGGAGGGGGGCAAAGCAGTTACAAAACGTTGTAGGTATGATCCAGATTTTGTAAAACAAAATTTATATAAAAAGCCTGAAAGGCCATGAGACAAAATGTCCCAATGGTTATCTCTGCGTGCTAAGTTTACTGGTATTGCCATTTTCTTCTTAACTATATTTTCTAAACTTTTATTAATAAATACGTATTACTTTTGCAATAGAAAAATTCACTTGGAAAACAAGGAAGTCTGAGTTTTCTGCAACCCGGGAATCCAGAACTTAAAAAGAAGCAAGGAGGGTGTGTAAGAAATCAGTCAGGGCATTGCAAGCATTGACATAAAAATAAAATAACCCATGGCCCTTTCCCGGGTCACTGCTTGTCTAGTGAGCAAATGCATTATCATTAATATCTCTGGGTGGTCAGGGCTAGGGAGTACTTTGCAAACAGTGGAAAATTTTCCGGGGAGATACCCAGGAGAGATAGTGAGCCATCTCAGGAATTTGAGAGTTGAACTAATTTAGTTCATGCTTCGGAGGTGAGGTCAGTCAGCTGGAAAAGCACCTCGTCTAAGCAGTACCTTGGAACCGGGTGAGTGAAGAGTCATGAGACTTGGTGGGGCCCAGCCACGGTCGGGAATGGAGGCGGAGGGTGGCATGAACCATGTGGGGAGGAAGAGACAGCAGAAGGCAGTAAATGGGCAGTGGAGGATGGAGAAAAGACGGTGACGAGGCAGGTTTTGGTCAGGTGATCAGTGTTGAGCGAGCTCCCACCCCCGCCAAGGGCACGGGGCAACTCTCCCTGTGGGACACCACATTGTTATCACTTGGAGCCATGCCTTAGGCTTATCCGGAGGCCAGAACAGTCCCAGCAGCAGAGGTATCACCTGGAGATTGGTAGGAATGCAGAAGCTCAGGCCCACTCCAGACCTACTGAGTCAGAATTTGCATTTTCACAAGATCCCCAGGGGGATTCAGAGACACACTGAAGTATGAGGACTAATTTAGGAAAAAATATCCCCAGTATATGCTCCTTGACTCATCCTGGGTACATTTGTCTTCAGGTTCTTAAAGACTTCTCAAGGATCTGACACCAGGAAGAAGATGTCCCAGACAGGGCTGGGTGAATCTCAGCCTGGGAATGGACACCGTCCCTCCCTCCCCATTTCCTGTGTGCAGCGTCTGAGTTTGTTTTACACGTCACAGTCCTCATACAAAACCCTTGGGGCCAGATGTGTTTCAGAATTCAGAATTTTTCATATTTTAGGAAGATAATATGATGCATTTACCATATACTAGTGAGACCTGAGGCAGCACCTGGTAATCAAATGCATTAATATTCTGCAATTTATTTTTTATTTTATTTTATTAATATTCTGCAATTTATTATAAAGATTGATACCCAAAAGAATAAGCACCATCAGGTCAATTTTGGCACCAAATTTAATGAAAAAAACCTTTGTCTCCAGAACGTGGGGATTTTAGCATTGTGGATAAGGATTATGAACTGTTTTATTATTTTATTTTATTTTAAAAATGTGTCAATTGAATAAATTTAGAAACACTGATATAACACTATTTCCCAGCCCTCGTTTACCTCAGACTTAGCAGGACCTACAGGATCTAGATATTCTTTCAAATATAAAGTAGTTCACATAATTCCTTTCATCAAGCAGGTCACATCTGGCATTGTTATTCCCAGATCAATTCAAGGCATTCTGTGAGGAGTGATTGGATTTTGATGAAATTAAGAATTTATCCCAGCTAACATCAATGCGAAATGTCAGAGCTAAGGCTGGACCCCAGGGCCTCCAGCTCCTGGTCCTGCGCTTTCCTCCTCTCCCTTCATCTGCCTTCCCCTCCCCTCTCTGTCCCCAGGCAGAGGGTTCCCGGCTGAGGACATAGGACAGCAGGCCTCCTGCCCATGCCACCTGGTGTGTTTAGAAACACAGAACTGCAATTGAACGGTTCTTCCTCCAGCTGGGCTGTGAATGAAGCATCTTGTCTTCCAGTCCCCCAGACTTGCCGCCACATCAGGGCGGCAGTAATTGCCCCCTGAAGGTCCTTGGAGTGAGTTGGGCCAGGCACAGCCAGGTAAGTCCTGACACTTACTCTGAAGCCTTTCTCCACGTGACCCCTGGCAGGAACACAGTGGCAAAAAGTTGCAAGAGGCCGTTTGTACAAGGAAGGGCCAGGGCAGTTTCCAGGAAGGTCTCAAAGGCCTTCTCCAAATGCCCGGAGAGAAGGCTCCTGGGCCAAAGTCCATCTCTGCTCTTGGAATGCTCAGCTTGCAGTACCGGCAAAGGGATCCTCTCACGGGGCTTTTAGTCGAAATCAGGAAGCCGAGCCCCTCCCTCCTCGCTGGGTTCCCGGGGCCTCATGGTTTGCACTCTTCTCTATGGCACTTTCTCATTTGTGCTCGTCTCTACATCTGTCTAGTTTCCCTTCTCTCATGGGAGTTTATTCTTTAACTTTTATTGTAGTACATGTCCAATATGGAAAAATTAGGCAACTCAGATGAATATAACACTGACACTTAGGAACAATGCTAGGCACTATTCGAGGGGCTCTCCCTGAATCGTATGACATCCCTGATGACAACTCTGTGAGTAGGTGCTACCATCATACCATCTCCATTTCACAGATGACGGCACTGAGACACAGATTAAGTCTCTTGCCCGAGGTCGTGAGGCTAAGAAGCGGCAGACTGGGATTTGAACCAGGCATGGTGGTGCTGGAGTCCACGCCCTAAACCCAGGCCACACTGCCACCTATAAGGAGAAAATAAACTCACCCAAAATCCTACATGCAGAGATGACCACTGAAAAAATAAAGCTCAGGATCCAAACAATGTGAAGGGTCTAACATAAAGCCCTCTCCACAATAAATAAGACTGTAAAAATAACATCTTCTGGATGAGAGGCAACTCAAAGTGGTTTTTGTAATTGTATTATTGTATTCTTATTATCACATGGTTCAGACAAATGGGTCATAGAATCTTCAGTATGAAACTTGAATTATGGTTTCACAATAAGAACTTTTCTACGGATGGTAATTAGAAACAAAGAAAAATTCTTTCTGGACAAAGGTATGTTTATCATAGCCTTTCAGTGTATAGCCTTTCAGTCTCTTTATAAGTATTTTAAATGCAAAATTTTTTCATACATTATAAAATATGTCATACTCTAGGTACTGTTTTGTAGCCTTTCCGCTTATCTTTCCACATCATAAAATAGTCTTCTACAGCCTTTTCTTCAAAATGAGAATAGTCTTGTTTTTGATCATAAAAGTGACAAAGGAAATAACAAATTTATGTATTTGCTTGTAGTATATGCGTGAAATGTCTCTGAAAGAGTACAGTAGATGCTGGTAACACTGGTTACCTCTGGAGGGAGCCAGATGGAAGGCAGACGTGGATGAGAGGGAGACTTTAATGTATAAACTCTTGCACTCTTGATTGTGACTATGTGAATGAGTTATCTATTTCAAAAATAATTAAGTTTTTAAAATGAAACTGATTCATCCTCATTACAAAAAAAAAGGCATAAAGTAGAAAATAAATTCATCTTTAAACTCGATACCCAGAGATAACACTGTTAACATTTTTGCTCTATTTCTTCCAGACCTTCATCTATGAATGTATAGACATATGTGCAGATATATTTTTACCAAAATGGGATGAGGCTGTATGGGGCTGTTTCGTCACCTGTGTTTTTCACTTAGGGTGAATCATGGACAACATTTCATGCAGCCCCATTTTAAATGTGTACAAGGTTATTAGTCATGTGAAGGTGGCTGGTTTCCAAAAGACTATTTCTGGATGGACTGCGAGTCCAGCACCTGGACCTGCAGTGCTAGTTGACACCAGTGGTATTTTATTGGAAGACTCAGATGAAATTATGATTGTGAAAGTAGTTTGTGTAGAGCATATAAGGTTTTACTGTTAAAATTCTGGCCTCTTAACTGGAGGTGTCAGGAAGAAAGGTAGAAACAAAACCAGCTGGTCCAGCTTCTTTCTAATGTTGGCCCGTGGAGCTGACACTTCCCTCGTACAGTCTCCAACATTTACCCACTCATCTTTAAACCTGAGGTTTGCAAAGTTTAAGAGCACAAAGTGTTAGCAAGGGTACGGAACAACGGAAGCTCTGCTGAAGGTCCTCCACAGCTGGTGGGAATGTGAACTGTGACAAACTTTTTGGAAAAGAGGTGGTATCTACTAAAGCTGATCATGCACTCTACCCTGTGGCCCAGAATGGCCTCCCCTGGTTATATAGTGAATACGATGCCTGCATATTTCACCAGATGACATACTAATGGAATGTTCATAGCAGCACTAAATATAAGAGCCCCAAACTAGAAACACCCATATGCCCATCAGTAGTTAAGTGGTTAAATTATAATATTGTCACACAGTAGAATACTATCAAACAATGTCAATCTATCTCACAAACATGTTGAGCCCAAGAAGCCTGACGAAAATTAAGAGCACATATTGTTTCACCTAACTCTACTGCTGGGTAACAAACTGTCCCAAAACTTAGTCTTAAAACAATTTATTGTTTTTCATGATTCTGTGGGCTAGCTGCGCAGTTTCTCTTCTGATTTCATCTATGGCTGCATTCAGCTGCAGGTTTGGCAGGGCTGGAAGGTCCAAGGTGACCTTGTTCACATGTGTGGTGGTACAGGGTTCTTCTCCACAGGGCCTAGGTCACTCCCTGACGTGGCAGCCTCGGAGTAGCATTCCAAGAGGGTGAAAGTGAAGCTGCAAGCTCTCCCTAAGGCTGAGCCTCAGACTTGCATAGCATTCGTTCTTCTGCATTCTGTTGGTCAAACCAAGTCAGAGGCCATCACAGATTCAAGGGCTGGGAAAATAGATCCCATCTATTAATGAGAAGTTACTTTGCAAAGGGTCACACATACAGGGATGGGAGAAGCTTGTGGCCATATCTTCCATCTACTACAATATGATTCTACTTATATAAAGTAGAAAAGCAGACAAAACCAATTTATGCCGTTACAAATACCTTGGCAGATAGTTCTGAAGGGGAGTATGAGGGAGGCCATCTGTCTTCCTGGATGTTTTATGCTTCTTCATCTAGGTTACTAGAGTGTGTTCAGTTTAAGAAAATTCAGCCAGCTATAAACTTAAGACATTTGAAACTCTGTGATGGCTAAACTTGAATTAAAAGTTTATATGTGTGTGTGTGTGTGTGTGTGTGTGTGTGTGTGTGTGTGTGTGTATATATATATATATATATATATATATATATATATATATATATATATATATATATATATATATAGTGGCTTAAAAAGAATGAAGTTCTCTTTCAAGTCACAGTACAGCTGGTCAGGCTGCTGGAACAGCTCAGATCCTGGAGGTTATTTGGGGCCCCAGCCTCCTTCTTTCTTGTTGTTGCATCATCTTGTCCTTATCTGAATAACTGAAGCTGTTGCTGGCAGTCTGCATCCCACCTAGTGGGAAGGGACTCAGAGGGGAAATCCTGGACAAACGTACTCCTTTTGAGCTAACAGGGTGGAAGTTACATCACTTCCACTCACGGTCCACTGACACCAACTTATTCTTATGGCTGTGCCTAGCTGGGAATGCTGTCTTAGCTGGACTGCCCGTGCCAAGAAGTGCCCATTTCAGGAACAACTAACAGTCTGCTGTGTTGTAATGATGAAGCTGTTCTTTGATAATTATGCTTTAAAAAGGCCATTCAGAAAAAGCTAAGTTCCTTTATCTCAGTGTTAAAAGATTAAAAAAAACAAGTGGGGGCTTCCCTGGTGGTTCAGTGGTTAAGAATCCGCCTTCCAATGCAGGGGACGTGGGTTCGATCCCTGGTTGGGGAGCTAAGATCCCACATGCCGCGGGGCAACTAAGCCCCCTGCGCCTCAACTACTGAGCCTGCGTGCTCTAGAGCCCGTGCGCCACAACTAGAGAGCCCGAGCGCCGCGACTAGAGAGACGCCTGTGCCACAACAAAGAGCCCGCGCCCTGCAATGAAAGATCCCGTGTGCTGCAACTAAGACACGGTGCAGCCAAACAAATAAATAAATATTTAAAAAACAAGTGACCTGAGTTCTATACTTGCCATTCCTGTGTCAAAATGAAGGCTGTTACAGACTGAAAACAACACGTCTCTCGATACCAGTGCTGAAAACACACATCTGAAGGTACATTTCTGCTGCTACAGCTAAAAGATCGGACATTATTTCTGTTTCAGTGACAGTAAACTCAGAACTCCTGGGGAACCTTCTTTAATAATCACTGTTCAGGAAGATAGTGATAATGGGGACTTGTCTGATACTTTGGGGATACCGATGATATTCACTGCATCACAGTACTTGCTCGTAGCTATGTTAAAGAAAATAATCACTCTTTTCCAGGTTATTTTTAACCTCTTAGTAAAAATAAAGGTCCTCTTATAAGATAGTGTAAGCCACCAAAAAATAAATAAAAAGGTCATTAATAATCACCATGCATTTTTCCTTAAATATATAAATATTTTCAACTTATATAAGTAAATATATAAATTTTTTAAAAAATTTATAATTGGCCAGATTCCAAGGGTTTATATACTTTCCTAGAAAAAACTTGGACTTCCCTGGTGGTCCAGTGATCAAGACTCCACGCTTCCACTGCAGGGAACGCGGGTTCGATCCCTGGTAGGGGGACTAAGATCCTGCATGCCGCGCACCGCGGCCAAAAAAGAAAAAAGAAAAAAAAAAAAAAAAGTCAACTGTCTTCGGAAAATTCCTTTATATGATTTTAGAGGAATAGCCTCTAAAATGAAGTGTTCAATGCACAAATGAATGCATTTTAGCAGCCTGTATCTTAGGTGCTGAGAGTACCCGATTAGAGCATGTAAGACTGAAAAATCCTATAATACATTTGGATTTATTAACCTATTTTCTACTTAAAATGCACGGATAAGGAATTTTTATATCAAGCATGTGTAGAGTGTAGGGAAACATTTATTTATTTATTTATTTATTTATTTATTTATTTTTATTTACCTTTGGCTGCGTTGGGTCTTTGTTGCTGCATGCAGGCTTTCTCTAGTTGTGGCGAGCGGGGGCTACTCTTCACTGCAGTGCGCGGGCTTCTCATTGTGGTGGCTTCTCTTGTTGCGGAGCTCGGGCTCTAGGTGCGTGGGCTTCAGTAGTTGTGGCACATGGGCTTAGTTGCTCTGCGGCATGTGGGATCTTCCCGGACCAGGGCTCGAACCTGTGTCCCCTGTGTTGGCAGGCGGATTCTTAACCACTGCGCCACCAGGGAAGCCCGGGAAACAATTTTATTGGTAATAGAACTGGGCTACTTCATCAGAGCCCTTCTATTTTCTCACATATGTTCCCGCTGTTCCCCTTTCCTGGGACCCCTCCCAACCACTCCCTTGGATTTTCTGTCTTCCTTCTAGAAGAAAGGCTCACCTGTAGCACTAATAGTTCAGGATTTGCTAGGACTTTCCCCGAGACACCTGTCTACTGCTCCCAGGCACCTGGCCAGGAGGATCTCCTTGGAGCCAAAAAGTTAATAACTGGTCCAGAAAATACACAATGTCATGGCCTACAAATTTCTAAACTGAACTTTGAGACATCATGCAGAGGCAAAGGGGTGAGGGGGAAAGTCAGGCAGGCCCAGGCCCAGATCTCAGTTCTCCCCTTCTTCCCCACGCGTGTAACCTCGGGCAGAGGACTGGATGTCCCTGGGCCTCAGCTTCCTCATCTGTGACATGGGAATAACACAGCTGCAGTGAGGATACATGTATTCAGCCACCTGTAGGTGCTCAACGATGCAGCTTCCTCTCCCACCACCCACTTTGTCCTTTCAGAGCTCTAAGATCCATAACTTAGGGAATCACAGGGAAGCTGAACCATGGCTAAAGGTTTAGAAAATACCATCTAAGGAGAACGGGTGAAGGCGTGGTAAATGTGTTGTGTGAGCGTTTAGTCTGGACAGAGCGGGCGGTAAGGACTTGTGGCTGCCATTTGTAAGCACCCACTAGCTTGCTTGGCATTTAACACAGTCGAATCCTCGGAACAGCCCTGTAAAAAACGTCTGATTATGAAGCTCCATATTGTAAGTGAGGAAACTGAGGTTTTATAACTTTCCCAAGATCATCCAGCTAAATGGGGAAATCGAGAGTCCAATTCAGGTCTGACGCTTTGCACGAGCTTAAGATTCTCCTGCCTCGTGACTGGAGGGCAGCATGGGGGAGGTGGCCCCAAAGAGGAGCAGGAGGGGACAAGGAAGATGGCTGTCAGCCACTGGTATCAGGGACAGGCAGGGGCCAGAGAGGATGAATGCTAAATCTTTCTTTGGGACTCATCAGAAAGGGACTCTCCAGGCCTCAGCTGCCTTAGGTATGGACCTGCCTGACGGCAGGAGTGACTGTTTCCTGGAGGAAAGCAGGCTTGTGAGCACCAGGCTGGGGACTGAGCTCCCGGGGGCCACACAGACAGAGCCGAGCATCCTGCCCCTCCTCACCGAGGGCGGCTCAGTGGCTGGCACAGTTGAATCCATCTTTCTGCTTTTTCTATATGTTCCACTGTTGTTGCAGAGATTCCCTTTGCCTTATTCTGCCATTCCCCAGAAAGAGTTTATATAAAACTAAGTAAACAATGTTAAAAATATACAAATGCAATTTTTTAGCCTTCATCTCTCCGTTTTCTTATCCACGGAACGGGTTTGATAACTCGTCTAACTGTGGGCGAGGCGCTGCGGTGGTCGGCCTCCTCACGCCAGTGCAGGTCTTGTGTTCGTGTAGCCCTTGCACCGGTCTAGGGATTTGCCACTTCCCCTCTGCGACTACGCCGAGTAGAAGCCAAGGCTTTTTGCTTTCTTGCCCTAACTTTGATTCTTCACATTGCTAGGGGCTGTGATTAGAGCTTAATCTCATGTCACATCTCATGTCAACAATCCATTTC